>NC_081828.1:67012331-67324005 GCF_030867095.1 Alligator mississippiensis
GCACTATGGAAGAAAGAGACTTGGGGGTCATCATTGACCACAAGATGAACATGAGCCTGCAGTGCGATGCTGCGGCTAGTAAAGCTACCAAAACTCTGGCTTGCATCCATAGATGCTTCTCAAGCAAATCCCGGGACGTCATTCTCCCCTTATACTCAGCCTTGGTGAGGCTGCAGCTGGAGTCCTGCGTCCAGTTTTGGGCTCCACAATTCAAAAAGGATGTGGAGAAGCTTGAGAGAGTCCAGAGAAGAGCCACGCGCATGATCAGAGGTCAGGGAAGCAGACCCTGCGATGACAGGCTGAGAGCCCTGGGGCTCTTTAGCCTGGAAAAGCGCAGGCTCAGGGGTGATCTGATGGCCACCTACAAGTTTATCAGGGGTGACCACCAGTATCTGGGGGAACATTTGTTCACCAGAGCGCTCCTAGGGATGATGGCTAGGTCGAACAGTCATAAGCTACTACAAGACCGTTTCAGGCTGGACATAAGGAAGAATTTCTTTACTGTCCGAGCCCCCAAGGTCTGGAACAGCCTGCCACCGGAGGTGGTTCAAGCACCTACATTGAACACCTTCAAGAGCAAACTGGATGCTTATCTTGCTGGGATCCTTATGACCCCAGCTGACTTCCTGCCCTTTGGGCAGGGGGCTGGACTCGATGATCTTCCGAGGTCCCTTCCAGCGCTAATGTCTATGAAGTCTATGAATTTAGTAGGTTGGGACCAATCAAAAACCATAATATATAACTTTACATAATATGTAAGTGTAATATAGGGTAAAAAGTAGACTACAATTCCCAACTACAAAAATGGAAGTGTAACATAATCTTCTTTTAAAATTGTTTTTTTTTTAATGCATTTGTTCATTGCCATAGAGCTTGGCTGGCTACCATCTGAACTTGGGATGATATTTAAACAAAAACAGACCTAGATTTTGTTGTTCTTACTAAATTAATTTAAATACTTACTTCACTGGGACTACTCCTGTATTCGTGTCCTGAGCAGGGGTAATCAAATATGGCCCTAGTTCAAAATCAAATTTTGAATAGGTCAAATTATATTTTGTCAAATCTAGTTTATAACTGCCTAACTTTAGTTCATAGGTTGAATGCCTAACAATATAAAAAATATATCTAGATATCAGGGTAAGTCAAAAAACAATCAGTATAAGTCTGGGGAGGAAACGCCAATTCTCCTCTCCCAACTAAGAACTGAAAGTATGGCATTAATGATGATGAATGGATTTCCAATTGTTTTAAATTAGCATACTTGCTTTGACTTCAGTGGACATATGATAATTTACGTCATCTGAGGATCTGACTTATTCCATTATATTGTAACTTGTTAATGTTAAAAGGATATACTTAGTTTTTATTGCCAAATTGAATCAAATATTAACTAATGCTTCTAAACAAATGAAAATATATAAAAACGATATTGCAAAGTGACAGGTAGCAACCTTTTACCATTTACATATCTGATCTATCAGTTTCCAGTTCTCAGACTTTAAGTTTTGTAGAGCAGTGGCACACTTTTGAAACATGTTCAGAGCCTTTGATGACATGTAAACAGTGGGATGGGTATTAGATTATTTCCTAATGAACAACAGCCACTAAGGAGTTTACTGTGTGCATTGTTCTTGTACCTTGCAAGTGAACTCATTGTGTTTAATGGGACTACTCAAATGCTTAAAATTAAATGCATGCTTACATTTCCTGTTGAATTAAGATGCAAAAGCAAAAAATTGTTTGCTGAATCAGGATTGATTGATTTTTAATGTATGGACTCAAAAGTGCTTAATCTTCTTTTGACATTTACCCCTTATTTTATCTCTTTTAGGTCAAGCTGAAATGTCTACTACACCTAGTAAGACAACTCTCTTCTTTTTTTCATTACAGCACTACCTTACTTCTTAGTGAAATTAGCTTGTATTATATTGTTGTTAATTACTAATAAGACAGTTAATTTAGTTTTATCTTCTGGAATGTTTAATATCTTTACATTTAGAACACTGAAAATGTGGAATGAAAATAACATGAATCAATTTATAAAGAAGGGACAGATGAATAAGTTTTCTTGTTTCTGAATGTGTAATAAGTATTTCACAGATACTGCATTATTCATTAGACAATAAGCTCTTCAGGTAAGGATTTTTTTTATATGTTTGTACATCATATAAGACAACAAAGTCCTGGCCTCTAAGCAGAAATGTAATATATGTAATTAATACTAGAGCATGGTAGGTTCTGAAATGACATCTACTACAATACATAGCAAAATGCTCATAGTTACTTGGTTTTGTTATAATGTTGGATAGTATTTTCACATTTTTCTTCCCTCAAACTTTTACCAAGGTTTACAAAATAATTCAAGAAAATTAATTACATTTTAATTTAAACTTCTAACAACTGTGATCCTAAGTTCACTCAGATCAATCCATTTTACCACTCAAATTAGTAGCATAAAATCACATTAAAATTTTAGTAGGAGTAATATTAATACAACATAGAAATTCGATTAACACATTTTAAGAGGAGTAACTACAAAACCTAAAAAATTAATATAATCTTAAATTGGCTGTTTTTGGAATCATACTGTGACAGACTTGTATTTGAACCTTTGAATGATGTTTTAACAATATCACACTATGTGTAGTCCCCCTTACTCATTTTGATTCATGTTTACTGCATTGTGAATAAGTATATCAGAATCTAATCTGTATTGTATATCTTACATAATGTCTGATTTCACCAAGGCTATTGTAGGTTGTTCCTTGGGAGCTCACCAATATCATTAGTACAGTTAGTGATGTTTTCTATGCACCATATTATTCTGATGATTCCTTTCCCTCCATCACTGATGATAGGAAACTCAAGTTCCAAATTTTCTATAGTCTTTTATTTACACTTGTATCTTAAAAAGAATATATCTACTTCACAGCTGACTTAAGATATATGTACACCATACAAAGTGCTTTGCCAACTCATCAATCCCAAAGGACATCTTAGTATGATTTTGGTGTCCTGAGGTCATATTTCTTTTAAATCATGCATGGATTGAAAGGTTATAGTCTTGTCTCAAACATGAGGGAAGAAAACTTTTCTCTTTACAAGTGCCACCTGTTTCCCTAACATTCTAGAAAATTTCAGTTATTCCCACATTTATTCCCCCTATAAGGGGCATGCATTAAAAAATGCAAGGTGTTGTGTATACTGAATGTTTCTTAATTCTGCCACTCTTTGGGTTTTGTGCACTTGAGCAAATCACTTAACTAATTGCATAGATGTCTCTAATAGGATTTAAGAAGCAATTTTGACTTAATGATTTTGCTCAGATATGACTGGACAAATTGTCTTACTAGCTTTAAATGAGCTTTAGATAAGTTCATACTTGTTTTTTTTTAATGATTGTTAAAAATAAATTATTTTGTGCATGGCACCCATTGGGTACATACACAAGTACAAAGGGCATTTGTACACATGCTTGTGCCAGAGCTCTGGGTGCTTTTAAAAGCACACGGTGCTGTGGCGCATGCATTTTTATAAAGAGCAAAATGCGCGTTAGCACTGAGAAAATAGCACACTTTTAAACTAAAAGACATTGAAAGTGTTTTAGTTCAAAAGCTCACCACCACCATTTTCTCAGCATTGACATGCATTTCACCATTTATACAAATGCATGTGACACAGCTCTGGGTGTGCCAGCTTGTATGCAGAGCAGACTTGATTAATCTGGTGTGAAGTAGCTGTCAAATAGATGAATTGAGTCTGCTTTGACAAAATCCAGCACATCAGAGCAGGCAAATGTATGTGTATAAATGCCCTAACTTTCTGACAGTTGACTTAACTTTTTCAAGTTGACTTAATTGCTAGAGCATAAGCACATATAGGGAGCACAGTTGACTTAAATGTGGTGCAAGATCATACAGCTCCAAGGTGTATCATCTTGAGTTGCATTATTTAAGTTGACTCTAAGTGCAAGGTGTCAAGGAGCTGTGTGTGTGTGTGTGTGTGTGTGTGTGTGTGTGTGTGTATGCTTCAATGTGGCTTAACTTAAATCATCTTAGTTAAGGCAACTTTAAGTCACTTTATTTTAAGTTGACTTAGTACGTGTGTACGCACCCAACTACTTCACAAAATAGATGGCACATTCTGCCTTATCCTGATACCACTGAAGCTAAATGGAAGTTTCACCTTTGACTTCAGCAAGAGAAGTCAGTTAATAAGAACAGAGCACTCAGAACTTTAGGTGCTGAGCTTGTAAAAGCTTTATATTTCCAATAACTTTGCTTACATTGTATTTTTCTATTTTTGCCAGTTGTTTTTTATGCTACAAACTAAATACAATTGATTGCCCACCAAAATAAAGGAAGAGCTAATACTGTATAACCATGCATCTTATAGGGTATGCCTGTACTTTACTCAGAGGTCTGACATCCCCAAGCTGCCTTTAAGCCATGTAGCTCAGGGAGTGATAGCAGTGTAGGTGCATTTAGCACAAGGCTGAACACAGAATAATTGCTTATTTACCCAGTGTCTGTGATTGGTTTTACACCTTATGCTTTTCTTCATGCTCCCATGACTATACTGTTACTGATAACCAGGCTAGCTACTTCAAGGTGAGCTCAAGTATGTTTATGACCTGAAGTCAGACCTCAATTCCCTTCCTTTTAGTACTTTTTTCCAAGTACAGCAACTTAATTTACATGGCACTATCATTTTCTGCATATAGTATATTGGGAAACATTAACAAAAATAATTGTACTTCCTTGCTACAGGTATCATGTCAACACGCAGCTCATATACTACCACTCATGCAGACTCAAGCTCTTCATTTGGAACCAGCAATCAGACACTCAGCAGCTCTGCTGCCCTTACCGCACACACTTCTGCTACCACCATACATAAATCATCAGGTTTGCTGTATTCCTTTAGATGTCCCAGGTTGTCAGTAGTCCTGTCTTGATTTGTTCATGGGGAGGAGTTCTATATGGGTTGAGAGTGGAGTAATTCTTAAAACAGCTCTTCCTCAGCAAAGCATGACCGTGTTAATACATGGCACAATTAATGCCCAAAAAATGGGCTTCTGCATTTTATTTCCAGATTGTATCTTATGGCTTGATCTTGCATTCATTTTTCTCACAAGTCTCCTAGGCATTCAACAACAATTTTGCAAGAGCAAGGATTGCAGAAGTGAGCCCATAAAAAAACTGAATAGAATTAGTAGTTTCTAATTAAAATGTGGTATCTATAGTACTTTGAGATTATAGTTCTGATCATACAAGCACTTGGAGGTGAGAAAAATGGTTCCTATGGAAGTAAGTTTGGCAGAGTTTGCAGATTTTTGGTACTATGGTAAGGAATAAGAATTATTATTTTTCCTAATTTGAGAGAAGGACAAATTATGAAGCCATTATGATGGCTGAATTCCAATTGATTTAGTTAGAATTTTTGTCTCACTAATGATGTCAGGATTTAATATATTATGTGGACATCTGAGGTTATTTTAAATTACAGTTAATATTTTTGGTTTTCTAAATGAAAAGACTAATAAAGCCTTATTTATGACTCTGTCCTTCATCTGTTGTGATAAGATATCAACAACAACAAAAAAACCCAACAGGAAAGATACACTTTTAATACGAACACACAGACAAGCGGAGAGAATCTCTTAATAGTATTTTGTTCTGTTCATTTCCTTGCAGATTATTCTAATCCATCACCCTTGCATGCCTCCACGTTACCATCCACGACTCTTACTCCATCCAGCAATTCAACAAACATTTCTCAGTCTTCTGCAGACATCTCACATTCCATGGCTACAACTGCTTCCAGTCTCACAATAGGTGACAGACCTGCACACAGTTATACCTCATGCATGTGAAATGTCAGAGCCTAAAGTGGCTTTATCTTTGAAAAATAATAAAAATATGTTTTGTCACAGATTCAACTGAAAAAACTAATTTTTTTTCCAGGCTGCTTACTATTGTCAATTTGATAGTTAAATTTTATTTAAAAGTTCATATTTCCTTTATGAAAGTTATGAACAGGAAGTATTATTTGTTCTTTCATCAAAAAAAAAAATGGTGAAACCTGTTTTTATACTTCAATAAATAATTATCTTCCAAGTAATTGGATTCTATTTATTTAGTAGATATCATGATTGATACACTCTCTATTCTATAATTCTGACTATGTCCTAGCTAGATATTCCAATTTTGATGAAAGAGTAATATCACTCATATCTTTAATACCATATCAATAAGAGAAATAATTTAGCTTGTGCATATGGAACTATAGGTTGTAAAACATATAATGGGAAGTTATAACTTATAATCAATTATGCAAACAGATATAAAATACATGCTGGGCATGTCTACACATGAATTTATGCGTGCCTAAACTTAATGCACCTTAGCCTAAGGCGCATTAAAGTGATTTAGATGTGTGGCTACACATGCACACCTTAAGGAACCTGAATGCGGATTGCTGACTGAATGCATTGGCAACCTGCCCTGGGCAGCACCCTGGATAGTCCACAGGAGTCCATGGCAGCATAGCTGAGCAGTGCAGCCCAGTGCTGGCCAAGGGAGTGAGAGTCTCCAGTTCTCCCAGATGTGATTGGCTCAGACCTGGACCTGGCCCTAGCTCCGGCCCTAACTCCCTCCCCATGTTCCTGCCTCCCTAGCATTGGATGACAGCAAGCTGGAGCCAAGCCTGTGGTGTTCTGCACTGCTGCTGGATACCATCAAGAAGAAGACACGGCGAGTGCTGTTCTGCAAGGTGCAAACACTGGAGCTGGAGTGCCAGTTCCAGCAGCAGCAGTACCTGTCAGCGTGCTGACTGACATGGAACTAAGTTGGCAGAGAAGGCACGAGGGCTCCTGTCAGAGCATAAGAGAGAGGCCTCCTGCAGCTCCCTGGGGGGGAGAAGAGGGCAGCGCAGCACAGACGGGGCTTTTGCTAGTGGCTCTCCCATGCCTTGGAGCAGATTTGCTGGCCAAGCAATGCAGCCCTGCAGGAGTAGGATGCCTTGCTTCCCACTCAGGATTCAGGCACCCTTAGAAGCCTGTTCTGGGATCCCACCTGGGACAGCAGGCAGACTGGGACTGCATCTGCCCCCAGCACCTGGCACAGCTTTCCCTGCTCCACGCACCTCTTCCCCAGGCAAGAGCCTGGCCTTCCTGCTGGACACTGCTCATCAGAGATGTGGCATGAGCTCCTGGGGCCTCTGCATGGCTCAGCCCAGGCAAGCTGGATGCAATGCAGGTGGAGGCTCAGCCATGGATCAGGCAGTCCAGAAAGAGCCTAGCCTCTGCCCACGTTGCTCCTAGCCAGCCCAGGCTGAACCATGCAGAGCCCCATGGGCAGTGTCCATCAGGGCAGCTATGCACTTTCCTGGGGAGGAGGTGGGAGAAGCAGAAAAAGCCATGCCAGGTGCTGAAACAGATGCAGTCCTGCCTGCTGTCCTGGGTGGAAGCCCCAGTGTGGGCTCCTAAGGGCACCTGAATCCCAGGCAGGCAGTGAGTCACCCCACCCCTGCAGGACTGCATTGTCTGGCCAGCAAACCCACCTCGAGTGAGAGGCAAGCAAAGGCCCTGCCCATGCTGTGTTGCCCCCTTCCCCACCAGGGAGTCACAAGGGGATCTTTCCCTTGTGCTTTGACAGGAGCCCTCACACCTCCTGCCCGCTCTGCCAACTTAGTCCCAAGTCAGTTGGCACACCTACAGGTAGTGCTGCTGCCAGAACCACCACTCCAGCTCCAGTGTGTGTGCCTTGTAGAACAGCATCCGCCGCACTTTCATCTTGGCGGCATCACAGGGACCCATGGGCTTGGCTTTCAGTCAACATAGGCTTGAGTTTGGGCTGCTCAGTCAACATAAACAGTATTAAGGCACCTTAAGGCATCTATATGTGGGTTAAGGTGCCTTAACTAATTCAACCTAAATTTTACCCACTTTATGCACAATTAGCCTAAAATTGCCATTTTTAAGTTGCATTAAGGGCACACGTGTGTAGATCCGCACCCTTAATGCACCTTAAAAATGGTTAATGAGCCTTAAAAATCATCACTTGTGGATGTGCCCACCATGACATGAACAGAAAAATGTGACTTATTCTAAACCAACTGTTTTAGCATAAAAAGGCTAATATTATTTAGAAACAAATATTTGGAGATCTCAGATAAATGTACTAACAGTTCCCCTTCCTGCAAATGATTAATATAAGCCTGTTTTCTCATGTTCTTTCCTCTTTTTACAGCACCCACTCCAACAAATGTTTCCGAAGTGGACTGTGGTAAGTTATATTTAAATGTACTCTTTTAAACCAGAAACAAACTCTCCTCATCTGATTACAATAATTGATATATAGATAGTAAATCAGCAGCTCAAATTAGCAGATATGCAAGCAGTTTATTTTGTTCTGTGAGCTTTGTTACTGTTTTGAAGGGATGTTTTTCAGTTCTACAAGCTTTTGCACAATTTTGACCAGCTTCACATTCTGCTTAGACATCTTGCTTCTGTTTTGTGACAGGAGTAACACCACCAGATGTAGAACCTGTAGTATGTCGAGGGTCTCAAAGCATATCACCTACACTGTAGTAACTGGTTCTGTGAATGCTCTTATGCAATGGTAGATGAAAGCTAAGCTTTTCCACGGAGGGGCAAGCTACCATGGATGAGCTTTCATTTGTTATGGACTATATATTTTCATTTTTCATAGACTATGTATAAAGGTGTATAGAAAGATAGTTATCACAAGAGTAGCTGATACACTGCAAATCCATGCTTGTGGTAATTTATTTATATTCACATGCCCTTAGATTCTTGCTTTAATTATCTTTTATATCCCAAAAGAAATAAAATTCTACAGATGATACAGAACAATTGATTAAAAACAAATAAAGCCTTACTTTTGTGCTCATAGTGAGGGCATGCTGGGGTGGGGGTGAACTGGAAACTGAACAGCAACAAACAAGCAAAGTTCCAAATTTTTTCACAAACAAGATTGTTGAGTCAAGGAACTATGTTGTAATACAATAGTTTCTAGCTGATATTATCATAGAGTTCATTCTTCCCTGCATATATATGAACACATCTGCATAGTGTATTATGTATTGTATGCCATTCAGTTACCAAAAAATATCAATTGTTGTCTATTTTTATACTGTCATAAAATCTGTATATTGCACTCATATCATGAATTGTTATTTTATGCAAGATGGAGCAATTTATAGCAAAATGCCATTTCAAACAAAAAAATTAAAAATTCAAGCTGTAAAATATTTTAGTTTCTAAAATGAAACATTTCCTTTAGCAAATAGGGAAATGAGAGTCCACTTACAAGATGCTTACAGTCTACACACAATAATTAGACTGATTTAATGCAATTGGTACTGTTTCATTGAGAGTAACATTTTCACTTTGTTTTAAAAGAGAATGCTTCTGATCCTATGCATACAGTTACAGTATTATTTCCTATTTTCAGTTCACTTCTTAACTGGAAGTGGCACTTTATTTCCATGGGTTATGCATTCATCAGAAGGATTCTGGGGTGTTCCTTCTTGAATAAATCCTAGACCTTGCTCAACAATACATACCACTACACTTGAAGTTTCCCATTCTCCTAATTTGTTTTGTCCAGAACACAACTGGTGGTCTTCAGGCATCATTAATACATTTACAATTATTTCCCAAAGCTACAATAGGGTATACCTTACAACCTTCATCCCCTTTCACAGTTACCACATTGGCAGGAATGGTTTTAGTTTCAGCATTATACGTAAAATTATTTAAAGTCTACCAGGCTTACAGTTGTCTTTCCATTTCAGTGGCAGTATCCCATACTATTTTACATAATTCTTGGATAACACTGGCAGTCACCGTTTGTAACCTGTATGCATGCTAGTGCTAGGGATGTAATTTCTTGCCTTTCCCCTAATGCTATCAGCAGATGTGGTGTCCTATGGAAAATTAAACAGTTCCTCTGTTACGTGCACCTCTAGCCATCACAACATTCCTAAGCCTTATAGCTATGAATTTAATGGGATGTACAATTCCTTTAGATTCCCACCAACAGTGGCTAATTTGTTTGATAGAACTTCCTTATCTATGGTGTTTAAAACCTTGGTCCCCATTTCAGCATCTCCTAATATGGCTCTTAAATCTTTTTTTTTCTCTGGTTTGTGATTATTTTCATAGGCGCTGACTCCATGCATGCCCCAGGGCTCAAGCACTCATTGAAAAAAATTAGCAGGTGCTTAGTGCCTATCAGCCATGGCTGCAGGCTGCTTGCAGATATTAAAAAAAAAACAACAAAAAACGACAACACTTTACCCGAAGAAGCAGTGTTATTTCAACCTGGCTCTGCAGCATATGTAAAGATAGGAAGCTTAAGCAGGAATTTTTGGTGCTTTTAGCTAAATCAGCTATTAGATAAAAGTGCCAAAAAAGCCCCAGTAAAGCACCTGATCTTTACAGCTGCTGGTCCAAGGGCTGAAGTAGCACGTTGCCTCTTCTGGGCATGTGCGGGGCTCACTGTGGAAACATGCTGAGTTTAAATGAAAGCTCTGGGTTTTTTTACATCTGCAAACACCCACTTCTGAAAACCAAAGTTGGTGCCTGTTTCCATGAATTTATCCATGTTTCCCATCCTTGTATATAAGGTTTTGCAAAGCGGGCATACCTTGGTTTAATAGAGGCTACTGAAACATTCTGAAGAAATAAAACAATTAGCCTTAAGTGGTGTACAGGGATAGCCAAAACTTTCTACATACAGTCCCTTCAAATTCCATAGGGACTTTTGTGTTCAATTGCTGGTGTCAAATCCCAGGATTTTAAGTATTCTACCATTATCCATGGTGTGGATTGCATGTTTTACATGAGTATGGTGGGGTTAACACCACATGATTGGTTTGTTAGTGTGTAATTAAGCCACACTTTTTCCTTTTATTATGCTTTGTTCTATTACCATAACTAGGTTTGCTGTTGCTATCTAAAATTAGAGTCACCTTTACAGTAGGAGCAAGTTTCACTGTATATATAGACCTTTCATTTGAGTTTCTTATCCAGGTGTTCCATCCCACTATATGGAAATAACCCATCCTTTACTGTGAGTTGTCACGGTGACATTAATTTCACATTTAATTTTCATACTGAGCCATAGCTTCACTAAGGGACTGTCACATCAGAGGGTATTTTAGCTCTATATAAATGGTGTGCTTCAAACCAATTCCTGGGATCCAAATGATAAGAATTCCAGTTATTGCCCGAGCCAGTCTTTCAAAGGGGTGACACATCTTGGTTTGCTGCAGGACAAAACATGCATATACCTCATCCTTATTGGATGGAACAAAAGGATTATATCACTCCTGGTACCATTTTGGACTATTTATTCCTGTGTCATATTTCTATCTGATGTACCATCATGCTGGCCTTATTTATGATGTGAATGTGACCCATCCATGGTGATCCTAAAGCATGATTTTTTTGCCTTAATCCCTCTATACATCACTTGGTTACTAACACTTCCTTCAACCAGGTGTAGGATTGGCCCTAGCTCTTTGTCCATTCTTTGGACATTAGCCTTCAAGGCTATGACTACTTGTCCTTGAGTGACCGATACAGCCATCAGTGAGTTTTGGACCCACTGATCAGTCAATACTCTGGCCTTCATTTCATCAAGGGGCTCCCTTCCTAGCCATCATTGTTTTGGTAATCTCATGTCTCTTACCATCATGGCTTTATGGGGTATAATGCTATGGAATGCAACTGCTCCCCATAAGGTCATTAATGCTAAGGGAAACTTCTGGTTCCAATCCTTCCCTTGTTGATGACAACCACCTTGAGAAAGGTGGTAAAAAGTGAGTGTGGCAGGGCACTGTTGGTGCCTGCCACTTTAAGGGCTGAGCCAAACAGCCAGCAGGTGTTTGATCTCAGCAGCCATTTTGAGACACCATCTGCCTATAAACAGAGCAGATTCCTGCTGTAAGGCCAGGCAGAAACATCGCCTGGCTGAGCTGATGTATGAGAACATCTTTAGGTAGGGGCAGGAGACTCTTGGTCCTGGGCATGACCTAAAACTGCACTCTGCAAGGACTGGATGGCCTGGTGGGGCTCCCAGTGGCGCGGGTGCCTCCAGGAAAATACCAGACCAGTTAACACCCTGGTAGAAGGCGGATCAGGGTGCCTCAATAACCCCTAGGCCCCACATCACTGTGGGTAGCAGTTGGGGCCAGACATGGCTATGGCCACCTGAGCCCCCGCCGGGGAGGGAAGCCCCATAGCTCCACTGAGGGGGTGGAAGATGTGGAGCCCCAGTAAGGGCAGGCCCCCAGTGAGGGGGCAAGTGTGGAGCCCCAGTGAGGGGGAAACCAGAGGGCTGGGAGCCCAGTGTGTGTGAGTTTGTATAGAGTTGCCCCTGGGAGGAGCCAGGGCAAACTTGGCCCCGGTCAGGTAATTGGCTGGCCACTATCCTAGTGAGGGTCATGGGAGAGGCCCAAAAGATGGTATATCTGCCACCCAAGGTGTGCGCTACATAAAGCCTATGGCCGAAGGGGCCGGCTCCGAGAGGAAGCAAGGCGGTACAAGTAGTTGATGCATGAAAGAGATCCTGTGAAAAGGGGTGGAGTGTGAGAGACCCTAGTGAGAGGAAGGCAGTATGAATGTGTGTGTGTTTATGAGGCCTGACAACAAGGACTAAGCTTGGTCTGCTTGTAGGCTGGAAACATTGGGCTGCAGTGTAGGGGAGGAATGGAGCCACAGATGGCGCCCCCTGGCATCGGGGCAAGAATGGGCAGCCTCCCGCCTAATTAGAACCAATTAAGAAACAACAAGGTGAGGTGGGCGGTTGGCCCGGAAATAGGTGAGCAGGCCAATGGCCGACTGGCCACAGGAAGGCCCCCTGTTACAGTGAGTTTAGTTTTTTCTATTTGCCCTGAACTTTAGTGGTGTCTTGCTGTGTGTAACCATTGCTTGATCCCAAATGCCTGGAACACTCCTTTGGTAACTTCTCCTGTGAAATGAGGTCTTCGGTCTGCATCTGTTTCTTTAGGCATTCCCCACCTGGAAAAGACTTGCTCTACCAGCACACTCGCTGTGGTATTGGCAGTGTTATTCCTTGAGGGGACAGCTTCTATCTACTTCATGAGACTATCCATGTTAACCAAGCAGTACTTATTACCTTCAGCATTTTTAAGGTAAAGGGCTGATGTAGTCAATCTATAACCTACTTCAGGGTCTGCTTACATGTTTGTGTCCTAGTGGCCCTTTCACTACTTTTCAGTACTTTTGGGATTGTTAGCAGCACAGGGTAAGCAATTACTTACATACTTTGACATCTTTTCTCATTTTGGATGACTACCCTGTGGCTTGTACTCAGGCTAAAGTCTTATGTATCCCAAGGTGGCTCTGGTCATGAGACAAAGCAACCAATTCTGTCCTGATGTATCTTGGCACCGCCCAAACAAGGAAGTCCCCTCCTTCTTTCTGTACAAGCATGAGCCCAGAGGGATCTGCCCATATTTTCCATTCCCAGTACTCTCCCTCATCTATTAATTCCTGGAGACTATCATCTTCCTATTGCAAGGAGGCCAAGTCTACACCTTTTCTTTGGACAACCATTACCACCTCACTGGCTTCTTTTTCCCATGGGCTCCCCTCCTTGGGTGCAACTTTGGCCTCCAGATCCACCTGATTGTTCCATTGAGCCTCTTCTGTTCCCTGCTGTGACAGGCTCAGGCAATCCCCCTGGCATCTGATGCCCCCTAGTGGTCAGATCTGCCTGCCCACACATCCCAAGGTTCCATTTACCTCCTATCTCTTTCCTGCCATGGCTTGATTTTTTTGGGGATCTTTTAACTTGAGAGGCTGCCTCCAGAGACCAGGGTGGTCTCTTCCTGGGTGCCTTTCCTTGGTGTACAGTTCTCCAGGCTTCTCTGCCCCAAACCTCAGGACTCCTTTGCCCTAAAATCTATGGGGTGGGTTTCCACTTTAAGATAACCCCAGTTGTGTCTTAGGGGCAATAATAGTGCCCTTCAGCTGCCACCATAGTCACACCATAATTTACAGATGTCGGTGAGTGTTTAGTGTGTATGTGAGGGAGGAGTCTTGGCCCTGACACTGAACTCAGCCTCTCAAGCCTTGAACCTTTGTTGGGGCTTCCGCCTTTCTGACTTAAGCCCTTTTCTACCAGCTAGGTCCCCTATTGCAAGGTCCACTGTCCTGGACCTCAGCTTCTGAGCCTGATACCTGTCTCATGCTCATGGGCTTCTGGGCTCTGGCCTCTGTCCCATGCTTCTAGGCCCCTGGTCCCTATTCCCTGACCCTTGCTAGGGAACTGTCTACTGGGTGTTTCTCAGGGACCCCTGTGGCCTCCAAACCATCCAAATCCTTCAGTCCTAAACAAACAAACAGCAGCACAACAAAAATATAATCAAACTGCTTCCACAATGTTTTTCTCTGGTCAGGGTTAATACCCAACCATACTTCCCAGTGACAGTCTCACTCTTGCTTTCATGGGTAGCTTGGGTGTCCATGGGCTTGCTTCCTGCATCCAGGTTTCCTGGGGAGCTCCTCTCCCTGAAGCATGCAGGGTCTGACTACCTGCCCTGGCTCAGGTTCTGGGCTTATATGCTTTGATGCCCTGTTCCCTTCCTACCATGGGCTCCCTAGCCACACACAGGAGTTTCTTCTCTTCATTAAGGGCCAGCCTGTGCTCCTGCTGCTGCAGCCCCACACAGCCAGCTTAGCATGCTGCACTTTCTTAAAGTAACAGGAGCCCCCTGGCTCATTAGACCTGCTTATTCACTTTAACCTTGATATTGTAGACTGGCTGCTACTGCTGTGCTGCCAATTTGGCTAGTTAAAGCAGCTTCCCAGAATGTGTTACCAGTTTACCATATACTGTTTTCATATTCCTCACCCTCCAAATGGATAGCCAGTTTATTGCAGCCTGGACTACCCAATCCAACTCTGATAAAACAGCCATGAGTTTTCCAGATGAAGTGTTCTCCAAGGCTACTGCCACTGCTACAATCTTGGCAATTTATTATATTCATGGCAGCATACCCTGTATATGGGGTGTCCTTTTCATAATAAATGGATGCATCCGTAAACCATAACTCATCATCCCCAGCCATGGTCTCTTCTAAAGTTATGTCAGTCAAGAAAAGTGCAGACCCTGGTTGTGGGGCATTCATGTTCTCCTTCCCCTACCACTACTAGACTGTAAGCTACTGGGGATAAACCTGTCTGTTTCTCTACAATTCTCTTTGTTTAACAATGCCAGCATCTATCTTGCCAGTTGAGGGTTGGACACAGGGCCATGATTAGCCTTTCCAGATAACACATACTTCACTGGGGTATGGGTGGTTTTCAATGTCAAGGGAGAGACCCACCAAGTACTCCCAGTGCTGCATAGCCCACACTAAGATTAGCACTTCCCTTTCACAGATAGTAAAATCCTATTCCACTGTGGTCAGTATTCTAGAGGCTTAACCTACTGGTCAGATCAGTACTGTGATTCTGGCTTAACACTGATCCAGCCCTGTAGCAGTTGTGGCTAACTGTAAAACATATGTTTTTTCCATATGGGGTTAGACCAGTGCTGGAGCCTGCCTTAGACTTTCTTTCAGGGTTTTGACTGCCTCATTCTGTTCTGGTTCCCAGTCCCATGGGCATCTTCCCTTAACTACTTGTATAGCAGTGTTGCCTTTTTGGTATATCCCTCAATAAAGTCCTGGGAAAGTCTAGTCAGGCCCAAAAAGGCCTTAAGGTTGTAACATCTGTTGGGGCTGGCAGTTTCTGAATATGCTCCACTCTTTGATTATCTGTGCTTCTCCCTTCTTGACCTAGCATTATTCCTAGGAATGATATCTGTTAAAGGCCCAGTTATGCCTACGCCAGGCTTATCTTAAACTCAGTCCTGTGTACAAGCTTCAAAACTTCTTCTGGTACTTCCAAGTTTTCTTCTTTAGTCTGCCAATTTGTCGTACATTCTCATTATGTGGGTGTGACATAGCTGGGGCATTATGGAACCCCTGTGGGACCCAGTTAAACTTATACTGTTTTCTTTGGAAGATAAAGGCAAATTTATACTATGAGTCGGAATGGAGGGAACTGCGAAACTGGACATATTTAATTCTGAAAATCATTTGGAGCCTTCTGCTATTACAGCCATTGGCTCTGGATATTTTGCTACCACAGGCAGTCATGGGAGACACTTTATTAAGAGCCCAGTAATCTGCATCTTTCCATCTGCTTTCAGTAGAAGCTAAATGAGTGAGTTATTTAAACTTTGTTGTTCCACTATGATTCCCTGATCTAGTAGTGCTTTTATAGTTTCCCAGATGCTGCTTCCTACCTCTACTGAGTATCGGTATTGTCTTTGAGGCAGTGAATCAGGGTCCTCAATTACTACCTCAGCCTCAATTTTTCCACACTCGTTTGTTTTGCCCACACCTGAGGAAAATGTTTAGCTATTCCTGAACATCCCACAGCTTTTAATGCAGCACACTGGTGTCTACCAGAGATTTGCCATGGGGCTCCTTCCCATCCTGTGTTCCATTTCCCTGGAGAATCCCAAAAGGGTCTGCCATAGTTCTTGACATAGAATAGTCCTGTTGACTAAAATCTATAATCCAATTAATTTTTTTACGGCATCAACACCCAAAAATGCCTGTTCCCTCCAATGCCATCATTCCAAAAGACCCATCTGACCAGCCTTGGCCTATTCTGAATATTTTCTACTTGGAAAATTTTACTATCTCCTTCTCATTGAATACCTGAAGGGTCTTCATTCCCCGTGTCCCAATCTGAAAAGAGTTTTGTTTTTTTTCTGAACAACTAGCAAATGGTAACTCAAATTTAGTATCAGTGTTGCCATATTGTGCTTGTAGCCCACACCAGCACCAACATTGGTTAGTGAACACTGTATTAATTAATATTATAACTGAGGGCCAGAGTATATTTTCCAGAACAAATCTGAAGAATCTTCCTATGCATAAACTGGGTATCTGCTCCTTCATGATAGCATGTCTCTCTCCTATAGCATGTAATGGGGTCTGTGAGTGAAGGATTAATCTGTGCAAAAATGGTAGGCTCATAATCTGTAAGTAGAAATGCAAAACATTATCCTGTTTTATTTATTTATTATTATATTTTTAAGCCAACCAGTTTCAGCTCCACTAGAACTATGTTGTTAAAAGGCCAAAGTAGGGCACAAGGCCTTTTTGTTACTCAACCTGGCTTCCTCTAGTTGTCCCCCAAAAAGTGAAGTTTAAGGCCTAATGAAAGGGTTCCCCTAAATAAATTTGCATTCCACAATACTAAATATATCCAAAAGAATGAGTTCTTTATAGCTAAAGTGAACATAAGAATGTGAAAGTACAAGAATAAAAGAAGGGACTAGTAATTTTAATATTTTCTCTCTCTCTCTTTCAGGAAAAAAGATCGCTTCAGTGGGTCCTTACAAGTACTTAAAGGACTCAGTCAAGGCAACATTGAACATTTCTGGATTGATATTGAAAAATTGCTTCTGTAAACCTGAGTGTAATATAGCAAACAGTTCCTCTATTGAAAACCTCACAGAATGTCAAGAATATAACATTTACCTGGAATTTAAGGATGGATGCAATAGAAATCTTTCATTTTCTGTTCCACCTAGTAAGTACAGTTTTATTAATTTTATAAGGCTTTATTCAGAAAAAATATGAATATGAGTAGGATGCGGCATTTAAAAAATCTTCCAGTGGTAAGGTTCCTATGAGCTATTGGGTGCTGAAAGTTTGACTTTTGCACTTGTAGGCACAGATCTAGAGGTAAAGTCTTATAATCAGGCCTACTATCTGCTGTAAAGCTTGAGACCAAGTTTTTAAAATGTAGGTAAGTACAGCACCCAAATAACTAAAGACAGCAAAACAGAGGCTTGTTAATGATGTGAGTAAACCCTGTGAGGTCATTATCTGGCAGAGAGTCCTTACTGGGAGAGAGAATTGTAGAAGTTGAACTGCATCACTTGTCCTGTCCTGTCTCAGCCATCTACATGGGGTAGGACCTCAGCTGTGAAATCTTTTACACTTTCAACACTACAGTTTACAAAATCGGTAGTCTACAGTAGTGGTTCTTGAACTTTTTTTTCCCGTTAACCACTTGAAAATTGCTGAGGGTCTTGGCGGACCACTTAATAAACTTTTTTTTTTTGTTTTTTTGTTCTACGAATCAAAGCACACAACTCATCTGTACTTGTAAGATAAGACTACTGATATTAAAAATATATTTTTGATTGTTCCACAACTTTTCTGTGGACCAGCTGAATGGAGCTCACGGACCAGTGGTGGTCTATGGACCACAGTTTGAGAACCTCTGATCAACAGAATAACACACCACTGTGTGCTTTGTTTCCTTGTGCAGCTGTGCAAGTAAGGCCATTTTTACACTTAAAACTTACCCCTAGAATTGTATGGGTTACCAGATGTCTAGAAATAAGATACAAGGGTTTTTTAATTGATTTTTTTTGAAGAACTCATTTAATAAATGGCATGTTACAAATTACTTTAAAACATGCCTTTTGTCTTGCATATTTTTATTATCAAATATAATCGTATATGTGGATATTGAAAACTAAAAGTATTTCAAAACATATTAAAAGTAAGTATGAACTAAATGTGTTATATTGTTCCCATCATTAAAGATACAAAAGAAAATGAACTTGAGGTTCAAGATACAACTAATATCTCTGTGACCTTAAAATGGACAAAGAACTTTCAAGAAAATTGTCATTTGACTTACACGTATGGCTGTGAATCTGGTATGTATACTACTGTCTTTTTATAGCTATGGTTTTAATTGCTTAATTTATGTCTCTTAGCAGGTGCAGTTGAATTGCTGAACTTAGTGCACTGTTTAACAGTGGACCACAGTTTTTGCTTACAGTTAGCACTGCTACAGCAAGTGCAACGGTATCTAAGTCAGTTTCTCTAAAATGTAATAAATGAAAACCATCAAAATTGGCAGGATTTGATACCATGCATAAGTCTTATATTAATTTACATGTATGTAGATTAATACATATTTTTAAATAATGGATATTTACCCAAATACAAGACGACTCTGAACTTAAGATGATCCTTCAATAATTAGATGCATATATTGCTAGAAAAAATATAAATTTATTTTATATATAGCTAATATATAGAATCTATATATGTATAGAGTCTAATTTTGGAGAGTCATCTTAAATTTATCCCCTCCATTGCTGCAGTGGGGGATGAGGACAGGCAGGTGGTAGGGAATAGGCAATCTGGGAACAATAGGGGACAGGCAGTAGAGAGGACATGGGGAAGTGGTGTTGTGGATGACAGTGGTGGGGTAAACAGTAGGGAAGGTGAGGGTGGAGCAGGTGGCAGAGGAGGCAGTGGGCAGATGGTGAGGGGTAGGTGGTAGAGGGGGCAGTACAGGGACAGGCATTTGGCCTTTGTACCTACCCTTTGACCCCCTCACATCTTGCCCCCTATCACCTGTGTGCCCCCAACATTTGGCTGCCCTATGCCTTAGGTCCCTTCTCCCCTTGTCTTCTTCCATGCCATCTTTGCTTCCCCCTCTGCTTACTCTTGTTCTGGCTTCAGCAGATTTCATTCCCACTCCAGCATGGGGCACAGAGCATTAGTTTGCTCCAGCCCCAGCTTAGCCCTGTAGCAGCTTTGGCAGGGTAGCAGTGGCAGCCTCAGTTCTGGGGCTTGGTCTGAGCTGCCATGCCTGGAAGTGTTGAGACAGGTGTGGGGGGAGGGGGAAGAGGCTGCTGAGTGGAAGGTGTTGGGGAAAAAAAGATGATTGGGGGACCCTTTTCTGCCAGGGGGTGGACAGCTGGGGGAGCAAGGCCTTCAAAGGGAGACAAAGGCAGTGGAGGGGCAGGAGACCCATGGCTGAATGGGGGCTGGGGGTAGGTGGCAGAGATGGTGGGGGATCAGGCAGCAGCTGTGGCTTCAGTTCTGACCACAGCCACAGCCGCTGTTGTCTACCCTCCTGCTGCCTTGCTCTCAAATCAAAGATGAGGGGCTTTTTTCCCCATATTAAATGGGCGGGGGGAGGAAATCTCATCTTGGACTTGAATAAATACAGTAAGTCTAAAAATAATGAGAAAATACACATCCATTAAAGAGTTGTTGCCTTGACATTTTTCCTGTTTTACTATTTGGTAGGAAAATTTTAGTTAAGACGATAAACTGTTCTGTGACCATATCACTCCTGTGCTCAAGACAGACCTTTGTCAATCTTCTAGTAAGGTACATAAGACAAAAGGGTTTGGTTTTGTTTTTAGTCCTCTTCAGGAAAAGCAGCAACCATTGATAGCAATTAAAACAGTCATTCCAGATAAGGCTTCCCTTCCTTCAGATAAGCTCTGGCAGGTGTCTGGGAGCAATCCCTAATCAGAGCTTGATACCAGCTAGACTTTTCTTCTATAGAGTGGGAGGTTTAGGAGGTATAGGAGGTTTCTTCTGTAGACTGGGAGGTTTGCTGTCTCAACCAGCACCCAGCTAAGCTGTTCTGTCCACTTTTAACCTTCCCTCAAGTCTTGACATCTGTTGAAAATGTAGCAGGCTGGGGCTGATGTAGTCCACAGATGCTCACCATTCCTGTCCTGGACAGCGATGGATTTATTTATTCTACTGCTGTCCCCAGTATGAGTGTGTTTAAAACAAAAGGTGTTCAATAAGTTCTATTCCATTGCTAACAGCAAGGGAGAATGCAGCCTAACTACTATATAGAAAATTCTTCAGGTTCTTTACTACTAGAAGGAATTAAAGGAAGGGCTTTCCCCACATCCCCTGCCTAGCTAGGGCATTTGATTAGAGGGGCTGGTTCAGGCACTACCCCAAAATAAGAATGTAATACAGGACACAGTACATGGCAGGAGAAAGAAGACATCCATAGTTACCCCCTCAAGGGATGGGTAAGAATAATGAGAAGACAGATTTGGGAAAATATTCCCCAGTTGGGTTTCCAACTTCCACCCATACTCTCCCCTGCAGGTAGGGCCACAGTGAAAGCAGGGAGGGTAGATGACTCGGGTTATGAAGATGGAAAGAGCTCAATGTTCATAAGAGTTAAAGAGAAGGATAGTCCTAAACATACAGGTGGAAGAAAGGAAGGGAAGGTTCTTGGCCTTGGCCTGTCCTGACAGGATAATCAAAGATAGAATGTACTTAGTGGGATTGATCTCAAAGGGCTTGGATAAATATCCTGACCTTTTTATTCTCATCCATAATGAACCCTCCAGACTTTGTGAATCACTGTTTCTAGACAATAGCATGAATATATTTTTATAATTAAAATTAAACATATTTGTAAATAGGTTTTAATCTCTATTTAAAATTAGCATTCATATAATCTTCAGAATTGTCTAGACTCTAATTGTGGAAGGAGCTTGTATATTTTGAATCATATCTATACCCAGTTTATTACAGCAATCTACCTTTTTGGTCTCAGAGAGAATGTGGATGAAATTAGGAGATATATATATAAATAAAATGTCATAAGAGTGAAAACAGAGTTCTTAGCTTTCATATTGTGACACTATTATTATAATATGTAGATGCTATGCATGATATGTTTGCTTCCCTTTTTTAAACTGACATTGTTGTATTGGCTACTTTTATGTTCAGATAAAAGGAATAAATTATAAATGTGAGATGAAATACCATATTTACTCGCACATCAAATACACCTTTCTCCCCAAAATTAGCCATCTAAAATTGGGGTGCATGTGAGGAAGCTGATAAGCAGATCTGGAATGAAGGAGATGCTGGAATGGCTGCCATGAACTGTGCTACCTTCCTGGCCACTTGTAGGAGGGGTGATGTCAACTCCTCATCTCACTCAATCTCTTCTTGAAGCTCTAAAGCTAAAGGTGTAACTGTCATAGCTGCTGCCAAATTGACATTTGCCACTTTGGCAACAGCTATGATAGGGTTAAACCTTTAGGTTTGGAGTGGCAAGGAGAGGGGGAGTGATACTGAGGGGTCTACTCTATACTCATCATGCATGCGGTCAGGGGCATTCAGCCATGGTGAGCCCATGCTGTGTCCAGGAAGACTAGAAAAATTTTCATTATGCCTTCCCAAAACAAGGTGTATATCTCATTTGGGCATGTGGTATGCAAAAAAAATATGGTATTTGCAAGTTAATCACTGATTTTTTTGAATCAGGAAGACTGTTAATAAGTTTTTACATTTTGATGCAGGAAATCATTCTAGTGCAGGAGATGATCAATCTAAGGAACCTAATAAAATAGTGACAGAACTTTTACCGTACCACAATTATACTTGCACATCAAAAATAATCTTTGCTGGTGAAAGAATCGAGACGCATACAAAAGAAATACAAACAGATGTTGGAGGTGAGTACAACATTTACTATTCCTGTAAACATAATAGGAAAGAAAGCATTTTGTGTTTTTATTATAGGTCTTCCCAACTCAGCACTTACGCCAACTGCAGAGCCAGTCAAATTTTTAATGGGCCTTTTGAATTTTTGAAATAGAAAAATTCCCTTAAAATATTCAATTCTTTAAAAAATATTTTTGAAAAAGTGATGACCTGAAAAATAAAAAAAATACACTTTATGATCCTTAAATAATTTTATTTTGTAGTATTGTTTCACATGTTTTTTTTTTTTTTTTCTTCTCATTCTTTTTCTTCCCTGCCATTTTATTTTTCTATTATAATGGCTTTTGCTTCACTTTGCTTAACTTTACCTCACTCTGCCTCACTGTTTCTTTCTGCCTATATTTTTTCCTTTATACAATCATTAGGCTGTAGTTTCCATTTCCTAGAAACTTCTGGCATTCAAAACCAAAAAATATGTTTAGAATAAAAGTTTTCAACCCCTTCAAAAATGATCCAAGAGAAGCCAAAAAATGAGCATCAAGTATTTTCCCCTTTAATGTCACACTGGAGAAGCATGATAACAAAAGGCCTTTAACTTAGAATTCTGATTCAGAGTTCCCATTGATAATGTGTGCCTGCATTGATAATAGGGCTGTGTGAAGCTTTGGTTGCTGATTTGATTCAGTGGAGATTCAGCCTGATTCGGTGGCCAAATCTCTGAATCTGAATCAAATCAGGAGACCCTTTAATCTTTCCAATTCAAATTGGAACCCTCCTGAATTGATTTGGACATAGACACAGCTTTAAATATCTTTTCTACATACCTCAAGGTATCAGGTGACTCGTGAATGCTATGAAGGTGGGGCTGATGGAGTATCCCACAGGAGCATGGGGGCTCCCCAGCACGCTTGGCAGCAGACCCGGAAGTGGACCAGAAGCTTTTTCCGGTCCACTTCTGTGTCCACTGAGGAGCATGCAGAGGACTCCCCTGTGCCCTGCCCCCCCAGCTCAGTGACTGGTGCCTCCTGGGTCTGGGAGGGGGCACCCGGGGTCCTCCTGTGGCCGATCACCAAGCCAGGGGGGCGCGAGGGGCCCCTGTCACCATGCTCCCCAGCAGATCTGGAAGTGGACCAGAAGTACTTCTGGTCCACTTCTAGGTTCACCCCTGAGCACATAGGGGTGCCCCCCATGCTCCTGTGGGACGCTTCATCCACCCCAGCATCCCAGCGTTCATGAGCCATGCCTGGTACCTCAAGGTATGTAGAAAAAACATTTAAAGTTGTGTTTATGTCCGAATCACTGATTCTCTGAATCGGCATCGAATCTTCAGTTTTGGATTTGGCCAAATTGAATCAGAGACAGTGATCCAAATCAACTAATCGAATTGCTGTCCCTGATTCAGGCTGAATCTGAATCCAAATTGAATAGGGCCCACTTTGCACACCCCTAATTGATAGTGTCCACAAACAGTGATGGGTACCCCACAAGCTCAAGCCAGGATCACTTCTCCTGCCCATGCTATTTTTTTTTATAATAGGACCAAGGCATAATTGTTTGTGTTCATTATGTGCTTACTGGTGCTCATATGTGGTACTAGGGTATATGGTGATTTATCCCAGATTTCCTGAAGACAAACAGAGTAGAGACCATCTAGTAGTTTGTGTGTAGTACATTATGGTGTTTGGTTTTTTTTTTTTTTTTAAAGGTTGCTAATCTTTATGCCATGTTTTGTGCCCTATTGATTTAGTGACTTGCATTGAGTAAATATACTTCGCTTTCATTCCTCCAGCATCGCAGGATGCACAGCTCTCAGCTGCTTTAGTCTTTTCTACCCTGCAAAGTTCTAGTCATCTCCCTGCCCCCACATTGAGGGTGCATCTACATGTGATGATACATCACCATAGCAACACACTATGTCGATGTAGCATCCACAGCTGTCTACACATGACCAGCAACTACTTCGCCGTAGCAGCACACTCCCCCATTATAGCATACCACTATGGTGAAGTAGCTTCTAAAAATAAGTGTGTGTCATGCACATGACACAGTACAGGTGGTTACTGCACTGAGCTTTAGTACTTCCTTTTGGAAGTACTAAAGCATGGCACAGTAAAAACATCACTGTAGGGCAATGTGTAGATGTGCCCTGAGAGCAGCCACTCTGCGTGGGTTAATTTTAGATCGACCAGGGAGATGAGGGAAGTATGCCTCCCCTAGCTACATGGTTTTTCTGATTGGTAGCTCAATATGGAGCCAGTAGGACTTATTCAATGGAGACTAGGCAGCCAGAGGAAGCCAGCTTCTCTCAGCTTCATTGTCTTGCTGTTTGGGGGCTCATGCTCAATATGGAGCCACTGCAGCCCAAATAAATGGAGACCAGGGGTACCTGTACACAAGTGCAGAGGCTGCTCTGATGCGCTGTAATTATAGCACATCAGAGCAGACTCAATTAATCAAGTCCGCTGGAGTGTGGTACTTAGAGTGCTGTAGCAGCCTCCCACATTTCGTGTATCAGCGTCCCTGTATTTCAAAATGGCTGTGGTGGAGATTGAACTAAAGCTTGTTGACTGAACTTTAATTCAAATGCCCCTGCCGCCATTTGGAAATGCAGGAATGCTGATACATGAGACACTGCAGTGCTTTAATTAGACTATCCACCCCAACCTCTGGAGAATATGTAAAAGTGCCCCATGTGTCTGAGGGAATCAGGCTTTCCCTGGCAATATGATCTCACTGCTGGGCAGCTGAGCTGCTGTCATTGTGCCTTAATTTCAGTGAGACCAGGGAACCCAGGGTAGAACACTTTCCCAGCTCCTTTGTCTTGCCACAGTTAATGCTGCAGCTCTGTGCAGAGAGCAGAGCCAGTGGGGATTAACCCAAAACAACTACATTGTCAGTGCAGAGCCACAACCATAATGCAGCCATCTTGGGGAAGAACTTTCTGGGCTCCCTGGTATTGAAGAGCTGTGCAACTCCACACTTAATGTGGAGCTGTTGGGGCTTAATCCCCAGCAGCTCTGCTCTCAGCATGAAGCCACAACATTAATTTCAGTGAGACCAGGAAGCCTGGAGAAATATGCTTCCCCTAGCTGTGTGGTATTATTGTCAGGCAGCTGAGGTGTTTGGGCTCCCTGATCTGGTTGAAACTGATGTGACAACTGTGCGCCAAAAGTAGAGCTGCCTGCATTAATTGTTAAACTTATAAACATGATTCACAAAATAATACTGGAGATTTCAAATAAGAATCCATAATTTTTAAAACATTCTACCCTGTTGGGGTCTTTCTGAGTTCTTCACAACAGAAGAATTGCTCTATTTTTTTTCTATAGTATAAAAAAAATGAGTGAAAACTAAGAGCTGGCATTTACTGATGGGTGCCTCAAATCTATCAAGGGATGTGTCTTGAGTCTATTGAGGGATACCTCAGGTAGCACCTTGTCAAGGGTATTTAAATGCACCTAGTTCATTGGAAGTAGGCGGATAGAGACAAACAGCTTGTGGGAAGGCATGGCCAGGTGCTGCCCAAATAAACAGCAAGGATAGCCCAGACAGAGAGCAAGTACCAGCTGAGGTCAGGCTCTTTTGTGGAATCTGTCATCCATGTATTCTGAAACATTTTGCAATGAAAGGTCCAGCTGATCTCTCACATTACAAGGCCTCTCTGTCAGTTCTTCAACACCACATGGCAAGCTAGCAGGAGAACTGGGACCAGAACTCAGCTCTCATGACTGATGGTACAGAGCATGAGCTAGACAATATTGTTTCTTGCTGGTTTGGGCTCTGTCACCACAGGAGCAATATTAAGGATGGAAAGATGGCATGGAGACTTCTTTCATTCCTTCCAGGCCACAGCTAAGGCACGTGGATGGAGTTTGCCCTGTTTCTGCCTACACTGTTCCTACTGTGTGGATCAATTCAGGACTTTATTCTGTATGACACCTTTAACCAGCACTACATCAATTAGAAGCTACATGCCACCCCCACTTCCACACTGGAGGTGGGGTAGAGTTCTGATTCTTGTCCATGCCTCTGCTTGCCAGCCCTCTAGTGGTAAGTCACAGTTGTACAGGGGGATCTTCAGTCCCCCTGTAGTTACACAAGCACCCATGTCATTAGTTTTGCTGGTCAGCAGCTAGGGGTACAGGGCCCCAGAACCCCTATACCTATCTCCTTGACAGCTGCCAGGCTTTGTGGCCTCATCAGGGGCTAGCAGGCCTGCAGCTTTGACTCCACTGTGGCTTAACACGTATACATGACATGAGTTTTTTGATTTCATGATTAAGGGGTGCAGTTTCCCTGAACCCCCTCTACCTATCTCCTTGAAACTGTCAGGCATCATGCCCTCAGAAGGGGATATCATTTCTGTAAGTTTCATGCAAATCAGGGCAGAAATGACAAAGCTATAGGCTGTTTCAACCTTCCCCATTATAGCCTATGGGTGAAATGTAGAAACAGCATTGAAACAGTGAAACATTTCGACTTGCCTCATTTTGTTTCAAGGCTGTTTTGAGCATATCTATTCCATTTTGATTTTACTATTTCAATGTTGAAACAAGTCGAAACAGCCTTGAAACAAAACTGGTGGCAAAATTTCGTACAGCCCTACAACTCAAATAGTTGGAAAAAGTCTTCTAACATGCTTTCAGGTATAAACACCCTTCGAGAAGCTGAGGAAGCATCTGCAGTTGGTGTGTGCTCTTCCTTAAATTACTTGACTTTTTATAAGGATTTTTTATTAGTACATTCTATGCCCTTTTGTTTATCTATTAGATTTTTATGCTTCACTCCCAAAAGAGACTCAGGGTGATTTATAATAAGAGCCAGATAAATTTATAAAGACAGATACAAATATTAAGATACAATAATATGTAACAGAACAAACACCCCAGTGACCCAAAACTTAACCCAGCCTGTCAATATAAGAGAAGGTCTTACAATACTCCTGGAAAATATCCAAGCTCAAGCTCTGATGGACCTTAAGGGAGTTATTCCAGAGCAAAGGAGTCACTACAGAGAATGATCTCCCATGTGTTATCACTAAGGGTTCTACCAAAATCACGGCAGAATTGCACTGCATGGTGACTCTTTAATATTGCAGTTTGTCCCATATCTCCTCCCTGCCCCTGATTGGTGGAGAGGCCCTGCCATGTGCTTGCTGCTTTTGATCAGCGGGGAGGTGAAAACCACGGTTTAAAATATGGTGCTGTTTTTGCCTCCCAGCTGGTCAGCAACAAGGATGCCAGGGCTCCTTGGCCAATTGCCAACAGGAAGCAAAAACCACACCATATTTAAAACTATCATTTTTGCCTCCCCGCCTATCTGGATTGAGTGCCAAACTGCGGGGCCCCTTCATTGGGGACACATGGAGGAAACTGCAAGATTAAAGGAGCTGCCACACATTCACTTCTGCTGCAAATTTGGTAGGTCCCTAGTTATCACCCAACAAACTTGGTGCACAGATGATACATGCAGGAGTTTGTTCTCAGTTGACCTTAGATATTGTGCTGAAACATAAAGGAAGAGGTGGTTTCTTGAGTCGGCAGTGTCAGCCTATTTAGGGCCTTATTGGCCAAAACCAGAACCTTGAATTGTGATAGACACCTATGGAACCTATACAGACCACTGCTCCAATTACTTCTGTCTCTTTCACTCTTTTCATTGCTACAGTGATCATTCTAAAATAAAGGCTTCAGGCATGTGTAGATGAAATGGGAGCCCTAAATTGAAATGGTGGGTTTTTAAAAACACCTCTTCAATATAGGGCCCTTTAAACCCCTGTGTTGTGCACACACTGATATGAATGACCCGTATCCCTGGTGACTGGGGGGGCACAGCGGTGATGGGACATGGTGGTGGCAGAAGTGTGGCAGCAGGAGACTGGCAACAGTGAGCAAGGAGCTCCCACAGATTCCACTAGCACTTGGGTGGTCCCAAGGGCATGGCAGCTGTGGAGGGAAGCACCAGGCCCCCACGCAACTCAGGCAGGCAGGGTGCGGGGGGTGGAGATCAGCCACTTTTCTTGGCTGGAGCCTGCCTTCATGGGCTGTTGCAGGGTTTCCTGCAGAGCCTTTGAGCTGCAGGGAGCCCAGTGCTTCACCCCGCAGCTGTAGAGGCAGCAAACTAAAACTCCTCAGACGTGTTTTAGTTTGCTGCCTCCCCAAGTCATTTAAGGTGCATTCTGCTGCTGAATTTCCTACAGTGGCTGGAATGTGCAATATGCCACCAAGGCGTGCAAGCACTGACAACATTAAAGTGGTGCAAAAGCATTTAGCCTGCTTTAAAGTGTCATGCACACATGCCTGTCATTTCCTCTGTACACGGCCTTGGTTTTTAACCTCCAAATGCTTTTTGTGTTGAACTATGCAATTTCTTCACAGATTTCTGTGAAATGGAGTCCTGTATTTGTGTAAAATGGATCGGAGATCAATACTTTGTGCACATTTTGTCAATCCCTTATACTTCTATCCAATAAAATTGTAATTCCATTCAATGCTTTCAAACTTGAAACACTTTTTATTTTAAGTGTCCTTAGCTGTTGTTTCTTTATCATTTTTAAAAGTATTTTCTACATGAAAGTAGTTTTATTCTTAGTTCTCCAATTTTCTGTAACAGTTCCAGGGATACCTGAAAATGTGACTCAAGTAGTAACTTCTGAAAATGTATCAATTACCTGGCGTGGACCCTCAAACATAGCTGGGCCTATAGGTGGATATATTGTGACATGTAAAAAGGGGAAGTCTGGTGAGTACATTTTTCTTTGATATTTGCCACATAACTGAGATGAATTCTAAGTTTATTCTGTCACTGTATAATGTCTAATGAAGACTTTATTACAGATCAGAGACTCTAGAGATAACTGTTACACAAGTAATAGTTGAAATGCCCAATTGTTTCTCTAAGAAGTTTTTAAAAAACCTTCTTTTTTAATAATGCCACATACTTTTAATATAAAGGTAGCCAAAGGCTACAGTGTAACCCCACACTTGAGCTCTTAGGACATTTTTACATGTGTTGTGGGTCATGGCACCAGGAACTTTTAATTAGCAAGCTGCACTAATTAAATGCTCCCACACGTCATGAGAATCAGTGTCCCCACTTTGAAAAAAATTGAGGTGGAGTGCCTTGAAATAAAGCTTATCAAACATGTTTTATTTCAAAGCACCCCCACCACCATTTTTTTTCAGCTTGGAGATGCATGGGGATGCTGATATAGGTGATGCGGAAGCATGCTGGAGCGTATCACTTTCTGTGCTGCAGCAGACTTGATTAACCGAGTCTGCTCCAAAGTGGTGGATTTTCAGCTAATCAGAGCAGGATCCATGCATGTGTATAGGAGCCCTCAGAGTCCATAGTGGACCAGTCAGTCTTTCAGCTTCTTTGATTAGCTTGAAGCTGGGTCTGCTTCCAAACTGCATGTGGACATGTATATTTGAGCTAGCTGGCAAGCCTCAGGCTGTTATTTCAGCTGAAGGAAAAGTAATTGCCACATGACCACTTCTCTTCTGGCTCACTCATTGTACTCTCTTTGAAATTCCCTCCTGTCCATGTTGCTTACACCCCAAAATCATGTGTTCTCCTTCCATTTCATAAATTATATCTACAGTTTATTGGCCAACCAGACCTACCAGTAACCAGCAGCCTGACAAACTTGTGGCTCTTCCTAATACCAACCTTTGCCATAGAATCATAGAAAATTAGGGTTGGAAGGGACCTAAGGAAGTCATCTAGTCTAACCCCCTGCTCAAAATAGGACCATCCCCAACTAGAGCATCCCAGCAAAACTTTGTCTATCCAGGTCTTAAGAAACCTCCAAGGATGGAGATTCCACAACCTCTCTAGGTAACCTGTTCCAGTGCTTTACTACCCTCCTAGTGAGAGAGTTTTTCCTAATATTGAACTTAAACTTGCTTTGCTGCAACTTGAGTTCATTGCTCCTTGCTCTCATTTGCCACTGAGAACAGTCTAGCTCCATTCTCATTGGAACTATACTTCAACTACTTGAAGTATGCTATTAAATCCCCACTCAGTCTTCTCTTTTCCAGACTAAATAAGACCAGTTCCCTCAGCTTCTCCTCAGAGGTCATGTTCTTTAGCCCTCTAACCATTTGTGTTGCCCTCTGCTGGAATCTCTCAAATTTATCTACAACCTTTCTGTAGTGGGGGGCCCAAAACTGGACACAGTACTCCAAATGTGGCCTTACCATTGTCAAATAGAGGGGAAGAAACACTCCTCTTGATCTGCTGGCAGCATTTCTACTAATGCAGCCTAGTATGCTGATAGCCTTTTTCAGAACAAGGGCACTATTGGCTCATTCAGCTTATTGAGTACTATAGCCCACATGCTTTTCTGCAGAGCTGCTGCTTAGGCAGTCAGTCCCTAGTCTGTATTGGTGCATGGTGTTGCTCCATCCCAAGCGCAGGACTTTTCAGTTGTCCTTATTGAACTTTGTAAGATTTCTTTTGGTTCAATCCTTCAGTTTCTCTCTCTGAATCCTAGCCCTATCCTCCAGCATATCTACTACTCCCCACCCAGCTTGGTTCCATTGGCAAACTTCCTGAGGGTGCACTCCATCCTATCTTCCAAATCATTGATGAACATCTTGAACAAAACTGGCCCCAGAGCCAACCCCAGGGCACTCCACTTGATGCTAGTTGCTACCTAGACATCAAGCCATTGATTGGTACCATTTGAGCCCAACAATCCAGCCAGTTTTCCATCTACCTTACAGTCCAAGCTGTACTTCTTTATCTTGCCTGTGAGAATGTTGTGGAGATTTTATCACAAGCCTTGCCAAAGACAAGGTACACCACATCTACTGCTCTCCCCATATCCACAGAACCAGTCATCTCACCATAGAAGGCAATCAGATTGATCAGACTTAACTTGCCGTTAGTGAATCCATGCTGACTGTTCCTAATCACCCTTTCTCTCCCCTAAGTGCTTAGAAATGGATTCCTTGAGGATCTGATCCATAATTTTTCCAAAGACTGAGGCAACTGATCTGTAGTTCCGTGGATCCTCCTTCTGTTTCTTTAAGATGGGCACTATATTTGCCCTTTTCCAATTGTCTGGGAACTCTCCTGATTGCCACAAGTTTTCAAAGATAATGGCCAGCAGGTCTGCAATCACATCAGCCAACTTCCTCAGCACTCTCAGTTGCATTGCATCTGGCTCCATAGATTTGTTCACATATAGCTTTTTTAAATAGTACCAAACATATTCTTTTGCCACTATTGGCTGCTCACCACCTTCCCAAAGTGTTGCCAGGTTCAGTAGTCTGACAGCTGACCTTGCCTGTGAAGACTGAGGTAAAGGCATTGAACCTTTTCCTCATAATCAGTCACTAGGTTGCTTCTTCCATTCAGTAGGGGACCCAAACTTTTCCTCATCTTCCTCTTTTTGCTGACATACTTGTAGAAACTCTCCTTGTTGCCTTTCACATCCCTTGTTAACTGCAACTCCAATTCAACTTTGGCCTTCCTGATTTAATTGCATTCCTAAGCAATACTCTATTCCTCCCTAGTAGTTTGTCCTAGTTTTTACTTCTTGTAAGCTTCCTTTTTGTATTCCATGATCACTGAAGAGTTCCCTGCTAAGCCAAGGTGGTCTTCTGCTATACTTACTATTCTTTCTGCATTCATTCCTGTGCCCTTAGGTTTCTTTATAGTACAACCAAATACTTTACTCTCCCCCTCAGATTGGCTTCCCATGGGATTCTGCCCATCAATTCCCTACAGTACAATATAAGATCTGCTTACATTTTCTTTAAATTTGGAACATCCAAAGTTTGAATTCCAAGGAAGAAAATGAAAATGCTGGAAGTAGTGAGAAGGAAGAACATTGCTTCCTGCCCCCAGGAGCTGCCTGCTTCTGGAGTAGGCTCCAACGGCAGAGCCTAGGCTGGGACAATCTCCCAGCCCCCACACCAATCATGGAACTGGAGCCAGGAGCTCCCTGCATGGGGAGAGTTCCCCACCCAACTTGGAGCTGGCTGGGACCTGCCCCAGACTGGGACAGTTCCCAGGCAGTCCCAGACTGTATGGGGAAGTCAACACTTCCTCTCGAGGCTGCTCCAGTTGGAAGCAAACAAGCTCCCCTATAGGCTTACTGCACAGTATTTTTTTAATGTAAAAGTATGCAACAAAAAGATGATTTTCTACTTCAAAGAACTTTCTATGTGACTGGGTTTTTGGTTATAGCTGTCTTGGTCTAAGGACATAGGCAGGCAAGGTTCTTTGGCAGATGTGATCTCTTTTATTAGACCAACTGAGTAGTTGGGGGAAAAAAGTTCTTGGCAAGCTTTCAGGCGCAGTAACCCTTCTCCAGGCATAGGGAGTTTGCTGGTCTGAGACTCCAAGGAGTGAGAGAAACTAAAAGTGTGGCAGGATGTCAGTGAAAATATAAATAGGTACAAGTTAGAAAGACAAAAGATAAAGCAAGTAAGGGAGGGGGAAGAATTTGCAGCGAGGAGAATACCCATGATTGCCATCTCACAAATATATAAAAAGGGCTTTCAGTCAACAAGGACACTCCTCCAGAGAGAGATTGCACTTTTGAAAGAGTCACCTGGATACCACGTGAAGATTTGCTTCAGTACAAAAAAAAAAAAAATCCCCACAAATGACACAGCATTAGTTATGACTCATCACCCATCCCGGGACCTACACAGAAAATCCTCAAACTATTGCAACCCATACTAGAAGAAGACCCTGTTCTTAGAGAGAGCTTTCCAGAACCACCCATCCTAGTCTTTAAACAAGCACTGAACCTTGCTAACCTCATCACCAGAAGCAAACTCCATATGACCCAAAACATATCGAATGGATCCAGACCATGCCAGGACAAGAAATGCAAAACCTGTCAACACATCTCCACCACCCCCACAATAACTGTATCCTAATACAAAACCATTACCATTCCTGGATCTTACACCTGCACCTCCAAACATGTTATCCAGTGCATCAAATGCTCTGGTGAAAAATATGAAGGAGAAGCTAAACAACAACTGTGCGCCAGAATGAATGCTCAGCAAAAATCTATCAAAGACAAGAATACCCAGCTACCTGTGGGGGCACACTTCTCACAGGACAATCACTCCCTCTCTGATATCTCAGTTCTAATCTTCAAAGGGAACTTACAAAACACCTTTCATAGATGACCTCATGGACTTCACTTCATAAATATACTGGATACAAAAAATCATGGATTCAATATAGATGCTGAATTTATGACACATTACAACCAGCCTGACATCTGATTCACCAGGCACCTGCCTGACCTGACCTCTTACATTCTTTTTTTCCCTCACCTTTTCTCTCCTCCCCTCCTGTAGTTTTTTGCCCTTTGTTGTCTTGATTTCCAACTATTTCCCTTTTTTATTGAGAGCCATTATTACTCCTGTAGTGTTTCCCTTTGGCCTCCCCCCACCACTTCTTTCTTTCCCCTCCCTTTCCTTCTTTACATTTTTGTCGTTCTAATTTCTACCTATTTACATTCTCACTGACATCCTGTCACACTTTTAGCTTCTCTCATTCCTTGGAGTCTCCAACTAGCAGAGACTCCCTATGCCTGAAGAAGGGTGACTGCCCAAAAGCTTTCCAAGAACTTTTTTCCAACTACTCAGTTGGTCTAATAAAAGATATCACATCTACTCAAAGAACCTTGCCTTCTGTCTATATGATACCTTTCAGCCATTTATCAAATGCAGCAATTGGACTGGGAGGCAACATAATAGTTTCCCTTTCGAAGTGCCACTGATGCCTTCTTCAACAGGATTTGCAAGAGAAACTACCACTTCTCAGTTCAGATATTATGTTCTAAAAGCAGCTGGACAGCATCTAAAGTTAAAATGTAGCCTAGAGGCCATAATGGGCACTGGTTTAAGGTTGCTAGTTTGGGCTTTTAAGAAATGAGGAAAAAAAGGATGAGGTGGAGTTCTAAAGGTGTGACAGACCGCAAGTTGACTAATAAAGGGGTTGGGGAAATGCTTCATACCATGCCTATCTTTGCATGCAGAATTGGTAGTAGGTTAAATGAAAACATCTTTAAGCCCATTATTTTAATATCTGTAATATTTTAAATTGAAATACTTGAAACACTAAATGGTGGAAGAAGAAAAAGAGTGGAGGGCAACCTTTATTTCCCCCTTTTTTTTTCTTTTTTTTTTTTTTAAAGAAGTGAGGGATTTCTACTTCCACTGTAGAGCCTTTATATGGTTCAAAAGATGCAGTAGGGGCTCTAAGCATCATACCAAGGACCCCTGATAATATGTATATGTAATGGCATCATGCCCCAGATTAGGCCTCCAATGAGAGGTTTGAAAGGTAACTTACCTTTACTGTGTGGAGGTACAGCACAGATTCTCAGCCAAAATCTTTTCCTTATTTCCATTTTCTTTTTACCTTTTACAGTAATGGGCGTGGTAAGTATCCTTTTCATTGGTGATGAGCTCTCTGCTGGTTCCTGACTATAACATTATCAAAAAGTGAGCTGGCTAATCTCTTACATCTGAATTCCTGTGGTGCTAGGCTAGTCACTTAAAGCAAAGTTCTCCTAGGTAGTCACTAATTTTATGTTCCGCATGTTCTGGGTGTTCAGCCTGAGACACCTGAGATGAGATTTTTAGTTAATAGTGACAGTTCAAATAAATTAGACCTGTGCTTTCAAGATATAAAGTGTTGTAAAAATGCTAAGTATTATGAATATGCTTTGTGTTCCAATTTAGGCGCCAAACTTAGTTAACATTTGACTCATTTGGCCTTCATTGTTTTGTCCTCAATCTCCAGATGCATAATGGGAACAACTGCTATTCTCACATATGGGGTTACAAGGATAAATTCATCATTTTTATGAAGTACTTGGGTATTCTGGTGAATAAGAAAGTACATAAGAAATTAATAACTTTCAGTGGACAATTTGGATCATGTTAATTAAATAAGGACCAAGGGTGCAAACTGAATATGGAAGATAAAAAGAATTATTGAATAGCATACCATTTCATGAATTTCCCTGTAGGGAAAAATAGTATAGAATATAATTTTGAGACCATCATTAATGCACGTCCACATGAGATCCAGATGAGTTTGCACAAGGGAACCTAGGTCTGGTATTTCGTAACTTCTGAATCCATTAGATTTTACTATATTATTTCAGCAGAGGGTTTTTTGTGTTTAATTTATATGGATAATGATAATCACTACAGTTATAGAATACTTGATAAGATATTATCTTTCATGATTCCAAATATAATTAATTGGTGCTAGAAGCAGACCCCATATAATTAAGTTAATTCATAATCAGGTTCACCCATAAACTGTAAAAAATTCTGGCTTTTAGCATCTTTTTTTGTAAAATCCTTACTGTCCTGTTTTAGAGACAGGAAAGTAGATTAAAAGAACTTACATGGCAGTCCTTTTGTTTAGAATATGACATGCTCACTTAACTTCCCCTTTTTTATTTAGTCTTTTTGAATAAAGAAAATCATACACATACCTGCACGGGATATGAGCCATACAATGAGTATACAATAACAGTGAGAGCATACACCAAGAATAAGAAAAATGAAACGGTTAAAGGAGAAGAGCAGGCTTGTAAAGGGCATACGACATCAGCAGGTAAGTTTATTTAATAACCTTTGCATGCAAATACTTCATAAATGAGTAGAAAAAGATGTTCATCATTAGATATGCATTCATTATTCATGCACAATAAATTTACTGTTGTATTAGGAATGTTTACACACTAGTATTTTTCATTTATTGATTTTATTTGAATCATTTCAATATTCAGTGTTGATACAATCTTTGCATTATGCTTTTCAATGTGGACATTTTTAAGTTACCTTAAACCTAATAAATTTATCAACTTTGAATTTGTTTTGGTAATAGGACTTTTAAAATTTAATTTTATACAAAATGCAAAACAATTTAAAAGATGCATAAAAATATATTTACCTTCTTCTGACATCATATCAATGCAAATGTAAAAACAAATAATTATTTATAGCCCTATGAATAGGCAGGTTTAGTTAGTTTGGATTCTTAGCTCTCACAGGATAAAGCTCGAGGTCTACTTTCACACCCCTGTACATTTTTTACCTGTGTTATAATTCCTTTTAATATTCCATTTTCATTTTTCTCCAGCTTTTAAATTCATGTCTACCAACATTTGGGGGGGGGGGTATGTGGGGGGCAATATTTCCCATCATTTTGTAAACTTTTGCAGAAACTTCTTTGTGCAGACAAGGCCTAATTGGGGCACAAAATTTATGTTTAAAATATTTTTTTTCTTTTCTGATCTTTCTACTTTAGAAGTTTCAACTTTGTTATTCTTTTAAAGCCCAGCAAAATCTTTTCTTTTCCCAAGACTTTTATCAGCTTTTCCTAACATTTTTGCTTACTTTTAGTCCTCCGTGTGTATGTTCATTTAAGCAGTGGCACCCAATCTTTTGGCCTGGATAAGTCATATAGGGGTGAGTCTGTGACCTGAATCGCCCCCAGTCTCATGCTCTCTATCATGCCCAAGGGCATGCCAGATCAAGCTGCAGTCCAAGTCCTAGCCCTTTGTATGCAGGTTGGTTTTGGCTATGGGGCCATGTAATCCTGCTTGTGGGGCTTGGAAGTTTGGCAGTGATGACAGCATTACTTATTACTTCTCCTTTGCTATCAAATTTTTAGAGCTCTGGAAACCCCTGTGGGCTAGGGGCTGGATTTGGCCCATGAGCTAGGGGCTGAGCTCACCTGATTTAATTCCATTCTTTAGTTCCTCCCCAAACCATTTAATTCTTCTTTCTCCTCCCTTATTTCACTATTAAAAGTTCTTTCCTTTTCACTACTGCCAGTATTTCACTTTCTTCCTTGAACTCAACTTTCCACCTTTAAAGAAAATGTAGGCAGCTCCAGTACCTTCTCTCTTTAGATAGCTTCAGGTGTTACTGCTGGCTCAGTTAAGTAGGTGGAGAGTTACTTCAGAAGAGAGGTAAGAAGCTATCTGGCTCAGTTCCTATGCTGAGAAAATCCTCCCCTTTGCACTATTCCTGTATTCATTCCAATTCTGATACATTTTGTTCTATCCACTTTACCCATTAAAAACGGCCTGAGGTAAAACTCTCACCTAAGTATCCAGGGGTGTATTTTGTAGCTGTGTTGGTCTAAGGACATAGGCAGATGAGGTTATTTGGGTGAATCTTATATATTTTATTAGGCCAAGTTTAATAGTTGGAAAAATTTTTCTTAGCAAGCTTTCGGGTTTAAAAACCCTTCATCAGGCTGAGGAAGAATCTGCAGTTGGTGTGTGTGTTCTTCCTAAATGGAATGAATAGTAAAGAGGCCAGAGGCTGGTATGCATGCATGAAAGGCAGTCAGTGAAGATGTAAATTGAGGAGTCATTGGGTGAGAGATTTGAGCGGGGGGGGGGGGGAAGAAAGAGGATGAATGTAGCAGGTAAATAGTGGAAAAGTACTTGGAGTCAGATGTCAAGCAGGTTATAATGTGTCATAAATCCAATGTCTATATTTAGTCCATGATTTTTTTTTTTTTTGTACCCAGGACGTTGATGAAGTGAAGTTCGTAGGCTAGTCTGTGAAAAGTGTTTTGTAAGTTCCCTTTGAGGATTAAAACTGAGAGATTGGAGAGAAAGCAGTTGTCTTGTAAGAAATGTGCCCCCACCAGTAATTGGACATTCTTGTCTTTTATAGATTTCAATGTGTGCATTCTTTCTGGTGCGCAGTTGTTGTTTGTTATTTTCCATCAGGGCATTTGGGGCATTGGATGAGATTTATTATATTTCTGGAGATGCAGCTGTAAGATCCAGGAATGCTAATGGCTCTGTTGTGGGGTGTAGTAGTTGTGGGGACGGTGGAGATGTGTTGGCAGGTTTTGCATTTTTGTCATCACATGGCCTGGATCTATTTGGTGTGTTCTGAGCAATAGGAAGTTTGCTTTTGGTGATAAGGTTAATGAGGTTTGGTGCTTGTTTGAAGGCTACGATGGGAGGTTGTGGGAAGATCTCGCTAAGAATTGGGTCTCCTTCTAGTATGGGTTGCAATTGTTTGAGGATTTCCCATATACATTTGAGGGAGGGGTGATATGTCATAACCAGCAGTGTGTGATTTGTGGGAGGGTTTCTTCTGTACTGCAGCAATTCTTCATGTGGCAAACCTGAAAGCTTGCTAAGAAAAATTTGGGTTTCACCAAAACTCTGTGGGGGGTGGTTTGTGGGCAGGGTCATTCTTGAAACTTTATTTTGCCTTTGGGCTGACTACATTCTTGTAAGTAATTCCATGTCCTTCACCTGAAGACCAATCTATAATTGCAAGACAGATTATGAACTTGACTCATTCACAACTTGGTATTGGGTATGCCAGCTCAACTGAAGACTTATATTGACTGCCTTCAGATGTAAAAAAATAAAAATAAAGAAGATCTTTCTTTTGTGTTTGGTGTGGGGGCACACAAAGCTTAGTGCATGCCCAGAAGAGGCATTGCATTATTTTGACCTGGCTCATCCAATTTCGGTATAGACCGGACACTTCAGTGGGGCTTTTTGGTGTTTCTAATAAATTACTGAATCTAAAGTGCTGTTTTGTTTTGGTTTTTTTTTTCATGTCTGCCAGCACCCATAGTGTCTAGGCTTAACACCATGCCCATATTGCATTTCAGCAGTCCCTTCATACTAACAGGGCCCATCAGAGCATCATTTGCCTAAAAGCAGTTCTGTTCCCCAAACAGCTCTGAAACCTAATCCGAATTCATTCCTTTCCCAAGTTTTGGTTTCATTAACAAAAACAGATAACAACATTCAATTTAAATATTCTACAAAACCTTGGTGATGTTTAAGCTTCTTCCCTCATAATTACTAAAAGCATAGTTGAAGTCCCCACTTGTTAGGGAGTTTCTCTCACCATTTTTTTTTTTTTTTTTTTTTTTTTTTTTTTTTTTTGAAGCATCATGATCCATGCATGGGCAGATCTAGGAATTTGAAAAGGCAGGTGTGGGAGATGTAACCAGCATCACAGGGGCCAGAACATAACAGCATTTGCTAGGAACTTGTTTGAATCCCTGTATGACCCCACCAAGCCCCAGCCCCCTGCTCTGGGCACTCCTGAATCTCTGAAATTCAATAATGCTTCCCCCTGCTCCTGCATTCCTCTCTTCTTCAGTAGACACCCAGGGGATGCCTCTGGGTGTGGGAAAGGGGGACTGTAACAGGACACACCCTAGGGTGGCCGTGACATCCGTTGGTGGCTACCTTGGTCCTGCCCATGACCAGTTCTTGCTTCTGCCTCTCGTGGTCATCTTCTGATGTCCCCCCTCAGGGCAGGGCTGCCCTTAGAGGTTGAAAAGCTCTGGGTGCTCTTCCTAGTCCTTTTCCTATTCTGTGCACTTGATTTGGTCCACTTGGCTTGGAACACACAAAGTCTCTTTCTCTCTTGGCCTGTGGCTCTTCCAGCCCTAATTGCCTTATGGGCTGAATTCATGACATCCTGCACCCTCTACAGCCAGACCAATGCCTCACAGATGTCATTCTGTCACCAGTTACTCCCTTGTATAAGCTTCGGCCTTCTTAGCCTTAGCTTACAGGTTACTCTGGCTGTAGACTGCTAGCCTAAGCCCACTGGCTTCGGCCTGGTCTTTCACCCTCAGCCTTTCAACATCCCCTGGCTGCCTGTGTCACCCTCTCTGGGCTTAGGCTACAGCCCAGTTGGCCTCAGGCCACCTATATCACCCCTTCTGGGCTCAGGCTCTGGTCTTCTTGGCCTCAGGCTGTTGGGGAAAAAAATTAAGTCCCCGGGTTCGTTGGGCGGAGGCTCAGACAAATTACAACATAAGTTTACAGACTTGATTTATAAAAGAATGCATTCTGGACAGACTCATACACAACTGGAGAATTGTGAAGAGGTTTGACCCCGTACAATAGGCGAGGCATGTTTATACAGAAAATATGACGACATAAGCACAGCAACAGCATATACTAATTAGCATTTGCCATGACTTTGATAGTAATGAGCATGTTTTTACTTATTTTTAGTACAGCAGTGTTAGTTTAGGGGGGGGGGCGGTTCTTTTGACTTGTAACCACAGGGTTACTTTCCGTTCTGGGCTGCCTCGGCAGGCCAGTACGTGACCTGCTCAGAATTATTTTTACACTAAGTTTCTGCTTTCACTGGACTAAGACAGAATTGTTTCAGTCTGCGCTATCCTAGCGGTTTTGGGTCATGTTCTTTTGACTTCCCCATAGCCTAAGCAGGGTATGTGATTTGCTCGCTTACACATAATGGTGATTCAACTCCATTTTATTCCCCTTCATTCCCCCCTTTGATCCTTCAGAAGAAGGATCACTCTATTTTTATTTGGAATGATTTAAATTTGTTCACTCAGCCATCATGTTCCCTAAACTTAGGGGATGAGGGATCATGAGGAATCTCTTGCTATGAGTCCTAGGACTTAGGCCACATACCCAGCAATCTGACGCATTTAGAGCTTTTGATACTTTCTGCAGCAGACTTAAGTAAACATTTGAAGCGCTTAAAGCAATTGAGCTAAACAAGATAGCAGTTATGACAAGTTTTTTAATCATGTTGGCAAGTATTGTTTGGCTTGCCTCTGCAGGCAATTCTTCTGGTTTTCATTGTCTGTTTGTTCACCTTGATGTCAATATCACTTGATACTCCTCACTTGCTTGAGTGCGGTCCTGAGGGTCTTTGTCCTCAGCCTCAGGGAAAGGTTTCAACCTTGGTTGGGATACAGCTGTTGTTTGTTGGAGGTCTTCTTGCTCTGGTGTTACAGTTCTTCAGTGAGATGTATGGATCCAGGCAGGTTTTCCCTTAACCCTTACAGCAGTGTTGGTTGTTAACAAAACTTGGTAAGGTCCCCTGCACCTGGGCTGCAAGCAGTTTTTCTGTCGGAACTCTTTTACAAGGACCCAGGGTTTAAGGAGTGGCCAGGAATATTAATAGGGATTGGTAAAGCAGCACTAACCTGTGAAAATAAAGCTTTGACAGTATTTATGAGCCCTTTGCAATAGTTTAGCACATTTTCATGACCTTCAAATAAATTAGTTGTTTTAATTTTCTAATAGGGCTCAAGCCAATGTTCATAGGCCTTTTAAATAGTATTTCATGTGGGGTGAGTCCATGTTTCCTATTAGGCATGTTTTTAAGGTGCATAAGCACAATAGGAAGAATATCAGGCCACGGGAGTCCAGTTTGTTTACAAAGCTTTGGTAATTTGGTTTTTATGTCTCGGTTAAGTTGCTTTACCTTTCCTGAACTGGATGGATGGTATGGTGTGTGGAATTTCCAGATAAATCCTAAGGCTTTACTGAGTGCTTTTTGAATTTGAGAAATAAAATGTGGTCTGTGATCTGAATTTATGGTACGAGGTACTTCAAAACGTGGAATTAGTTCAGTCATTAACTTTTTTGCAACAGAGATCGCATCTGCTCTTCTGCTAGGGTAGGCTAGGCTTCTACCCATTCGCTAAAATGACATATAATGACAAGCACATGTTTAAATTCTTTGTTAGGAGGTAAGTTAATAAAATTCACTTGTAAATTTTGGAATGGACTATAAGACCATGGTGTAGCACTAGCCTGTACATGAATGGGTTTACCAATGCCATGTTGCAGACACATTGCAAGTTTGAGAGAATTTTTGAGCTTCTGCACGTGCAAGACGAGAAACCAGACCTTTAGGGGCAACAATACGTCCATCAGGAGAGTGCCATAAGGTATCAGAATGCAAGATGCAGCCAGCTGCACTCCAGGCACTTTTTCTGACTCCGGAGCTGCATCTTGTAAGAGAGAAATAGTAGAAGGGGAGAGGTTGAGCAGTGGACAAAGGAAAATAGAAAGCGGGGAACCATAAATAGCTGCAAGCTGGGCATGCTTATCGGCATAAGCATTCCCTAGACTGATTGGGTCAGAGTGACCTGTATGAGCTTTGTAATGCATAACAGAAATTTGTTTAGGTAGTAAAATAGCGTCTAGTAAAGTTTTTACTATAACAGCATGCAAAATAAAGGATCCAGAAGAGGTAAGAAACTCACATTGTTTTCAAATTTGTCTAGCAGACTGGCAGACTTTAAAGGCATACTGAGAGTCAGTGCAAATATTAACTGACTGAATAGTTGCAAGGATACAGGCATGGGTAAGAGCTATTAGTTCAGCAGGCTGAGCACTATGAATACTAGAGAGACTGTGTGCTTCAACAACCTCATGGGGTGTACATACTGCAAATTCAGCACGGAGTTGTCCCATATCATCCCTTTTACATGACCCGTCTACAAAAAAAAAAAAAAATGCAGTCAGGGTTAGAGGTATATTAGACAGATCAGGGCGAGGAGTAAGTATTTGATTTACTTGGGTGAGACAGTCATGATCTAGTAAGTGAATATCACCTTCATGTGGTGAAGGTAAAAGAGAAGCAGGATTTAAAACATTATAGTGGACAAAAGTGACATTGTCAGCAGCCAGAATTATACGCTTATAAGAAGACAATCTTTGGGAGGATAAGTGTTTGAGTTTTATCTCGATTCAATAAGGCAGAGACAGCATGGGGAACAGCAAGGGCAAGAGGAGATCCTAAAAACCATGGTTGCAGACTTTTCTAAAAGCACTGCTGCAGCAGCTACAGCACGCAAACAAGGTGGGAAACCTTGGGCAACAGGGTCAAGCAAGGAAGAAAAGTAAGCAATTGGCTTAGAAGAGGAACTAAAGGGTTGAGTTAGGACTCTAGTAGCGACACTGTCTCACCTGTCATAATCAGGTCGCCCAAGTGCCAGAGCTGATGCAAGTGCAGTTTTTAGATCAACAAAGGCTTGCTCATGGTGCTTGGTCTATGGAAGAGAACTTTTAGGAATGGTATTCTTAGTAAGTTCATGTAAAGGTTTAGCAAGGAGAGAAAAGTTAGGGATCCATTGTCTACAGTAAGAAGCAGCGCCTAAAAATTCTCTAAGTTGCTTTTTGGTGGTAGGTCTAGGAAGGCAAAGAACAGCAGAAATGCGGTCAGCAGTTAAATGCTTGTGTCCTTTAGAAATTTTATGCCCTAGATATACAACTTTAGGTTGGCAGAACTGCAATTTAGCCTTTGATGCTTTATGACCTTCTTGAGCTAAGCATTTTAGCAAATGAACAGTATCAGTAATGCATGCATCTTTTTCTGAAGCAATCATGAGGTTATTAACATATTGTATGAGTATTGAATGCCAGGGCAAATTTACAGCATTTAAGTCTTTCTTTAATGCTTGAGAAAATATGGAGGGACTTTTAGTAAACCCTTGTGGTAATCGTGTCCATGTATATTGCTTTTTCTTGTAGGTAAATGCAAACACAAATTGAGACTTAGGGTGAACTGGGATAGAAAAAAGCAGAATATAAATTAACAACAGAAAAAAATGCAGCAGAGGCAGGAATCATGCTGAGGATAGTAGAGGGGTTTCCTCGGCTTTCCGGGAAAGGGGATACTGATTTACTGCAGGAAAAGATTTGCGCGTGTTATAGGTTAACTGAACTGGCTCAATGTTCAAGAGTTTCCCCGTTTTATTGAGATGGGAAGCCCACAAAGACTCTGGAACATCCGAAAGAGATGGAGAGTTGGAACAGTCTCCATCTATTCGGTGGCTTTCAGAGTCTGTAGAGAACAAGAGCATCAAATTTTGGGTCTGATTAGAGGGCAAATTTAAATATACGCCCTCAGGGGAGCAGTAGATTATAGTGCCTAATTTACACAACAAATCTTTTCCTAATATATTTACTGGAGCAGTAGGACTTAACAAAAAGGCATATTCAGCAGACAGTGGCCCAATTTTGACTGTGGCTAGAAGGTTTCATCATTAGGGAACTGTAACTCAGTGTTTTCATAGGTATACCCTTTCCAAACATGAGCTAATTCAATCAAGTGCTTTTGTTTCTTTGGGCCTAATTGGGGTCTGTATGTTTTATACATATACCCCAAGGGTGATTTTGGATCTGGACAAGAGGATTCTCAACCCATTGTTAGGACAATACAGAATACAATAAATTCAAGAGAGAGATACCAAAGACACAAAAGGGAAGGGAAACGGGTTCATCAGAGCGATTCCCGGTGCCAAAGACACAAAAGGGAACTCACAAAGTGGAACACGAGCCCTTGCATTCAAGATTGGCTCGCAAGCAGCCAACTTGGGGCGGCTGCCCGTGAACCAGACATGAGGGAAAGACGCAAGACAATCTCTCAAATATAAATCAAAGTCATCAAGACAGGGACTATTAGAGGCCAGTAGGCAAAGAGATAGACAAAGAAGAGTCTAGGCGTCCCCAGACGAAATTAAAAGTCTACCTGTCATGGGTTCCACATACTCAACTTCAAAAAATGTATTCTAGTACACTTTAACCAGACAGATAAACCAAGGCTTAAGCTTTATATAAATAACATAGGGAATGCTTACCGCCGAGAAGACGTTACTCGTCCAGGCTAGGGAGCGCTGAGACCTGTTAGGTGAGATTTTAAAATTAGGATCTCTTACCTCTGAGTTTTGGCGCCACGGGTGTCAGCTGTGTCCCCAGACTGTTCAAGCTGCCAGCTCGGTGTTCTGTCACATCCTGCTGCTGACACCAGAAAACTGTTGGGGAAAAATTTAAGTCCCCAGGTTCATTGGGCGGAGGCTCAGACAAATTACAACATAAGTTTAAAGACTTGATTTATTAAAGAATGCATTCTGGACAGACTCATACACAACTGGAGAATTGTGAAGAGGTCTGACCCGTACAATAGGTGAGGCGAGTTTATACAGAAAATATGACATCATAAGCACAGCAACAGCATATACTAATTAGCATTTGCCATGACTTTGATAGTAATGAGCATGTTTTTACTTATTTTTAGTACAGCAGTGTTAGTTTAGGGGGGGGCGGTTCTTTTGACTTGTAACCACAGGGTTACTTTCCGTTCTGGGCTGCCTCGGCAGGCCAGTACGTGACCTGCTCAGAATTATTTTTACACTAAGTTTCTGCTTTCACTGGACTAAGACAGAATTGTTTCAGTCTGCGCTATCCTAGCGGTTTTGGGTCATGTTCTTTTGACTTCCCCATAGCCTAAGCAGGGTATGTGATTTGCTCGCTTACACATAATGGTGATTCAACTCCATTTTATTCCCCTTCAAGGCCTCCTCAGTCCCAAGTCTCTGCCCCTGGCAGGGCTCAAAATTTGGAGTAGTCTTCAGCCACCTTAGTGGCCTCCTTTCCATTCCAACAGCTACAGCTGATTCTCCAGTTAAAACTAAAACAAAAATGCAAGCCACCATGTTAAACTCAGTCTCCCTTCTTCTGCATCATCATACTACTGCCAAGCCACCTCCCTGCTTCCTGGCACTCTTGGCCTTAGGAGTACCTGCCATGGCTTGCAGCTATCACCAGCCTGAGCTGCTAGAAACTCCTCTTTCTCCTAGGTTCAGGGTCACACTACCTCCATGCCTCAGGCTTATATCCCCTGGCTCTTCCCCTTCCAGTCAGGTGATCCCCTGACTTGTTGCAGGTGTGCTGTCTCAGCCTTCAGGGCAGCTTACTGCTTTTGCTCTAGCTACCATGGCATTGCACTTGTTACCTAACTAGGGTGATGCCCTATTGTCCTATTGCTAGGCCGTTGGTCCTGCAATAAGTGCTTGCAGCCTATGTGCCCCTGCCTGCCTACTCCCATCCAGCTAGCTCAGAACTGGCTGCCTTCCCTCCCCTGAGCTAGACACATCCCTGCTGTGGCTTCTCTTTCAAGCAACAGAAGCTCCTGGTTCTCTGTTACAGGGACCCACTTGCTGCCACTACTATCCCTGGCTGACCCAAGGACCTGGCTGACCCAGGGAAGTAGGAAGCCCCAGGCCACTCATGCCCTACTTAAGCTGGGGGCTTCAGTGAGCAACTGAATAGGGTTTTAAGCTTATCTGGGGACTGCAGTAGTGGGTGAGTCCTACTTTCAGGCTCTCTGCCCAGTCCCTTTGGTATCCTCTAGTGTCAGAACAGGTGCTGGAAGAGGGGATTGCCCACCTCCACCACTGTCCCCACCAAACTCAGCCAAGTAGCCATGCCAAGCAGCTGGAGTCCTTGGGATAGCATGGGAAATCTGGGGAAGTGGGCATGAGTAGGAACCTGCCTTTCACCGTCACCAAGCCTGGTACTCCATGCAGCCACTTCTGGCAGCCCTCTGCTACAGCAAGGCATGAGTCTCTAGGGCTAGAGTGAGGTATGAATGACCTGAGGTTTGCCTCACTCCTGGTCAACTGTGGACAGCAGCAGTGGGGGATGGGTCTCCCTTCCTCATTTGCTTCCTGCTTGGTCCCTGGGGCTCTCCTGCCAGCCTGGGGCTCCAAACATGACTTGCTTTCTTAGGTTAGGGACAGACATTACACATAAACCAGTTTAAGTGATCAGAAACTAATCAGATGCTGGTTTAAAACAGACATTCAGTGTACATAAGCCACTTTCAAAATGACTAAAACTGGTTTGAGATAAACCTGGTTGAATGTAATACCAGACTTAACTGAGTTGGCTCAAACTGGTTTATGCAATGTCTGTCCCAGCCCCCTTCCTGGTTGAACTAAACCAAAGTCCCCCAGCAACCTGCTCTCTGGGCTGGGCTTTCTGCTGTAGCAGCACAGGGCTGGCCCCGCTCCTTTACTCCCCAGGTGAGCAGGGACAGGCAGGGGCAGGGGTCTGGCCGGAGAGGGGTTTAATTCCCCCCTCCATATGCCACCGGCAGGGACTGGAGCCTCATCTCCCTCTTTGCTGCTGTAGCATCTGGCCAGCATGACCCCTGAGGCATAAAGCGGGGGCTTTCTCCCCTCTACCCCTGGGGGACCACAAATGGGTCTGCCCACTCTGACTGCCGCCACCACTGCTGCTTGTTCCCTGCTTGGGGCAAGCACTGGAATAAGCCCCCTCTGCCAGACACCAGAGGGAAGGGGAATAACCTCCATCCCTGCCCCCTCCACCAAAGGGGCACTGCTGGCTGGTGTCTGGCCACACTCCTGCCCGGCCGCTGCAGCTGTGAGGGGGCAGGGGTTCTGATGGGGTGAACAGCTGCTACAGCAGCTGGGTGGGGCCAGACACTGGCCACCAGGGCCCCTGGCTGGGGTTATTCCCCCCTCTGCCACCGGGGCACTGCACTGGGGTCTTCCCACCCCAACCACCACCACTGCTGCTCGCTCCCTGCTTGGGGCAAGTGGCAGAATAAGCCTCCTTCAGACACCAGAGGGTGGGAGAATAACCCCACCCTGCCCTCCAAGTGGCCCTGCTTCCACCCAGCCACTGCAGCGGTGAGGGGTCAGGGCCCTTGATGGGGGCAGCAGACCTTATCATATTGTTGAGGAGCACAAGCCCCTTCCCAGGACAGGGCCACACTGCAGGGAAGGCAGAGCTGTGGCAGACTGCACATGGCAGCATTGGAGCTCAGAAGGGGCCAGAGTCCTCCAAGTCCTCTCCCCCCCACAGCACCACTGTGCTCCATAGCAGCTTTCCTCACCCCATAGCATAGCCACCCACTAGGAAGAGTCTCACATTTGGGGAAACAATGACAGGGGCTGCTGCCTTCATCATGGTCACTTCCCCATCACTGCTCCAGTAGCTGGGCAGGAGCAGGGGTGGGGCCGGGACTGGGACTTGGCGCTGGCTGCCAGGGCCCTTTGGTGGGGACAGGGACTGGGCTTAATCACCCTTGTGCCAGCAGGGTCTGCCTGCCCCAACCAGTGCTGCTGCTGCTTGCTTCCTGCTTGGCACAAGTGGCAGAATAAACCCCCTTATGTCCTCATCAGCCAGATGCTGGAGGGAGGGGGAATAACCCCATCCCTACCCCCTCACCCAACAGTGCAGATGGGAAGGGGTTCATGCTTGGGGAAACCATAACAGGGCTGGGGCAGGGGACAAGGACAGGGATGGGGTGGGGCCAGATGCTGGGCTCCCAGGCCTCTTGCAGGGGGCAGTGGGCAGGGTTATTCCTTTCTCTTCCCTGGGGGTGCTACAGTGGATTCTGTCTGCCCTGGCCACCACCACTTGCTCTGTGTCTGAGGCAAACAGCAGAATAAGCCCCCCTGCTTCAGAATAATACTCTCCCCTGGGGTGCCCTTGGGGCACCACAGCAGGGTCTGCCCATACCAGTGGCCAGTGCTGCCACTCACTTGCCCAGGGCAAGTGGCGGAGTAAGCCCTCCCACTTCAGAATAAACCGTCCCCTTTGGGGTTCCACGAGGGCATCTCAGTGGGCTCTGCCCACCTTGGCCACCACCACTCACTCTGTGCCCGGGGCAAGCAGCAGGATAAATCTAGCCTTTGAAATAAGCTCCCCACCTTGGGGTGCCCCTGGGGTGCCACAGTGTGGTCTGCCCACTCCAGGAACCACTGCTCACTCTCTGCCCAGGGCAAGCAGCAGAATAAACCACCCCCCTTTTGGAATAAGCTCCCCCAACTTGGGGAGCCCCCAGGGCACTGTGGTGGGGTCTGCTCACTCAGGCCACCGCCACTCCCTCTGTGCCCGGGGCAAGCTGCAGAATCAGCCCCCCCATTTTTGAATAATTCCTTTCTTTGGGGTGTCCCCATGGCGCTGCAGTGTGGTCTGCCCACCCCGGCCACTGCCACTTGCTCTGTGCCTGAGGCAAGTGGCAGAATAAGCCCCCCATCCTTGGGGCGCTTCTGGGGCATCACAGCAGGGTCTTCCCATCCTGGCCACCACTGCTGCCAATCACTCTGTGCCCACGGCAGGTGGCAGAATGCACCAGGGTCAGAGGGGTGAATAACCCAACTTGTCCCGGAAACAGAGTGAGTGGCGGCAGCAATCAAGTCAGGCAAACCCTGCTGCAGTTCCCTGGGGCCAGAATGGTGAATAACACCACTGCCTGCCCCACCAGGGCCCTGGCAGCTGGTATCTGGCCTGTGCCCTGCCCCTGCATAACCACAGGAGTGGCAAGGTTGGAGTGACCGTGATGGGGGTAGCAGCCCCTGTCATGGTTTCCCCAAGCACAAGCCTGTTCCATTCAGGGTGCCGTATTGCTTGTCTAGGAAAGCTGCTATGGAGTGTGGTGACACTGTGGGGGTCTTGGAGGGCTCTGGCCCCCTCTGAGTCCCGGTGCTGCCATGAGCAGTCTGCTTCAGTTCTGCCCGCCCTGCAGTGCGGCCCCCCACGGGAAAGGTCTCACACTCCCCCACACTACACACTATGACATGGGCTGCTGCCCCCATCAAGGGCCCTTCCCCCTTGTCACTGCAGCATCCAGGAGGAAGCACAGCTAGACACTGGCTGGCAGGACTTCTGGGGGGGAAGGGGGATAAGGTAGTTATTTCTCCTCCCTCCATTGTCCGGAGGAGGGGACAGAAGGGGTCTTATTCCACTGCTTGCCCCAAGCAGGGAGCTAGTAGCAGTGGCGGTCAGGGCAGGCAGACCCGGCTGTGGTCTCTCGTGTGTGGTCTCTCTTGTGTGAGTAGAAGAGGAATAACACCCCCTTAACTGCCTCCTCTGCCTAATGGGTAATGGTATCCCTCCACTGCAGCAGCGAAGGGGGAGCTCCTGGTAGACCTGTATCAGGACCCTGCTGGTGGAGCAGGGAGGGGGAAATTAAACCCCTATCTGGCCAGTTCAGCCTGAACTGGCCATACCCCGCTTCCCCTAGCACAGCTTCCCTCCAGCTGAGGGAGCATTCTAGTGTAGCCTGAGCAACTACAGCCATGTATTATTGTAAATTATATAAACAAGCACACATGGAATGTCTTTATTTGTGAAATAATAAATTGTGTACAACATTTCCAAATACAAAGATCCTATTTACAAGTAAAATCCCTGCTATCTGGCATGAGTGGGGAATGTGGAGAGAAGGGGGGGGGGCAGTAATTGAAAAATGCTGGTTACCTGAGGTACAGGGTTTCTGGCCAGATGTGGAATTGTGGGGGAGGGGTGGTGGAAGCCATACGTGGAGCAGCGGGGGGATGGGGGTGGTAGCAGCCACACGCAGAGCAGCAACAGCAGTGAGGCAGTGGGAGCAGTGTCTGCACCTATCGTCCCTGCACCTGCACCACCTCCACTCAGTCCAGAAGTGGGCACCAGCAGTAGAATCACTGCCTCTTCCACCCCAATTTCAGCTCTCAGCGTGAGACTCCCACTGCCAGAGGAGGAGCTGGAGCTGGAACCAGGGATGCTGAGCACACTGGTTCAGGCAATTCTGGGGACTGGGGGGAATCAGAGTTAATGCTCCACACCCCTCACATTTCCCCTTGACCCAGGTGGAAAGCAGCACCTCGGAGGAGGCTGAGGTTGTGGAGGCAAGTGGCTCAGCTGAGGCAGCTCCTCATGCTGTTCAGCCTCAGCCTGCTGAGAAGGGGGAAAAGGCAGGATCCTCACCCTCAACCCAGAAGCCAGGGAGTAGTGTAGTGGGGGATCATTTTGAGGTAGCAGATGATCCCAGGTTTGCCATCTGCCAGCACTACTGAAGGCACATGAGCCATGGCAAGGATTTGAGACACTTTCCATCACAGCCATGCTGCTGCATCTGAGGAGGCACCACCTCCTTGCCCTTCTTCCTGCTGCAAAGCCTGGCACCAGTGCGAGTGTGCTGAAAGGGAAGTCCCCTGCTCACTCCAAAGTCCCCTTTACCCCCACAGCAGAGACAAGCCACCCTGAACCAGCGGGGGACAGGTGGACAGAAAGCAGGGTGCATTCCCAAGGCACGTGAGATCACCCAGAGCATTGGGGAGATGCTTGCTCTGGATAGCCAGCCCTTCTCCCTAGTTGAGCAGTCAGGGTTCAGGCAGTTTGTAGCACTTCTGGCCCCATTTTACAAAGTGCCTGCATGCACCACCTTTAACAGGGCGGTGGTGCCCTCCCTGTATCAGGCATGCAGGGAGTACTTGAGGGAGGAGCTGTACAAGTCAGGGCTGCAGGTAGCCTTGCACTTCATCTCCGACATCTGGAGCAGCTGGGGTGGCGATCACACCTATCTCTCCCTCATAGGGCACTGGTGCAATCAGTCAGGCCATCGGTGGGCTCTACTGCAAGCTGAGGTGCTGGATGAGTCCCACACAGCAAAGGATATCATGGGGGCCATGAACTGCATGGTGCAGGGGTGACTTGTTGGACAGGCCAAGCTCACCCATGGGTTCATGGTCACCGACAATGGGGCCAATATGGTGAAGGCTGTCCATGATGCCAACTTTGTTGGCATCCGCTGTGTGGCACACAGGCTGCACCTAATAGTGAGGGATGCCTTGGAGGGGGACAGAGCTGCCAGTGATGGCACCGCCACCATACTGCTACAACCCAGCTGATTTCAAAATGCAGGAAGGTGGTGGGCTACTTCCACTGCAGCATCAAGTGGGGCAAGATGCTGTGGGAGGAACAGGCAGAGCTCAGCATCCTGTGGCACAGAATCATACAGGATGAGGAGACTTGGTGGAACTCCACATACCTGATGCTCGAGAGGCTGGTGGAGCCATCCATGAAATGGCTTTGCTTGGTGAGATAGGGATCAGTGCCCCCCTAAACAGAGCTGAGTGCGGTACCATCTCCCAGATCTTGGTGGTCCTCAAGCCCTTCCTTGAGGCTACCGAGACCCTTAGCACTGGCAATGTCCTCTTCAGCCAGGTAATCCCCAGAGTTAAGGAACTGGAGAACCAAATGGAGAAGTTCCAGGGGATCAATGTTCCTGGCTGGGGCAGGCCGATGTCACCAGACATGCAAGCAGTGGTAAGGCAGCTGAAGGAGGGCATCAGGAGACGGCTGGACCCCTTGTGGTCCAGTATGGTCCACTTGATGGCAGACAAGTGCAGCTCAAAGGTGAAGGGGAACATGTGTACTGGCAGCCCCAAAACCCTTGATCACTGGACACAGGTGCTGGTGAACAGTCAGGGAGGCCAAAGTGCAGAGGTGAGGGGATGTGGAAGGGGGGGGGGGGGGATCCACTTTCCTGTGCCAGCACTCCCAGCACCAACACCAGTGCCAGCACCAGCAGCAGCCAGTCTCCTCCATGCCAACTATTGCCAATGTGGGCCATGGGCATGGCTTCAATGCTGGGGTTCAAACGTACCAGACCCCAGCCTTGGACAGGTAGCACTGAGGCTTTGGTGGCTAACTATCTCTCTTTGGATGTGGAGCCACTGGAATGTGACCCCTGGGCCTACTGGGCAAGCCGCAGCCAGATGTGGCAGGATCGGGCCACGGTTTCCCGGCAACACCTGTCCTGTCTACTGACCAGTGTTCCAAGCAAGAGGGTGTTCAGTGCCAGGACGAACTTGGAGGTATGGGATTGGGGCTATGAGGAAGGAGGAGGCCCCAGGTCCTGGGCACAACCACTAAAACTGCACCCTGCCAGGGTAGGGAGGTCTGGTGGGACTGCTGGCAGCATGGCAGCCCCATAAATGCCAGGACCAATGATCCCCTGGTGAAGGGCAGGAAGGCGGCACCATAACCTCCCGCTAATGCATGCACGAAGTCCTGGCTGGGGAACACCCAGACCTGTCATGACTTTGACAGGCCCGATGTTTGCTGGTTGCAGTGCAGTTGTGAGGCTCCCGGTGAGCTCAGCTTAGCTGCCCGGGATGCCAGCTTTAGGGTTGAAAACCCCTTTGTCTGGCTCAGGAAGTACCTGCAGTTGGTCCTGGATGGAAGAAATAGTAAAGAAGACAGAGGCTGGCCTGGCCCACAGTGCAGGAAAGAAAGCCAGTCAGTGAAAATGGAAATGGAGGCATCATGGGGTGAAGGGCAGGCTGGGGTGGGGTGTAGGGGGGATGTAGCAGCACAGGTAGAAGTGCAGAGGTGCCTGGTGTGTCGGATGTCCACCTGGTCACAGTGTGCCAGAATTCCACTGCGGATATTGAGTCCATGAGTTTCTGTACCTGCTACCTAGGAGGCTGATGAAGTGCAGTTCATAGGCCCAGCTCTGAAAAGTGGTTTGCATTGTAATTTGTTCCCTCTCAGAATCAGGCCTAAGAGACTGGAGGCAGAGTGTATTTTTGGTGAGGAATGTGCCCCCACAGGTATTTGGGTTTTGTTGTTTTTGATAGATTCTAGTGTGCAGTTTGTGGGGTACTGGAGATACTTGGCAGGTTTTGTGTTTTGAGCTGTAGGAAGTTGGCTTCAGTTCTGGTGATGAGGTTAGGTGCTTGTTTGAATGTACAAACCACTTTTCAGAGCTGGGCCTATGAACTGCACTTCCCCAGCCTCCTAGATAGTAGGTACAGAAACTCATGGACTCAATATCCACAGTGGAATTCCGGCACACTGTGACCAGCTGGACATCCGACACCCCAGGCACCTCTGCACTTTTACCTGCACTGCTACATCCCCCTTTCCCACCTATCCCCCACCCCAGCCTGTCCCTCACCCCGCTGAGGCCTCCATTTCCATTTTCACTGACTGTCTGTCTTGCCTGCACTGCATGCCAGGCCAGCTTCTGGCTTCTTTACTATTCCTTCAATCCAGGACCAACTGCAAGTACTTCCTCAGTCAGACAAAGGAGTTTTCAACCCTAAAACTTCCAAAGATACATTTTTTTTTTTTAGGTACTCCTTTTTTTTCATAATACACACACAGACATAAAAACACAAGATAAGCCATCACACACCATGAATAACATGATATGTTCAACACAACACAACAACTTTACTTCTCGCTGTCAATTCTTTTATAAAATGACAGGCTCCGGGACAATTCTGTGTGGGTACCTTTGATGCTACTTCTGATGCTACTGGTGTTGAGCCAGCTAAGTTATTGTACCTGTTGTCACATAAAGCAGAGGACCAGGCATGTGGCTGTAGGGGAGGAGGAGGCCTCAGTGGGGCGCACTGCTGTGTTGTGCAGAGGCCCCAGCACCAGGAAGGGTGCACCTTAACACAAACACAGTGTCACCCACCCACATCACAAGTTTTGCCTGTCAGCAGCTTGGGGTGCAGGGCCCCAAATGACAGACTCCCACAGCAAGACACACACAGCTGGCAGGCAGGCTTCGTGGCCTGGCAGGGCCCAGCACTCACTCAGGCCTGCTCTAGGACACACACAGCTCTCTCCCCTCCCCCCAGCCCCTGCTCCGATCTTCTTGAAGCTTAGCATGCATTGTGGCCTTGGTAAGAGCCACCACCCCTGCAGTTTTCAGCCCACTGCGCCTTAACACACACAGGATCATTTGTGTCATGAGTTTTGCCTGTCAGCAGCTTGTGGTACAGTTTGCCTCCAGCCCCTGCACTGATCTTCTTGAAACTTGGTAGGCATTGTGGCCTCGGTAAGAGCCACCAGCCCTGCAGTTTTCAGCCCCCTGTGTTGTAATACACAGCCATGACATGAGTTTTGCTTTTAAGAATGTGGGGTACAGTTTTCCCCCCCAACCCCTGCACTGATCTCCTTAAACCTTGGCAAGCTTCATGCTCTTAGCAGAGGCTACCATCCCCGCACACTTCATCCATATCGGACAAGAAACAACAAAGTTATAGATCTTCCATTGATTCCCCATTATACCCTATGGCCGGATCTCCGAGGCAGCTCCGAAGCTTCAGAGCCGCTTCGGCCAGATCAAGGCAGAAACCTGATCCGGAGCTCCAGATCACATTGTGGCTGTCTGAAGTGGCCGGATCCAAAGCTGAATTGGATTGTTGCCGACTCGCACAGCCCTACTGGTTAGTAAAATCCCGGACAACAGGGATTTTACTGTAATGAAGTGGGGCAACTGCTGTGTCACTTAGCTTTACAAAACCATGTGAAGAGGTGTCTGGTTACAGTACAGCCTCACTGTCAAATTATGGGTATGCCAGTTCAGCAAAGCACATTTCTGCTTTACAGAATTAAGGCCAATGTTCTTACAGGAGGCAAAATTTAGTAACTATTTTGGAATGAGTTGGTGCTTAGTAAGTAAAAAGTAGATGGAAAGATAACATTGTTCATTTTTTTAAAACTGCTAACCTAAAAATGGTGTAATTTCTTTTTTTAAAACAGAACCACTTATCCAGTCATCAAAACTAGAATTTCTGTCAAATAATGAAGTCAAAATTCAATGTGTTTCGAAAGCAAATGGTCCAGAGGAAAAGTTTATACTGACATGGGAGGGCAAAAATGAGACAAAGGACTCATGTATATTTATAAAAAAAGGTCTTTCCTACTTGACATCATATGATTTTGAGGTAAGATATACCAATTTTTAATTTCAAAATAAAAATATTGGTACTTGAATATTGTTTTTATTTCATTTTAGCATTTTACATGTTTTTTTTTGTCATGAATACTTCCACCATGATAACGTTATTTTATCAGTAGCCTTCGTTTCATAATTCTCTAGTGTTTTATAATTTTATATAGTTTTAACTATGATGATCAGAGATGGCATTAAAAGTGTCTTTTATGTTTCAGAAAATGATCATTATGTACATGTCATTATTGCCAAAATTAGATGAGAGTATAGACATGCCCCTAGACTGCTATTTAATTCCATACCTAGAGACTTGTCTTTTGGCTAAAATCCTCCAACATTCACCTTAAAAATCCCTCAATCCACTCTGTAGCAGAATCCAGCCAACACTTGCAAGCTCTTAAGCATGAGGACGTAAGATAGGGGTGGGCAATTATTTAATCTGTCAGGCCACTTAACGAGTTTTGGTGAGCTGTCAAGGGCTGCGCACAAAATCTTTTAGAAGATATAATTTGTACAAATGATGATTTATTTTTAATATATACTAAAAATCAAACATGAACTATATTTTACTTTTATTACAAAAATGAATTTTTGTCCTTTTTATGTTTTTGAGTAGTGTATATAGAGGAGATTGCATAACAGCGTAAAATAAAGTCTTACTCTTATACTGTGTGTGGGGTGTATGTGGTAGGGGTGAATGTGTGGAGGGAGTTGGGGTGGAGAAGTTGGTGTGTTGGGTGTGTATGGGGGTGGGAGTTTGAGTGATGTGGGATGTGTGTGTGTGACAGTGTGTGGGTTCACATGTATATGTGGGGGGCTGCCCTTATGCTAGGTCCTAGGAGCTGGCTGGCTGTGGGTGGAGGGAGGAGGTGGGGGGCACATACAGCAGAGTTCACCCAGGCAGTGCAGTGAAGGTGTGGTCTGAACCCCCTCTCCATTTGGCCCACGGCTGCCCCTGCAGCACTCTGCATGGGGCTGTGCTTCTGCCTACACCCACCCTGCACCTGCAGGACAGCACTGGCCTGGCTCCAGCCAGTGCACACAGTTTCCTGGTGGGGCTGCTGCTGCAGCTGCCCAGATGCTGGACTCCTGTTGCCTCCAGCAGCTCCTCCTCCTTTTCCTTCCCCTGCTGCGCTGCTTCAGGCAGCAGGTAATGCAGGGAAGCTGTGGGGACACATGATGGGCAACAGGTGCCCAGCCAAGCCAGGGGAAAGCTGCAGCTGAGAGTCTCCTGCCCCAGTGATTGGGGCTCCAGATCCAGCTTCTGGCCACCTTCCACCCTTCCCACCTGTCTGGTGTGATTAGCAGCCATCTGCAGATAGCTGCAGGGGTAGAAGGCTGCTGGGAGCTAGAGTTGGAACCTAGCCTGCTGGGGCAGGAGTCACATGGCTGCAGTTTCTCACCCACCTGGTTGGGCATGTGGTGCCCTGGGCACATCCCTACAATTGACCTTGCTTCCCTGCACTACCTGCTGCTTGCAGCAGCACAGAAGAGGAGAAGGTGTTGAAGTTGGGGGTGGCCAAGCAGTACTTGGGTAGCTCTCTCTCCTTTTACCATGCACCTGTTGCATGGTAAGTGTCACAGCAAGGTCTGCCAGGAGGGCCGTGATCTCCTCGAGGTCCCTTGCTCCTTGTCAAGGCCGGCCCAAGGGCACCCTCTAATTCTCGCCCGCCACGTCTTGTTGGAAAATGTAATAGGGAGGCTGCCTTGCGTCTTCCCTGGGCACGGCTACTCGGGACCTCTGTCCCTGCGGTTCTTCCGGACCCCCTGGGGGGTCTCCCGATATGATGGGTGTTCCCCAGACACCCTAGCCTTATGGGCTACGCGTGGCTCCTACCTCCCCGATACCACACCCCAAGCCTTGCAGATGTTTCTGGACGTTGTCTTGTCACCAATCAACTCACCCGCTCCCTCGGGCCTGCTCTGTACACTCTATGGAAGCACCACCTCCGGGCTCCTCCTCTCTGTGCCCACTCCGGGCTCTCTCTCTAATATACTGCCCCTCTCTTGGGGCTCTCGAGGCCGACTTTAGGCCTTCTCTTAGATATTCCCCATTCTGGGGTCTCAGTGCCCCCTCTGGGCCCTCTCTAAAAGTATTGTCCTGCTCCGGGACCCTTGTCCGCTCTGGGACTCTATAGTGAGCCTCTGGCCTTCTGGCCCACCGCACTGCTCTCCCCTTCTCTCAGGGCACACCGTACTGCTACCCCCTTTCACTGGGGGCAACCGCAGCGCTCTCCCCTGCTCCGGGGTTAGCCTAGGCAGTAGCCATTCTCCCGAGGCTCACCGCGCCCGTACTGGGTCTCCTAACAATGTTGCCCCCTCTCTAGGGTTTACTACGTCCATCCTTGGCTTCCCCAATATTGCCCCTCTCAGGCTCCTCAATATTACCCCTCTCGGGGTTTGCACTGGTCCCCTTCTTTGGGACCTTCTGGGCCACACTGGGCTCCTCAGAGTGACCCTCTCTGGGGCTGGGGTCTATGCACCCGGCACACAACCCGGGGTCTCAGTTCCCCGCCCGCAACCCACTGGTTGCACTCCTCGCTGCCAGTTGCACCTTCACTGGTGCACAAGCTGCGCCTTCACTGGCGCTGGGGTCCCCATACCACTGAGGTACCTATGAGGACACTGCACCCTCTTGGCACTAGGGCACCCCACACTCTCTGGGGTCCCTATGAGGCCTCCTCCAACCCCTACAGCCTCACCCAAACCTCCGGGTTTAATACACAGAGCCAAACAAACTCAAAGCACAAGCCTCTAGGCTATAACATAACTACAAGCCGCATGGCCATAACTTAGTATCATGGCTCGAGCCTCCAGGGCTATCATGAGCTATACTTGCAATCTGACTTCTTTCCGCATCCTGACCGAGGCAGCTCCTGCCTCTCCGGTTGCTGGCAGGGAACTACCAACCTGGCCTCAGCCCTGAGCTTTATAAGAGCCAGGCCCTGCCTCCTACAGGCAGCTGGCTCCCCTTAGTTGCTCCGGCAACCCGCAGCTGCACTCGTTACCCTGGCAACCCTCAGCTGGGCTCCTTATGTCAGGCCAGGGCTCGTTAGGCTCTGCCAGGGCTCTCTCCCTGGCAGTTTCTCCTCTCTAGGAGCAGGCACCTAAGTATAAACAGTAAGAGATGGCTCATGTGCATGAGGCTAGTTAAGTGAAACTCCCAGCGTCAGTCCTAGAAAAACAAAAAATAAAAATATACATAACCAAAAGGGTGCATTCATTGAGCTAGAAAGGGTAGGATATTCAGGTAATATTTAGTAAATGACTACCTGTAAGCTGCAAACTGATTTTTCCCCCCATTGTGTGCACTCGTTTGCAGGAGTTGTTTTGATTATTTGGTACATTCAGAAGTTGATTAAAGTGAATCAGGGATCCAAAACTACACAATCAGGCACTAATTTTCCCAGACTCTTGAACAAAAGTTTTTTCATCCTGGGTAGCCCTTGCTTGCAGAAAAAATTTCACATTCTTAGTAAAACCACACCCTCTTCAGACTTCTCCTCAAGACAGTTTTCCTCTCTCTAAATGTCTTCCTGTGCTTCTGTCTGTCCTTTATCCTTCCATTTGCATCCTTTTTATTTTCATCCTTCCATGCCACCCCCTCTACATCCACCCCTGTGTATATACATATACATGTTCACATATGTGAACATTACTTTTATTGTAGAAAGGTGTAATTCCTTTGAAATTTTTGCTTTTAACATTTTAATGCCATTTTGAATAGATTTCTATTTACCAGATAATGCTTTTAGTGAAATACTAATGTTATTCAAACTTATTTATATACTACTTTTCACATTAAAATATGTCTTTGCAAAATTACTTATCTATAACTACTTTATTCTAGAGATATTGCAGATTCCTATATATTGACATACTACTTCAAATTAAGTAGCAGAAAAAAAATCTAGGAGCTGAAAAAAAATGATCAGGGCACGAATCCTCAGCTGCTAGAATCAGTTTTATACCCCCTGACCATGGTGGTATGGGTCTGTTTTGGTTTGTTTTAATTTCTGTAATCATTGTAATTCAGTGTACTTAAATTAGACTTTATTTTTACTATAATTCAGATCCTTGCCAAGAATAGAGACTTTTATGGGAATCGTCTTTATAAAACAGTAACAACAAAATGTGAGTAAATATTTGCAGTGATCTAGTTAATATTTTTATATCCAGGTTTATTTAAGAGACAGTGCATAATGTTAATATACATTTTAAGCTTTGCTGTTCTCATTTTTCCAAATAAAAACCCACACCTGCCAACCTTTAAGTTATTGCTCCTTAGTCAAATAAGTAATACTACTGATTAACAGTGAAGAATAAAAAATAACATTAATGAATATAACATCACTCAAATGTATACTAATTTAAATGTATACTAATTTAAATATATATTTTTCAAAAATATTTAAATATTGTTTTTCTGAATATGGCTCTCTAAGCCTGTCAGATTCTGATCATGAGTTAATGTGAACCTGAAAAGAATGAGTTAACATGCACAAGGAAAGAATAAGGCACAGACATCATGGTATGGTTAAATGGTTAGGACCTGGTTTAAAACTATTACATTACTGAGATAATGACTTCATGCTATTTCACAGTGATTTTTGACTTGCCCATGTGGCCCAGGTATAAGCTTGAAGGGATCTGTGAAGGCCATGCTTATTTGACTTGAAGCCAAGGTCCCAACCCACTTTCCTCCTCTATACCAGTGGTAGGTGAGATCATCTAGGCTAGGGACAGACATTACACATAAATCAGTTTAAATAATCAGAAACTGGTTTACACTTCTAACAGAGCAGATGTTCAGTGCACATAAACCAGTTTGAAAATGGCTGAAACCAGTTTGAGATAACCTGGTTGAATGTAGTATCAGACTTATCCCTGTTCTCAAAAAGATCTTCCCAGAGCCACCCATCCTAGCTTTCAAACAAGCACCAAACCTCGCCAACCTCATCACCAGAAGCAAACTTCCTCAAGCCCAGAACACACCAAAAGGATCCAGACGGTGCCATGACAAGAAATGCAAAACCTGCCAACACATCTCCACCATCCCCACTATTACTACACCCCACAACAGAGCCATCAGCATTCCTGGATCTTACAGCTGCACCTCCAGAAATGTAATATATCTCATCCAATGCACCAAATGCCCTGATGGAAAATACGTAGGAGAGACCAAACAACATCTGCGCACCAGAATGAATGCACACTGGAAATCTATCAAAGACAGAAATACCCAATTACCGGTGGGGGCACATTTCTCACAGGAGGGCCAGTCTCTCTCCAATCTCTCAGTCCTGATCCTCAAGGGAAACTTACACAACACTTCCCAGAGAGGAGCCTATGAGCTCCATTTCATCAACCTCCTGGATACTAGAGATCATGGACTAAACATAGACATTGGATTTTTGATACATTATAATCTGCCTGGCAACTGACTCCCCAGCCCAGCCCAGCCCAGCCCAGCCCCTGGCTTGTTTACTTTTGATTCCATCCAGGAAGAGCACACACCAACTGCTGAAACTTCCTTAGCCTGACGAAGGGTTTTTGAACTCGAAAGCTTGCTTAATAACTATTCTTCAACTATTTGGGTTGGTCTAATAAAAGATATCAAATTCACCCAAGGAACCTTGGATGACTATGTCCTTAAACCAACATGGCTACAACGTACACCCCTGTATCAGACTTAACTGATTTGGCTCAAACTGGTTTATGCAATGTCTGTCCCAGACCCCTTCCTGGTTTAAGATAAACCAGACTCCCCCAGCATCCCTGCATGCTCTCTGGGCTGGGTGGGGCTCTGCTTCACAGCAGAGCTGGCCTCTCCACTCTGCTCCCTTGCTGGAGATCTGGCAGAGACTGCAGGTGTCTGCCTGGCTTCTCCCTGCTAAGCAGGGATTATTCCTTCCTGCCCTTCTGCCTTACACCTCTCAGCATTAACTAGCAGACCACATGCTGGCTACAGTCCATGCTGTGGGAGATGACAAAGGTACACAAGCACAGAACTTTTGGGGGCTAATCAACAGGTAGCTGGTAATGTCCTTCCTTGGAAAATCTGTTTAAGAGCTTGAACTAATGCAGAGAGGCTTTGTTTTCTTAATGAGTTGATAATCACAGAGTTAGGGGTGATAAACATTCCCTGCTGGGCTGCTCAGAGTCAGGGGGAGGAGGGAGTATGGGTCACATCAAAGTGTCCTGCCAGGGCCTGGCCACACTACCCCTTGGCTTAGCTTCCCTGTGGAAGGGAAGAGAGGGCTGCTGTAGTGGCATGTAGAATGCAATAATCCAAGTTGGAATTTGACTAAGAATGGTCTTGTCTGTACTGAACCACTAAGCAGTAAGTATTTGGACTTAGTTACATGACACCAGTTTAAGAACGAAGGGATAAATACTATTTCCCTTTGTGCATTTAAATGGCAAGGGCATAGCTGAGTAACAGCAGTTTGGGGCTCTTGTATATAGTTTCTAGTGCAGCTCTGTGGGCAAACCTGCATGTGTCCACTAAACATGCCCAGTAGTCCTGGACTGCAATGGGGTAGCTGCACAGCAGCAGGCAGGGAAATCCCTCAAAATGTTTTTTGCTTAAAAACTGTGATGGGAGCCTGGGAAAGGAGGCAGGGGAGGTCCTTCCTACATTTTAGCTCAATACTCCTTTTGAAGCACCCACTGAACAGCAAGAAAATAGCAAATGACAAGATGTGTGGCAAAGTGAGGTGGCTGCTACTGTTCTATTTTATCCAATGAGTTCAAAATGCTAAATAAAGTGGGCCAGCTTCAAAAGGAGAGTAGATGTACCTTTTTCTCCATCCTGTGTGTTGGGCAGTTTGTTTTTCCATCAGGTGATATGGAATCTCATACTGTGTAAGTGACAGAAACTGCAGTTACAGAGCTGCATATGAAACATTAAGCACACAAAGTGAAACAGGCTTTGGCCCAAAAATAGTCAGTGTATCCACTCAAGCCAGAATCATGTAAAGAAACCTTGTAAGTACTTTAAAATTTATGATGTACATAATAGTAGCATCCTAAACCCTTTGTATGCCATTCCTGACTATGAATTCTGAGTGATTTCCAAATGCCATAAATGCATTGTGAACAGTAGGGCCCCAGTATTGGGCCTGTGCGAAGCAGCTAGCATTCGCTTTGGATTCAGCTGATTTGGGGGACAGTGATTCGATTTGGTGATTCACATCACTGTCCTGATTCAATTTGGCCAAATCTGATTCGGAGATTCAGCTGCTGCTGAATCTCTGAGTCTCCGATTCAGCCAGGCAAAGCCCATCCCCCGCCCACTCTCCCAGTCTGACAATGAGTGTCCTGCCTGCCCCAGTTCCCGGCTTTTGGGGAAAAAAAAGCCCTGGCTCACCGGGTGCAGCTGGGTGGGGGGCAATCTCCACTGCCCCCCACTGCCCCATGCTGCATGGGAAGCTCTTCCATGAGCCCCCTGAACCCCCAAGGCTGCCACAGGAGTGTTGAATCCTGGGCTTTACTCGTGAGTTTTTTTTCTCTTAAAGGGCCGGAGCATCTGACACGGGTGGGGCATCTGTGGTGGGGCTCAGGGAGTGAGGGGGGTCTGGGGGCTCATGCAGAGCCTCCCATGCAGCATTGGGGCAGTGGGAGGAAGTGGGGATCACCCCCCCCCCCATGGAAGCACCCAGTGAGCACCAGCTTTTCATTAAAGGGCCAGGAGCTGGGATGGGCAGGGGCATCCATGGGGGGCTGAGGGAGGGGGCAGGGGCATGGGGGGGTTGAGGAGGTTGACAGTGATCCCCCTATGTTCCCCTCCCCCAGCCCCCCACCCCCACCCCAGGTACTTACCAGCTTGGAGTCAGCTGCAGCTCCCTGTTGCAGCCACTGAAGACTGCCCCAATCATCAAAGCTCTTTGAATCTTTTCCAAAGATCTGGAGAGCTTTGAATCAATTTGGACCTTAAAATTTGTCCACTGATTCGATTCAGATTCCGAGATTTGGCCACCAACTCAGGCCGAATCTTGTCCAAATCGAATTGCCACCTGAAACTTCGCACAGTCCTACCCAGTATATCTATGCGCATATATATAAACATATAAAAAGGTCAATGCAATTGTTATAAAATTTCTGATTGTTTGTTAAAAAGAAGTTAAAATAGATATACTCTTTCTTATTTTTGTTGACAGATAATTCTAAAGCCCTGATTATATTCTTGGCATTCTTGATTATTGTCACATCAATTGCCTTGCTTCTAGTTCTGTACAAAATCTATAATCTTCACAAAGACAGCTTACGGTAAGTTTCACATTTTAATTTTTTTTTTAAGAAGTATAAAAGGCAGATTTTGAATATAGTGCTAAAAATTTAAAAATGAAAATCAAATATTTCATTTGATATTTGAAAAAGAAACTCTTGATTTAGAAATCAGTGCAAGTGAAACCAAACAGGTATGTGGGATGGCTTACATAGCAGTGGCTATAATGTGGACTCTGAATAATGTGCAACAGGATATCTCTGATTTGATCTGATACAGGTTGCAAAAAGCTGGTGAGATAAATATAAAATTATGTCTACAGTATTTTCATTAATAAACATGGCATGTCCATATTATTTTTCATCCTGAGTATTGATAAATTACTGATTCATTAACTACTCAGAATCTTGAAATGTTTATGAATTTTCTTGACATTTCTATAAAGACAGATTCATGTGAGAACATGTACCACCTATTTTTTAACTGTTCACCATTCATTAATATTAGCTTCTAAAAGGCTTGGTGTGGGGAGACAACTCTAAGTATAAATCACTTTTTGCGTCTTTCTGATCCTAGAATCACTGAATATTCATATAATTTAGGGATCCCAATCCCCTTGGAATCAATCTAACTATGTGCAGATATATTAATCTTGTCTGAAGATCAAAACTATTATACTAGTTTAATAATCAGGCAGGGGATTGGAGCTTTCTAGAGTCTTGTATAATTTGCTGTGATTGTTCCATCTATCTACTCTAATCCATCATAGGTGGAAGATGAAGTACAGTAATAGCTGTGTTTTCACTCAAGGGTAACGTTTAGTTTTATTTACATACAGTGGGATAGGAGCACACAGACACGATTGTGGAAACAAATCAGATGACATGTACTCCTTCCTCTATAAAGCAATAAACTTGTATGTCTGTCCATGCCTTATGATTGTCAAATTAATTGCTTCCTTTACATGCACTGTACATTTCAAAGCCTTATAAATGTTTATGTTTCTTATAGGAGTTCATCTGAAGATGTGGGGCTTGTTAGAGGTAAGTACCTTTTTCACTACGTTTTGCAAGTGAAAATGTGAAATATTAGACAAATGCTTAATTCCAAGTCACAGCCTTCCACACTTTACCCAGTTAATTTCTGTCTAACACATATTGGGAGCATCTAGATGTGCTGTTAATGCAGTGCAGTTTGCGCCACAGTTTATTGCTCCACCATAGGATAGTACTTGTGTCTGCTAGTAGCTAGTTTACTCTAGCTTAATAGCACTGCACATGTAGTAGCAATTCTGTATTAGAACAATTCAATGTTGCCAAGGCCAAAAAAAATAAGTTAATGAATAGAGTCCAAATGTTGTTGTGGCAGGTCCCGGCCACAGGGGTAGTCATGATGCCCCCTGTTGGCTGTGTGGCTCTTGCCTGGCTCTGTCTCTAATATAACCTTCCCTCGATTGCTCACCCACCACACCTTGTTCTTAATAAAGGTTAAATGAGGAAGTCTGCCCATGGGCCTTAGTGAGCCTTAGTCCATACAAATCACCACCAGGTCTCTAGCAATCTTAATTCAGCCCTTAAGCAAAATGGGCCCTCTGGCCTGTCCATGTCCCCACAGGGTACCTGTCACTTTAAAGGCTAATTGTGTATCTGTGCCCCTCCAGGGAACCAGTAGCTTTAAGGGCTCATTATGTGGTTCCGTTCACACCTACACTATACCTTATATAGGTGTTATTGTACAGCAGGGGCAGGCAATTATTTGCGCTTGCAGGCCACATAGGCAATTCTGGGGAGCTGCTGCAGGCTGGTCTGCAACTTGCCTCCCAGCTTCCTGCAAGACCCTGGAGCCTGTGTGCCCTGCAGCTTCTCCCCACCACCACCAACAGTGCACAACCCCAGTCCCAAATCTGGCCTGCCCTGCACCTGCTCTAGCTCACTTGCCCACATTGAACAATGACAGCAGCTGGGCAGAAGCTGCTGCTCAGGGTGGGGAAAAAGCAGCCTCTCTTTTGCTGGTGCTGGGCTCTTCTTGCTGCAGCTGCCCAGAGCAATGCCTAGGCTGCCCTATGGCTCCTCTCCACGGCCATCACTGATGCCTCCGGGCCACCCAGCAGGGCAGCGGTCACAGTGCAGAGGAGCAGCAGGGCAGCCCAGATGCAGGCTCCAGGTGGCTACAGCAAGAAGGACCTGGTAGCAGTGAGGGGGAGGGGCCGCTTTTCCTGCATGCTGAGCAGCAGCTTCTGCCTGGCCACTGACTGCTGCTGCTGCTGCTGCTGCTGCTGCTGCTCAGCATGGGTGGGTGAGTTCGAGTCCAGAGCAGGCATGGAGCAGGTTGGGGTTAGGGCTGTGTGCATGGGTACTGGCTGGTCCAGAGCTGGTTCACTTCACTGGGCCAAGTCTGGAGTGGGTGTGGGGTGGGTCAGGGGGGATGTGTGCATAGGTCCCTGCCAGTAACATGGGGTACAGCTTCCACAGGAGCTGCTGGTGCCCAGTGTTTTAGAAACTCTTGTATTTAGGTACTGAAATATGGATGTAGGAACAAAACATTAAACTCCCATAAATTTAACAACCCACGAATGCCCAAAACTTCAATTATGGGCATTTAGGTTTATGCATTTAGGTGCATAAATTGAAATAGACCTTTATTTGTCTTGATTTTTCTCTATTATCTCTTGATTTTTCTCTATTATCTCTTACTGTAAACAACACTCCTTATCAAGGCCTGGGCTAAAAGGCTCAATGTTAGTATAGGCGAAGGAGGCCAATAAGACTAAGACCTCTATAAGGCAAATGACTGTACAACAGGGGTGAGAAAAATACAACCTGCAGGCTTGATTCTACCCCCAGAGGGACTTTGTCCAGCCTGAGGCGGGTCCGTTGGTCCCGCCAGTTCCAGATGCCATCTGCCCCATGGCATGTCCCACCATCCCCTGAGCATGCAGTGGGGCTGGGGATAGCAACAGCAGCAGCTAAAAGGAGCTGCTGCTGCCTGGGCTGCCAAGAAAGGAAGTTCAGCTGTGGAGGTGCCTCAGCCCCTCTGCGTCCTAAGCGGGTGGCGGGACACACCACAGGCTGGATGGTGCATGGGCCTGGTGGAACTAAGGGACCCACCACAGGCTGGACACAGTCCTGATCTAGCCTGTAGGCCATATTTTGCCCACCTCTGTTGTACAACTTTCAGGGATCTTGACCTTATTGGCCACCTCCCCCTATAGTCTCGCTGAGCCTTTTAGCTGAGGCCCATGATAATGGACTAGGCTTCTAGGCTTGAGCCTACCTGGCTGCAAGTCTCTGACTGTGTCAGTCTCTGACAGTGGGCCCTCTTGGACCTTTGGCCCCTCCTAAGCCAGTTGAGATCTCCAGGCTCCCCTGCTCTGGCAATCCTCAACTGTGGTCCCTCATGGACCATTAGCCTCTCCTGGGCCCTGGACCTAGCCCTGCTCTTAGACCACTTGAAACTTCCGGACTCTCTGGCATGACTGGCCCCCTTGGGCTTGGTCTCCAGCCATGGCCTCTTCTGGGCCCTGGCCCCACTCCTGGACTTGTTGGGACCTCCAGACTCCCCAGCCTTGGCAGTATCTGTCTGTAGCCCCTCCTGTCAGCTACACACAGTCCCCCTCTGGGTTTGTGGACCCCCCACAGACCCTCTCTGGGCTCTTAGACCATTGGGTCCCACTCACTCCCCCCCCCACCCCAGACTACCAGGTCCCTGAGTAGGCCTTGAGTTTACTTAATAAAACTTAATAAAAAGACTTATGCTCTCTGTCAGATGCACAAACCCTCTCTACACCAGTTGGCCTGTCACGAGTATATGAAGTGAGGGGTTGGAACTTGACTAAAAGTTTTCAAAATAAGGAAAACCTTGTATTTATTTGTTTGGCACCAAATCTATTTCTGTACCTCAGACATTGGCCATAATATGACCACAGCAGACCTCTAGACACTCTTATGAGGCTCATCTGTGAACCAAATTCCCCTCCAAAAAGACCTTTCCACAAGTGAAGAACTAAGCATCAATATGAAATTCCTCTGTGCTCAGTTGTAAAGACTTTTTTGACATACCATCCTTCTGCTTACTGTATCTGGTAGCCCACTTGCTCTTAATCTTTCACATTGGTGTTTGCATTAACTTTTGCTCCCCAGCCATATTATTACTACAGGAGACTCCTATAACAAGTACATAACCTCTGAAAAAAGGTATAGGTTCAGCCAACACCAGAAAACTTTCCAAAAAATAAATCCTGGAAGGCAACTCAAGCACACTAAGGAGCCCTAGAGCAATTTTTATTGCTCTTAAAAATAGGAAGGAAAGGCTAGTCATAGGATTGATAGGTGGTACCTACTAATTCCAGATTGGGGAGAAATTATTGTTTTAAATTGTTAAAGTAGGCAATCCCAAGAGACTATTTTGTTTAGCATGGGAAATGTGGCACAATTAGATTGCCTGTGATATTAAAAAGAAATTGGGTTGACTGGGATTATCAATCAAAATTCTGGGAAATTTCTTGTATGAACTAATTGTTCCAATTCAGGTTTTATTTTTAATTCTGAAAGGGTAATTTTTGTCCTCTTGTGCTTTCTGTTTTCTTCAGTTCAAAAACCAAGGGGAAGGCAATTATATATTGTAATATATATACAGATTACAGCTGAGTTTCCATTGTACACATGTTGCTGCTTTTTACATGACTGATGTATGCTATTGATAAACTCAAAATATATACTCCCATATATTATGAACATGTTGAAAGAAAGCAAAACTATCTCTGGCTATAGCATTAATTATACTAAATGGAAAGTGATATCATTTTCAAATCCATTTTCATTGCCATATGGAATAATACAAGAATGTATCTTGTCAGAATAAAAAAGAATAAGATTGATTATTGTTCTCTGTATATTTTCCTTATAGCTAATTTGAGCTCAGAGACTATGCAGGGGGAAATTTTGAAAGATTGGCAATGTTTTTTATTATTTTCTGTGGAAAAGTTTTGTAAGTGCTTTGCATACTGGTATATTTTACTGGAGCTAGTAAATGGCTAATTAGAATGTAATAAAGGAAACAGCACCATGTCATCATTGTGTCTGCTTTGCTGTCATCTATGGGCCAGGTTTAGAAGTTGCAGTGACCCCATACCCCATCACTTACCAGATAACTTCTGCATACAGAGAGAGTCAGTTGCTTTCTCTCTGTGCAGTCTTTTTTGGTGGGTGTCCCCCTAAAGTTGGAGGGGTTTAGTTCCTTTTGGAGCCTTTACTTACTGGTGAGAGGCCAGAGTTTTATGCTATACCCATCTTTGGTTTGGTATGACTGACTGTTCCTATTCTTTTGTTAACACATTATGCTATAGAATAAATGTAATTACTGAAATATTCAAACTAATACAATAAATATCAAATACATATTTACATAGTTAAAGATGATGAAAAGCAGCTGCTGAACATAGAGCCCATTCCTGCAGAACTGTTGTTGGAAAACTACAAGAGAAAGATTGCTGATGAAGGAAGACTATTCCTGGATGAATTTCAGGTTTGTGACCAGTTAGAAATGGAACATGCATCCCAAACCAGCTACTTTGGAAAATGCCATTAAAAAGAATCTGCCACATTAGATAGCCAAACCATTTGCACCAAATTATAAAATAATCTAAGACAAAGAGCTGAATCCTTATTTCAGGTCATATGACTGTGTATCGACTCTCGTCATTGATTCCATCACTCTTGTTTGGGTGTGTGATTTGCTCATTGTTTAATCAGTGACAAAAGTCAAATGTATAGCTTCAGTTTTCTTTTTCAAGAGCATTTATATTATGTATCTTTTGCCTTGTCATACCAAAATAGCTTCAGACAACATGAATTTCTTCCAAATTTGGTTTCAGACGGCCTTGTTATCTGTATAAAATACATTGTGAATGATGAGCAGAAATTAACATAAACAAAAATACAGGAACGTAGCTAGATCTGATTTACACTCATGCAGTCATATTGATATGAACACGCTTGCATGGAATTTGATCCCTTTTGATCACATAACACACTGTTGTTTGAGTTTTGTGTATGTACAGTAAATAAAATATAGTAAATAATGACTTTTGGAGAGAAATTTATGTGGTAGCTTTCTTAAAGGTCTTGTACTATAACCCCGTTCTATCTAAACAATCAACCTAAGATACACTTGACATGTCCTTCATCTGCAGGCTATTAGAAGACTCTTTCAGAGAAGAAACCCTAGTATGAGTGGACTTTTGCCCCTTAACTAGATCATTTTCCTGAGTACTTTGTTACATGTGAAAAGAGTCAAACTGCAGAGCAAATATTTGTATGTGGAAACATAAAACAATAGTCAAAATGTATATATGTATGTAAACAAGTTATCAGTGTGCACAAACAGCTAATTCAGTGCCAAGTAATGAAAAATTTTCTCGTACAGGAAAACAGCTTTAATTATGGAAAGTCAGCCCATTCCTACAGAATATAGACTGCAGAATGAAAATATAATTGTCATCTAATATCCAATTAAGGTTCAAGGTAACCTTATTCAGGTTTCTAAATCCATACTTAGGAATAACTGATCTGAAAAAATGACAGCATTCTGCAGCTTCCACGGGAGCTGCTGGACATTGCTTGGTGCCTTGTGTTTTAGAAACTCTGGTATGTAGGTACTGAAATATGGATATAGGAACAAAATGTTAAACTCCCATAAATTAAACAACCCATGAGTGCCCAAAACTTCAGTTACAAGGTTGTATATATATCATTTAGGTGCAAAAAGTGAAATAGGTCTTTCTAGAAAGGCATATTTTTCTATATTATTTCTTATTGTAATCCACACTTCACAAGGAATATTACAAATGCCACTGGCCAAGAATTAAAAAACAACAAAAAACTCCTCATCAAAGCAAGGCATTTCATTGCATAAATAGTTCTCCCTCTGGGGAGGGATGAGAGAGCAAACCACATATGATAGATGTTAACTATGTTGCTCAATGCAGTTCTGTAATGCTCTCTGGCACCAAGGTAATGAGCATTACTTAAAAGCTTACCTAAAAAAGAATAAAATTAGATAAAAAATTGCCATTATCTCCAAATGTAGTAGTTTATTTAAAACAAAGTGCAAGAAAACATTGAGTGGCTGCTGTCAAGTTGTGCCAGATCCTGCCCTGCCTGTCAATGCAAACCAATTATACAAGGAGGCTTATATCCAGTTTTGGATTTCTCAGATTAAAAAGAACCCTAAAAACCTTTAGGATTTAAATTAGAAGTTTTTTATTATCGTTGTTTGTTTGTTTCATTAGAGTTTATCAGAGCCTGAGGTATCAACAAGAGACCTTTTATGTTGGTACTGAAGGCAGAGCTTCTTTATCAGTCCTTTGAAGGTGAGAGAAGCATCTCTTCATTTCATGAAAAAATATGTTAATGTTTATATCCCTTAATAAACTTTAAAAGTGAATCAGCAGGAATTAAGGTACTCTTGTGGAAAACAGACTAGGTTCCAAACTTTCATTAGGAACTAATGTGAATTTTGTTGTCCATTTTTAGGTTAATTAAAAATCATATTGTATATTACAGAGTATTCCAAGAATTTTCAGTAAGTTTTCAGTTAAGGAAGCACGCAAAAACTGTAACCAGAATAAAAACCGTTACATCGATATTCTCCCATGTAAGTATTCATTACGAATTCTCTATACTGTATGAATGTTTTCTTGTTTTCATTTATCTCAGTTTATGGAAACAACATGTTAATTTTATCATTTTTTAAATTATCTAAACAGATGATTATAACCGTGTTGAACTCTCAGAAATAATGGGGGAACCAGGATCGGACTATATAAATGCAAGCTATATAGATGTGAGTGACTTTTGGTAAAACTAAACAATTTTACTACAATTGAACAATTGAAAAAAATGTTTATCTTCTTTCCTTTTAACCAAATACATTTGATTGATTGTTCTGGAATGAAACTTGTTAATTGTTTAGCTCTTTCTGTCCTTATTCTACAGTTGGTATTATCAAATTCATTCCCATGTTATATGTGAAATATATACATTTCTCATGTGGGAAACCTTTTCATCTTGTTTATCCTTATTTTTATTAGGGCTTCAAGGAACCAAGAAAGTACATTGCAGCACAAGGTAAAACTTTACATTTTTTATTTAAATCATTCTCTAGTTACCTTCTGATCAAGGTGGTGGAATCAATCACATGAATATATTTAGCAAAAAAGGGGGCAACTGAAGAAGGATGGATTTTATTAAATAGTAAAGGGATGCAGGTTAGTTTTGGTTTGGGGAGTTATCACTTTTCAGGAGCAGAAAGGAACTTTTGTATCTCATGCTTCATATATTTAATTAAGAGGATTTAGTTGTATGCTACAGAGGTTTTGCACTTCTCAGTTAGGAAAGAAAAAGTTTTAGAAGTTTTTAAAATTACATATGCTAATGATAGGAGAGTCATAGAATCGTTTAATTTAGGCTAATGTTGCATGTCCAGTACTTGGCTTCTGAGCCTATATGATTAAGTATGGTAACTAAATCATAGTCTTTCAGTGTTTCTTGAGTCTTTGAAAGAGTCATCTTATCAAAGACTTTGTATGCTAGGTCCCAAGGATGAGACTACTGATGATTTTTGGAGAATGATCTGGGAACAGAAGGCGACAATTATTGTCATGGTGACTCGCTGTGAGGAAGGAAACAGGGTGAGGACTATATCTGTTTATAAATCACTTGGTTACTGTATACGGTAGGTCACTCTGCTTTGGTTAACTATGCCTTTTGTTTCTTTTAGTATTTTTTCTGTGTTCAAATGTTTCTTTTAAGTCCCTTAGCATCCTTGTTTGCTGCTCTCTTCTTGTCTTAGACTCTCTGACATTTATATGTTTGATTTTCAGCCTTATCAGTAATTCCATCTGAAGCAAAGGCTTGAGGAATAAGGAATTAAGTTTCACCTTCTTGCTGATAAACCCATAAGTACAGGGATTTATTTTAAGCTACTGGACTTAGAATTTGTTGCATTAGAGTAAAATCCCTCCCTTTGTAGATTTGTGACAACATTCACCTTCTGAGATGAGAATGTAGATTAGTACAATATTCCTTGTTCTGGACATGCTGCTAATAGAGTTGAAGGACAGTTGAGCAAGGGCTGATGTACGTGGAGGAGCATGATTAGGGTGTCTGCTTGCTAGAAAATTTAAGCAAGAGTCACATACAGCCTGTCACAGACTGGCTAGGTGCTGTGAGTGTATCAGCTGTTAGGCTTCTGGGTTCGGGATCAAGGAGGCGAATTGGGAGTGAAGTAAAGGCAAATTTACTTATAGCTTAGCATACAACAGTTAACAGAAAGGTTAATGTGACAAACAGATAGTATAGTAATAAAGAGCTAATAGTGAATAATAACAACAGATAGACAGAATGACAAAGAGTTCCCACATGGGGTTGGCAACTTATTGGCAGTCCCTCTATGCCAGGTGCGCACCAAGTTGTTCCAGCAAAGTCAGGCATCCCCAATCAACGCTGTCCGAGGGGTCACCGGGAAGATCCCTTGGTCTGGATCCGGTCCTCACTCACACTGGGAGTCTGGGGTCCAGGCTTGGTACAGCGATGGGCCTTCTGTCCCATCCTTCTAACTGGTCACTTGACATGCACATTCCTTTATGCCTTATCTTATGCTAATCTGTTGGCTTTAGAGCCACTCACAATCTTCCCCTATAGCTGTTACCCTATGGGATCAAAAGGTGTTAGAAATTATCATGCAAGGTTACTGCCCGAACTCGGGTTCACCCAATAAGCAAATTACACCACATTACTTTGAGGTTTGAAATTAGCATTACTTTGCCCAAGCTCAGCCCCTTAGTTTCTTATTCCTGGATTCCTTGGAATGTGCTAATTATATTAGGTGGTCAGATCTTGTTATGGCTGACCAACCTGTTAAATCAGTTAATCTTGTATCTCTCCTTGTTTTGGGGGCCAATGATCAGGGCAAACAGTTAGATTCAATACTTTGGTTAAATTACGACAGACAAATTCCACTTGTGGGTTGCAAACTTGCAAGCTTTGCATTAGCTAATCTTACCTGCTAAACAATTGCCTGGAGGTCTCCAAGAGCATATATTTATTGCTCATGATAGTAACCCCTCTGGTTCTGGCCAACACAACAGCCACAACCTTAATTGCCATTTTCAGATGGCAACAATGGCCTCTACCACTTAGTGGATAGACTGCTTTCCAATCTTGTACATAAATTCTGTGGACAAAACCTGCAAGCTTTATGCATTACAGCAGCACCTGGCCCTTTTTATGCTTAAATCAGTGATGAACTCTGTACAAAATTAATTACATGCATCTCATAAGCTGAAATTATACTAGTTTATAAGTTATGGTTTTCTTTTATTTCAGGCATTCTTCAAAATATACTCTCTGTCAACCAGATATTGCGCCTTTAATTATGTACTATGTATTTTATAGAACAAATGTGCCCAGTACTGGCCATCCATGGAGGATGACACTGCAACTTTTGGGGATATCGTTGTGAAGATAAATGAAATTAAAACGTGCCCTGACTACATCATCCAAAAACTGAATATTACCAATGTGAGTTGTTTTATTAACACAAAGATGTTCTGAATTGATTTGCATGCTTATAGTACAAAGACATTATTATAAAAGTCTTCTAAAACACCAGTTAATGGGAATGGAAGACATTTCTCCTGCTTTTGCCAAACAACCTAAGACAACACCAGGTAGATGCTGGGTGATATAATATTGCAAATATGCAATGGAAATACATTTCCTAACTAATTTTCCCTGCCCATTGGTTTCAATGTTATCTTTGTCTTGTAAATTGATGGCAAGATTGTGGCTCCTAGAGCAGCATTGTCTACCATTATAGTAAATATAGAAGGAGACAATTAAAGGCCATTTTGAAACAAGTAGAGTGTCAACAAACCAAATCCATATTGCGTCCACGTTTGTGTCTTTTAGGCCTTATTCTGCTACTCTTGAGCAGAAGCTTTACTCTAGAGGGTAATCCATGTACAACAGCATTAGCATATAAACTATAGCATGAGGATATTGAGATGTAGCTGTTAATTAAACTGTGACATAACACTTAGGAGGGATTCTAGGTTGGAGTAGCAAGTTTATTACAGGTCAAAAGAAAGGCGCATTGATTATTTTGTGTAAATTGATTTGTTTATAGTTTGCCTATTTGTCTTTAAAGCCATGTTAACATGTTGTGGTACATAATACTTTAAGTACTATAAGTTATCAATTTTCTTTTGGGAGGGGCTGAAAATGAGTAAAACTAGTTCTTATGCAGTTAAATCCACAGAGGGTGCATCTACATGTGCAATTAATGTACACAAATAAACTCTGAAGCATATTGCTCATGCCTCAGCCATCCATTCCACAGCATGTGGAGCCTTGTCAGAGCAACCAGCCTAGGGTTGTTCTGCTGGGGCTCCACGTGCTGCTGAGGGTCTGGCTGAAGCATAAGGGTGCTTCAGTGCAGGGCTAGCCAGCAGGCAGCCCCTATGCTGAAGCATCTCTGTGCCCCAGCCAGCCCCCATGCAGCACATGGAGCCCCAGGGCTGCTCCAGTGGGGCTCCATGTGCTGCAGAGTGGCTGGCTGAGGCATGAGGAGCCTCTGAGCTGAAGCACCCTCCTGCCTCATCCAGCACCTCCACTGCACATGGTGCCTGGTTAGAGTAACCCTGGGCTGACTTGCTGGGTCCCCCAGCCAGCCTCATCACCATTTACACATGCTTTTAAGCGCAATAATTTACTGCTCCACTGGATAGTACTTGTGTTTGACAGGACTATCTGATGGCACAGTAAATCAGTCTGCTGTGTCCTAATTGCCATGCACGTAGATTAGTCTACTTTGCAACAAAGCGCACATGTAGATGTGCCCAGAGTTAATGGTTGGTGGCTTAATTGTAGTTCACTGCTGGTAATATGTATAATAAATTTGATCATAGATGGAAGAACTTTCAGTACTTTGTATTATTAAAGCCCTTAACCTCATGGCTAGTTTTATTGTAATTTAGGCTTTATTGTTAGATCTCTATCTCACAACAACAGTTCGGAAACCTTCAAAATGTTCTGCTACATCAGTCCTAACCTATCATATAGTGATAACAAAATATCCCATTACTCTTGTATAATGCTGAATGACACTTTGGAGTATAGGATTAGAAAATGCTGGATATGCACGTCACCAGTGTATTCTAGGAATAATGTATCCTGCATTTATGTTGGACCAAATGCTTCTTGAAGTTCCTTTCAACCCTGTGAGGATATGATTCTATATTTTGCTAATTTTGTTTCACAATCATGGTTCCCCAGTTACCAAAATGTCTGTTCTTTCCCTCTCCTCAAGGGAATCAGGCACCAGGTTTACAGTAGGTTCTCTGATTTTGTAGAACCCAGTGTGATGTAATCCTTGAGCACAGTGAGTTAGAAAACAGTACCAGTATGAGTGATAGGTGTAGGGCGCAGACAGAAATTACATATGTTGGTAAACCAGCATCTTGAAAGTGCCCTAAAGTCACACCCAAACAGATGAGCATGGCTGCAGAGTACTTCAATTGCACAGCAAATTAATCCTCATTGTATGAGGGTTCAAATGAAGATACTCCAAAGTGGAGTACTTTCATTAATTTCTGTTGGCTTTGGCACCAGGCTGATGTAGCACAGCCCAGCCCCCAGTGCTGTCTCAGGATGGGAGGGCAAGAAGGTAGGGGAGGGAGGTCCATTCTGGGGTTTTCCCAGACAGCCTGGAGGGAGGATGGTAGGTGGAATGGAGTGCCCCTGAGGGTAAGACCTGGGAGCTGCACTTCTGTCTGTGCCCATAGGCTTTGCTGCTGCCACTTTTATGGCTTCATACAGACATTTAGTTTCTCCTGGGAGAATCGCTATTCTCCCAGGAGAAACTATGAGAACTAAGAGTGTACAGATGGTCAGGCTTTTTCTCCCAGAGTAAAAATGGTCATTCCAAGAGAAAAATAACCTGGTAACAACCATTTAAACCACTCCCAGGAGAGTTTCTTCTGGGAGAGCAAATGGCTGTACATGCTGTGGCTTCTCTCAAAAGAGAACACAGTCCTTCAGCATCTCCCCCTGCTCCCTTCTGGAAGATAGTATGTTTCTAGATGGACTCTGCTGCTCCAGAAGGAAGCAGAAAACGCCCCTTTCACATCCCCACATTGTGCTGCAGGGAAGCACAGGCTAACCATAGATGGTCAGGGTCAGGCAATCAGTGCTACCCTATGCACTGCTGCCATTTGTTACCCTGATGGCTAAGGGAGCCTGCAGAGCATACTGAGATGTGTGCACAGAAAAAGGACCCCCCTCCTCCTGCTACCCCCACTTCCTGGCTGTACAGTGTTGGCACTGCAAGCTCTCCACTCTTCAGGGCTTCAGCATTCAAAAGTCTATACACATGGCTCTGGGTAAGTTTCTCTACCAGGAGAACAAACCTGAAATGTATGTACACAACCATATTTCTGAGTTGCAGTTGCCTTCCTTCAGTCCATTGTGGGTGTGGGCATTAATTACTTTAGGAGGGAATTAATAGCTTAGATGACAGAATAACAGGTCTGGGAAGCGACTTATACTCTAACTGCCTGGTTCATTTAGAAGTTCAGTATTATATTGTGATGTTATTTCATATCTTCACAAAAAACCACAAGATTGCTCCAATTATAGTAATATTGGATTGTGTGCTGCTAATTGCGAACTCATTTTTTTTAGTTAACAAATGTTCCATATAAAAAGCTCTTATTTTCGGCCGTTGTTTTGTTATTAAAATTGGATTAGAGCAAAGTTCAAACTTGTGAAACCTTGCCAAAACCTCATGACTGTAGAATATTTGGAATTTCTGCTGCCACATTAGCTGACTACTATATCTGTTTTCTTCTGCTTTATTCTATACGTTGTGTTTCATTTGACTTTGATATGGTACTAATGAACCAATTTCACTTTATCCAGAGAAAAGAGAAGACATCTGGGAGAGACATCACTCACATTCAGTTTACTAGCTGGCCTGACCATGGTGTGCCCGAAGACCCGCATCTCCTCCTCAAACTGCGCCGCCGAGTTAATGCTTTAAGCAACTTTTTCAGTGGCCCAATAGTGATTCATTGCAGGTAGTATTACATTCTAGTCATAAATACCAACCAAAACTACCCTAAATAAGCATGTCAGAAAACATTAGAAATGATAGCTTAGGCCACAGATTGTTTTAAAGGTACCTATAGCAATCTAAATTTCAAATGTAAACATGCCATTCAGATCAACTGTAACTTTGAAAAGCAACCACTTTTCAATTTAGCTGGCTCTAAGCACCATATTTGAAAATATTCTCCTTGTTTCTTTCAAAAATGCAAGTTTAATTGAGTTCTGCATTGCAGATAAATTTATAGTAAGCCACATTGTTTTCACTTGTACTGTACATCCTGTACATTGCATTCCCTTACTTAATAAGACTGATTGCTACTATCTCCTCTCAATAACTTTGTAACATTTTACTTGTCAGTGCTGGTGTTGGACGCACTGGGACCTATATTGGCATTGATGCAATGCTGGAGGGGCTAGATGCAGAAGGCAGAGTTGATGTTTATGGCTATGTTGTAAAATTACGCCGACAGCGATGTCTCATGGTTCAAGTAGAGGTATGTTTTATTTATTGATGCCTTTCTTTGCCTAATGCTAGTTAAAACTAAGATAACCACAATTTTTTACTGCAGCTGTCTAGAGAGACATACAGTTATGAAAGAAGGTGGAGATAAAACTATTTGGGAAGTAAGGATATTCATTATTTTCCGTATTATGAGACTTCAACAAGTTTTTGTTATAATTGAATATTTTAGGCAATAAAGGCAAAAATATATATTTAGGAACCCACGGTTTGACATGCAGTTTCAATACTGTAGTTTATTCAAATGCATATATTCAGTGGGGCAAAGTTAAAATTTGAAGTTCAAAATTAGTTTTAACATTTAAAATTGTTTAGATGGGACTTTAAAAAGTTTCTGAGTTAGGAATCATAGAAAGTTAGAGTTGGAAGGGACCTCAAGAGGTCATTTTTTAATCCAATCCCCTGCTCAAAGGAGGACCATCCCCAGATAAATCATTCCAGCCAGGACTTTGTCAAGACAGGTCTTAAAACCCCCCAAGGATAGAGATTCCACCATCTCTCTAGGTAACTTGTTCAAGTGCTTCACCACCCTCCTAATGAGAGAGATTTTCCTAAGATCCAACTTAAACCTTCCTTGCTGCATCTTGAGAACATTGCTTCTTGTTCTGTCATTGGTCACCACTGAGATCAGTCTAACTTCATCCTCTTTGGAACCACCCTTCAAGTAGTTAAAATATGCTATCAGATCCCCTCTCAGTCTTCTCTTCTCCAAACTAAATAAACCCTGTTCCCTCAGCCTCTCCTCATAAGTCATATGCCCCAGCTCCCAAAGCATTTTCGTTGCTCTCCGTTGGACTCTCTCCAGCTTGGAGAAAATTGGAGGATTGTGGGCTTAACTCCAAGACAGTCAGGTGGGTGAGAAACTGGTTGCAGGATAGGACCCAGACAGTCATAGTGAATGGATCTGTGTCATCCTGGCGAGGAGTGGGCAGCGATGTCCTGTAGGGATAGGTGCTTGGTCCAGTACTTTTCAAAATCTTTATTAATGATTTGGATATGGGGGTGAAGAGCTCACTGGCCAAGTTCACAGATGACACCAAGTTATGGGGAAGTGTGTTCACGCTTCAAGATAGGCTGCAGATACAGACGTACATAGACAGGCTAGCAAGTTGGGTAGATCAGAATCTGATGAAGTTCAACATTGAAAAATGTCCACCTTGAGAAAAGCAGCCACCAACACACCTACAGGCTTGGCAGCACCAAACTGGCTAGCACCACAAATGAAAGGGACCTGGGGGTAATAATAGACCACAATATGAATAGGTGCTGGCAGTGTGATAATCAATCGCTGCATCTCCAGAAAAACCAAGGAGGTGGTTCTTCCACTCTGCTCAGCACTGGTGAGACCACAGTTGAAGTACTACATCCAGTTCTGGGCACCACAAGGTCATGGACAAGCTTGAGAGAGTCCAAAGAAGAGCCACCAGTATGATCAGAGTCTTACACGGCAAGCCACATGAGGAAAGGCTGAGGGTTATGGGAGTCTTCAGCCTGAGGAAAAGAAGGCTGAGAGATTACCTGGTAGCAGCTTACCATGACACGAGGGGAGTACATCAAGGGGTTGGTGAGCAACTGTTCACCAGGGCACCCAAGGGGAAAACCAGAAGTAATGGCCACAAAGTCCTGGAAGACCGATTCTGGCTCAACATTAGGAAAAACTTCTTCACAGTCAGGGTGTCCAGACTGTGGAATAAGCTCCCTCCAGAGTTAGTGCATTCACCTACCCTGGAAATCTTCAAGAGGAGACTAGACAGTCACCTTGCTGGGATCACCTGACCCCCAGTTATCTTTTCTGCTTGGTTCAAGGAGCTGGACCCAATGATTGTCCAAGGTCCCTTCCTGCCTTACAATCTATGAATCAATCTATGTATCCTTTCTACAGCATCACAGGGAGACCTGGGAGGCACATAGCCCCTGGATCTGTGCATGGGACAGAGGTGGGCTGCCGCTGTGAGCTGGACTCTGCACCTCACTGCTGCTGCCCTGGAGCAGCATGATGCCATGTACCTGCCTTGCATGGGGTGCAGAGTCCAGCCTGCTGCGGCAACCTGTCTCCACCCAGTGCACAGATCTGGGGGATACATGCTCTCCAGGGTGCGCACAGTGCCCCTGGACAAGCTGCCCAGGCACTGAGCATCCCATAACCCATCTCAGTTCTGGAGCTCCATTCACTCCAGCCCTTGCCCCTGCCTGTGCCCCACTCCCTGCCTCAATACAGGGGCCTCAATCTGCCCCCTCCCCCATGCCACTTCCCCACAACAGACTTACCTGCTAGGAGAGGAGGGTGCAGTGTGCATGCACACACAAAAGTGCATGCATGTGCTCAGCCCCCCCAAATAATATTTTCTCCCTCTGCTTATGCAACCAACCCATGCTTCCTCAACTTGCTTGCGAGAATACTGTGGGAGATGGTATCAATAACCTTGCTAAAGTCAAGGGATATTATGTCCACTGGTCTCCCTGCAAACACAGAGCCAGTTATCTCATCATAGGAGACAATCAGATTGGTCAGACATGACTAGCCTTTGGTGAATCCATGTGCCTTAAATGACTTGGGGCGCAGCAAAAATACTCCTCCGAGTTTTAGTTTGCTGCCCCTAGAGCCGCAGACCAAAGTACTGGACTCCATGCAGCTCAGGGGCTCTGTAGGCAGCCTGGCAGCATCCCATGAAGGCAGGCTCTGCCCAAAAAAAGTGGTGAGCCTGATCTATTCCCCCACCCCCACCCTGGAGTCTGCCTGCCTGCCTGAGCTGTGCAGGGCCTGGTGCTTCCCTCCGTGGCTGCAGTGCCCCCTGGGACTGCCTGAGCTAGGTACCTGGTGCTGCAGAGAGAAGTAACAGCCTCCCCCCCTGCAGCCCAGGGACTGCTCCACCCACTGGCAGCTCACCCTCCCCTGCCCAGTGCCAGACAGGCAGGTAAGTCAATGGGGTGTGTGCACAACACAGGGGTTTAAAGGGCCCTAAATTAAAGCAATGTTTTTAAAAACCCACCACTTCAATTTAGGGCCCCTGTTTCATCAACACACACCCCAGGATCTAAACTCTGCTGTTCTCCTTCCTTTTGTCAGGATCCTGTACTCAAAGGAGTACAAGTCCTATTAAAAGTTAATAACAGATGGGTCCTATGCTTGTTACTCTGCAGGCCTTGTTACACAGTAATTTTAGGTAGCTCTTGGAGCTCTTAACATCTGGATTGTCTGCACATACCTGAAACTAGTTTTAAGCACTTAAACTTACACCACTCCAGACTAGGATCTCTCTCTCTGATCCATTTTAGCCAGCTAATATTGTGTTACACTAATATGTGGACACTCTAGGCTACACCTTAGTATAAACACCCCACCTGCCCTTCTCCCCCACTGGCCCGCACTGCTCATCCCCTCCCCCTCAGCACCCCAAATCCTCACTCACTGCTCCCACCCCATCCCCTCACCTCACTTACTTGTGGCTGCCTACACTCTGTGTTCTGGGGGAACAGGCAAGGAAGGGTTAACCTGCCTACCCAGTGGCTGTCACAACTTAGCCCAGCCCAGTCCAGAAGGTAGCAGCATCTGGGCAGGCAGGTTAACCCTTTTCTGCCTGCTCTACTTTGACAGACAGCATGGATAGCAACAAGTAAGTGGGGTGGGAGAGAGCCCCCAAGGCCATGTGTGGGGGGCAAACAGGGGAGCCATTGAGGAAAGGGTACAGGGGGAATCTGAGAATGGGAAGTGGGGAGGAGTCTTACCTTTCAATACTGTAGGCTCCTGCTGGCCTGAAATATGACTGCTTCAAACTCGAGGTAGCACTAACATCAATCAACATTTGTGTGGCTCACAAGTATAAGGTGTAACAAAGCCCTGAGATTTTTTTGAAAATCCCTTCCTAAACTCTCAAGTTTACAACCTTACTAACATTTCATTTTATTTATTTATCATAACATATTTGATCCAAAGGACTGAACAGTGTTCCCTCACAGCTCATTTAATTAATATTGAGACATGCCACTTTGTAATAGCTATACTCAGTGGTGTAACAAGCTGAGCTGGTTCCTGGGGCAAACCCTGCTAGAGAGTGGGAGAATGAGGCATGTGGCTCAGACAGTGGGTGGGGGATCACATGGTTCTGAGAGGAGGAGGGGCAAGGGTTTTGAGAGCAGGGGTAGGCAGAGGATGGAGCAGTAGCATGGTTTCTAAGGGAGAGGGCACAGGGCATATGTTCTGAGAATGGAAAGGGCAGGGTGGGGCAGCAACTTTACCCAGCTAGGAACTTCTAAACAGTCCTCACTGAGCTGCTGTCACTGCATATGCTCTGTCCACCCCAGCTGTTTCTCTTAAAGCAACAGCAGACCTGGACTGTTTTGGAGTTCCTGGTATGGCAAGACTGGTGACACCCAGATTCTGCAGTGGTGGGGGCATGATTCTGGTGCCCCCCCTACCTGGGTGCCCATTGTGGGTTCCCCACTTGCTCACCCCCAGTTATAGTACTGGCTGTTAGGGCTGTGCAAAGCTTAAGTCTTTGATTCAATTCAGTGGAGATTTGGCCCAATTTGCTGGCTGAATCTCTGAATCTGAATCAAATCAGATAACCCTTTAATCTCTCTGAATCGAATCGAAACCCTCCAAATCAATTTGGACAGATTAAGAAAGATTCAGCAATTTGGACACCAAGACAGCTTTAAATGCTTTTTCTAGATACCTCAAGGTAGCAGGAGCTCATGAATGCTGCGATGCTAGGGCACATGGAGTGTCCCACAGAAGCATGGGGAGCTCCTTAGCACACTTGGTAGCAGACCTGGAAGTGGACCAGAAGCATTTCCGGTCCACTTCCGGGTCCGCCAGGGAGTGCGCTGGGCCATGCCCATTCAGCTTGGCAATTGGTGCCTCCTGGTTCTGGGGGGGCACCCGGGGTCCCCCTATGGCCAATTGTCAAGCTGAGGTGGCATGGAGGGGGCCCCCGTGTGCTCCCTGACAGACCTGGAAGTGGACCAGAAGTACTTCCAGTCTGGAGCAGCTCTTCACAGGCATTTCACCTGCTTGCTGCTGGAGTGGAGGAGGGTTCTGGCCAGATGCTGGCCCAAGTACTTCCAGTCCACTTCCGGACTCACTGCCAAGCAAATGGAGGCCACCCTGCATCCCCCGCACTCCTGTAGGATGCCCCATGCACCCCAGCATCGCAGCATTCATGAGCCATGATGATACCTGGAGGTATGTAGAAAAAACTTTTAAAGCTGTGTCTATATCTGAATCGCTGATTCTCCAAATCAGCATCGAATCTTCAGATTCGATTGAATTGAAGCAGGGACACTGATCCAAATCAACAAATCAAATCACTGTCCCTGATTCGGGCCAAATCTGACTCCAAATCAAATAAGGCCTGCTTCTCGTACCTCTACTGGCTGATTCTAATGCTTGTTTAATATGTCAACAATGATAACACTAAATACATAGAAATTTTATGTTGTTTTGAAATAGCTAGTCATTTGAAAATATTTTCTAACGATTGATTTCCATTTGAAACCCATGTCACCTTTAAACTGGGGAACACTAGGCGCAGTACATCTTGATTCATCAAGCACTGGTGGAATACAATCAATTTGGTGAAACAGAAGTCCCTCTCTTAGAACTGCATACTTACCTTAACAACCTAAAGAGAAGAGACCAACCCAATGAACCATCTCTGCTGGAAGCAGAATTCCAGGTAAATATACCAGCACAATCTGTTTAACTTGACTCTAGTCTGATTTGTATTAATTTAGTTTTATGGAATAATTCAAAGACTTCATTTATTTAAAATAAAATCAATGGAGCCAGGAATTTTTCAAAGTGCAAATTAGGCCCCTGAAATATTTTTATAGAGTCTCAATTGCTCTAGTTTTTTGTTTGTTTGTAAGTTGACATTGTAAGTTTGTATTTTTGAATGAAGAGTACAAATATATATTTATATGAATTACAAGTGGTAGCTTTTTTTTTGTTGTTCTCATTTTTCCTGCCTTTATTGTTCAATAGCTGAATTTTGTTTTACAAAGATTTATATGTGGAATATGACAGACACATTTATCATTTCATATGAGTTGACCAGCAGCATGTATATGATAAGTATTTAGTGTTCTGGCCTACAAACTTTTCCACATCACTTCAGAAGAAAGGCATGTGACTGAATAGAACAGCCTGTAGAATCAAGGCCATAGAATAAAGAAAAAATATTACAAAATAATTTATCTCAGAGCTATTGATTTACTTGTCACTATAATCTTATTTGAATTTATCAAGATCTGGCAATGCAAATTGCCATTACTATTCCATGTATTTAACTAGAAATATGTGCATTTGATACATGTACAGGAGAAGCACCAATGTCCTTCAGTGTCTTTTCTGTGTCATATGGACTATAACATACTTTTTTATACAGATTTTGTGAAATCTGTATGTTCTTTTTTCTCAGAGGCTGCCAACCTACAAGGGATGGCGGACACAGAACACTGGAAATCGTGGAGAAAATAGAAGTAAAAACAGGAATTCCAAAGTAATTCCATGTGAGTATTTGTAGCTATGCCTATGGTCAGTTTGTTCTAAGTAAATGAAGATTCTTTGAAAGGAATAACATAATAGGACAGTGCATTAACTTATGGATAATATGTATTTTAAATTAACTTACTACTCTCTAAAAAGTAAGTGATATGTTAAAGAGTAAACTGTTATTCATGCCTGATTTTTTTACAGCAACCAGGTTGCCATTGAAAGTGACATCTGTGCATAACTGCCCTTTTGCTTCATAGAGTTTCCTTTAAACAAAACTAATGGGAAGATCATTGGCTTTTTGTTCATGTGAAATAGAATAAAGAAATAGAGAGAATTTATTGGTGTGATGTTTTTTTCTTATGTAGATGATTTTAACCGTGTACCAATTAAACATGAAGAGGAGAAAAGCAAAGAGAGTGAACATGATTCAGATGAATCCTCTGATGAGGACAGTGAAAGTGAGGAAGCAAGCAGATACATCAATGCTTCATTCATATCTGTATGTATTTATAAGAGGGATTACACTCATCTAATGTAAAGTCACCAATAATAGCTAGGTGCTTATTTTTGCTTATGTCACAAGTAGCCATATTGGCTTCATGCATAAAGATGTAGTTGTCTGTATAAAGGACACACTTCATTTAGATATTCATTTATGGATTGTATCACAAAGATCTAATATTTGATGAAACTCCAACCTTATACGTTAGGGACAGAAGTTACACATAAACCAGTTTAAGTGAATAGAAACTGGTATAGACCCATAACAGAACAGTTCAGTGTACTTAAACCACTTTCAAAATGGTCACAACTGGTTTAAGATTAATTTGGTTGCATGTAGTATCAGACTGAGTTGATTTAGGTCAAACTGAACTTCTGTCCAAGACCCCTTCCCGGTTCAAGTTAACTCAGAAGTTAACTTGAAGTCAGAAGTTAACTCCAAGTCCCCCAGAATGCTGCAAAGCAGGGTTTGCCTCACCCCTCTGCTCCCAGCCAGCCTCGCTGGCCGAGAAGGGGGTGCGGGTGAGAAACCTGGCTCCAGACCCCAGCTGGGGTCTGCCTGGTTGGGGTGTAGCAGCCCTTCACAGGCATTTCACCCACTTGCCGCTGGAGTGGAGCAGGGGTATAGACAGATGCTGGCCCAAGTCAGCACACTGAGGCGAAGGGGAGGGAAGGAGATTTAAGCCACCTTGCCTGCCCACATGGGATTCCAGGCAAGGTCTGCCTGGCAGGGAAGAAGCAGCCCCTGATAGGTTTTCCCCACTTGCCACTAGAGCAGGGAGCAGAGTAAAAGCCTGTTAAGTGCTGCTCCACCCCTCCAAGGCAGAACCCTGCTGGGGTACTGTGGGGGCCAGGGAGGGGGTTCTGGCCCAAGTTGGGTTCTGGTTATGCCCCCACAACCCCACCTCTGATCCAGTGAGGAGCAGGGGAAAAGCCTGCTAGGGGCTGCTTCTTCCTGTGCCCCTGCACATTCTGGCTGGGATCTGTCCAGAGCAGGGTGGGTGTTTAACCCCCCACCATACTCAGCAGGCCTGCCAGGCCCTGGCCATGCCCCCTCTCCCCCAGCTCGAGTGTGAGGTGGGGGGAGGGGAAGCCTCAGAGTGCATCTCTTGCAGCTTTCCTCCAGCCTTCTGGCCACTGCAGAAGGGAAGGGAAGGAAGGCTGTAGTGCCCCCCACCTGCCCCGCAGTTTCTGGCCTGAGCTACCACTATATTTCCAGAATCAAAAGTGGATGTCTGTGCACTTGCTTATTGGTTCAATCTGTGCAGTTTAGACTAACCTGCAGAGATTGAATCAGTTCAGCCTTGAGCTTTTTGACTGTCTGTACTTAGCCATACAATCCTAGTCTGTGCAACCTCATACCGTTAACTAATTTAGCAGTAGTCAGAAATTGAACAGGCAGCATAATAAACATAATGAATGTAAATAAAGCAACTATCTTTCCTTGTTTTGTTTTTTTTAATCTGAAGTTCAGATAAATTATAGTCCAGTCTATACTTTTGCCAGCAAGAATATGAATAGACATCTGTGTGAATTTCTGGCACAGATTGGTAGTTACAAGTATTAATATTTTTTTCAGTGAATCATGAACAGGGTTATTCATAAATACAGCAATGTATTAGTGAAAATCAGGCTTTTAGTATTACATTCACATCTGATTTTATAGTTACATTAATAGAGATCATTATAACATTCCACAGGGAATGGATTTGTATGAGTTCTTTAGGTTATAACATTGTATATTCACTCATAATTTTCTGCTTACTGTCAATACAGCCAGCTCAGTTATGCTGTACAAAGGTTTACTAGATATCAGGTTGTAACAACAGATGTGGAAAAGGAAATGCTCTTTTTTAAATCCCTTACCCCATGCTCCACAAACCTTGAAGGCCTAAACTTTCTCCCATTACAGTGCAAATGTATCCCATTGTTGCATATAAAAACATGGAGAAACACTGGAGAAAATACTGGGAGTTAGGAGAAGTCAGTCATGTACTTCCACTGTTTTTTCCCTTTCAGATTATGGACCATTGGAATAGTGAGTTTTGTGATGTCCTTATCCTTAAGAACCTGGACTGTGACCTCAATAAATAGCCTTTAGATGGCTATGACTTCTTTAGACATAGGGACATTGTTAGCTGTGAAGTTAATGTTGTTAGTCTGAAGCCAAGTAAACGTGACATGACAAACAGTCATAAAGTCAAGTAGATATGACAAATGCCTTTTCAAGTGAATTAGTCTAAAGAAAAAAAATGTTAAATTTGACTTTTCTAGGGTTACTGGGGTCCAAGAGCAATGATTGCAACCCAAGCACCAATGCAGGAAACAATCAATGACTTTTGGCAAATGGTCTTCCAAAGAAAAGTCAAAGTCATCGTTATGTTGACAGAGCTGAAAGAAGGAGATCAGGTTAGTATAATCTTCTGCAATGTAAAATCACAGAATTCCAGTTTCTGAATAGCATCAGAAAACTTTTCAAACCAAAAAAGTATGTATCTCAATTTATGCTTTTGGCTTTTGTAATAAGAATCATTACACCTTTATATTTTGAATCATGTTGAAATAACTTTTGATGAAAAAGTAAGCATTCGTTTACCATGCATTTTATAATAAAACTGACATCTCCAAATATTTTAAAGTACATTGACCCCATACATTAATTTAGAAAAAAAGGTCAAAAACTTGAAAAGGAAGGACTAATTTGTACTTTTATCCTTTCTAGGAACTCTGTGCACGGTACTGGGGAGAACAAAAACAAACATATGATGGTATAGATGTTGAAATGAAAGATATCAGCCAGTCTTCTAGCTACACCATCCGTGTGTTTGATGTCACACAGGTGAAGGTAATAAATAAAATGCGACAGATGAGTGTTTTACATTTGCTTTTTCAATTTTAAACTTAGCCATGCATAAAGGAGCAGCCAAAAGATGAGAAAAATGCTTGTGTTATGAAGTTTTTATAGCTAATTTTATTAGTTCCTTACTCTAATTTTTAAATATTTTAAAATTAAGACTTTGCTACTCAGCAGTGATTTAAAAGCTATGTCAAACATAAGTAAAACAAGGTCTAGAGACCCCTCTAGGTGGTCAGCTTCCTCTGTTTCCATCTTCTTCCTGGGGATGGTAATTTACTGTTGTCTCAGAACATCAGCAAACTCTTCTGTACTATAAACTGGCTGAACAAAGTCTCCACCTGCTAAGAGAGTTGAAATGAGTACACAGTACCTAATCACTCTTGTATACTTAGGCCAAATGCCTGGGTGCTCACCAACCTCATGTCCCTGCAAAGAAAGATCAGGTCACAATCTAGCCCTATGTGATCACCTTTTTTTGTTTTTTAGTACCTGTAGAGTGAACACAATACATGGTATTATCCTGTGATTTCATTACACATTTATCTGTGTTGCAGAGGAAAGAAACTCAAACAGTGTATCATTATCAGTACCATAACTGGAATGGCATGAATGTTCCAGAAAACCCCAAGGACTTGATCTCCATGGCTCTAAACCTCAGAAAAAAGCTCCCAGATAAGCCTGTCACTGAGGACAACAGATACAGCCGGAGTGTTCCAATTGTTATTCATTGCCGGTAGGTGTGGACTCTGCAGATATTTTAACATATTTCTAGGCTTTATTATTAGGTCTGTGCAAAGCTTTGGGTGCTGATTTGATTTGGAGGAGATTTGGACTGATTTGGTGGCTGAATCTCCAAACCGGGATTGAATCAGGGGACCAATTAAAAGGTCTGAATTGATTTGAAGCTCTCCGAATCAATTCAGAAAAGGTTCAGAGAGCTTTGGCGATTGGGGCAGTCCACACTGGCTGTGGCAGGGAGCTGGATCCAGACTCCTTGCTGGTAAGTAAGGGGCAGGGGACAGGATCCTGGAGGAGGGGTAAGGGAACCCCATGGGGGGACCCCTGCCAGGCCATCCCCTGCCTGCTCCCCCAGGCTTCCTGAGTGCTCCCCCCCCCCCCCGACTGCTCCTGGTTGTTTAAAAAAAAGCCCCTACTCACTGTCTGCTGGAAGGTGGGGTGGCAATCCTCACTGCCCCACACTGCATGGAAGACTCTGCCATGTGCCCCCCACGCAGCATGGGACAGTGGGGGGGGCAGCACGGCTTGCCCCCCCTGCCTGGCAGCAGCTGGTGAGTGGGGGCTTTTTTTCCCCCAAAGAGCAAGGAGCTGGGGCTGGGCAGGGCTGGGAGAGCGGGAGTGGGTAGGGCCTGTGTGATCTGAAGATTCGGCTAATTCGGCAGCAGCGGAATCTCTGAATCAGATTCAGAGAAATCGATTCAGGGGAGTGATTCAAATCACCAAATTGAATCACTTTCCACCAAATTGGCTGAATCTGAATCCAAAGTGAATACTAGCTGCTTCACACAGGCCTGTTAGTTATGTTTGGTAATCACAGTTGCATAATTCTCACCTTGGGCCCAAAGATTTCTTAAAGCCTAAAGACTAAATTCATCCTACAGGCCCTGCCAGCTTTCAGAGGCACATCACAGCAGCTCTGTGCTCTGGGCAATGATGGTGCAGCCACCATTACAACAGTGCCTATTTTTGTATTGGCCCCTCCCCGTTACAGATAGCACACTAGGCTGCTACCCTGCTCACTCCTGTCTCAGTTGTGCTCCGGTCAGCTTTTCTTAGCAGATGCTTCCAGTGACAGAAATTTGAACTGCATATTATGCTGCATAGGAAAGTAACTGTAATCTCCCATCTGCTGAGGTGGCAATAATGGCTGAAGGCCAATACTATTCAATGAGTAGATGTTGCTGGCAGGTGACCAAGAAAGATGTCAGGTCACTCCAAAGTCCTAGGAGGCTTCTAGTAGATTTTAATGTTGTATCTTCCTCTCCTCCCAGCCAACCTCTCACATGTGGAAGAAGTCTATCATTGTTCTTTTCTCTTTTTGGCACAGGGGCCGAGTTTCTTCAGGGAGATGAATATTTCACTAAACTTAGCATAGGGATGAGTATCTGGATTTGCTTCTCATGCTGGCTGTTACATTTGTCACATGGCTAGGTGTTGACTATGTTTTGTATTCCATGAGTGGACAATGTTGTTGAGTACCAACACCAGAGTCAGCATGCATCTTCAGAGCAAGCTGTATGGGGGTGGTGCATACTCCCTTGTAAAGATAGTCAGTAATTCAAGGTACAAGAGCCAGTTGTGAAAAACTGTGTTCTGCTGACATTCTAAAGATGTTGTGGATTACCATAAATTCGTTCCCACAAGAAATTTCAGCAACAATAATGTTTAAACAGTTTTTTTCAAAAGTCTTAAACTTAATAACTAGTCACAGACTGTACTGATTTTACATTCCAGTAAGGTGTACTGTGCCCTGTTAGAGCATACCAGTTATGGGGCTCAGCAGAGCCCAGCCCTAGCCATCTTCCAGAAGCTCTGTAAGACCTTATTTGAGCAGATATTTAGTAAGCAAGGCTAAACTGGCATATTATTTAGGGATAATTTTTTGATACCTTATCTTAATACTCTACATGGTTTTATAAGCTATTTTTCCTCTTATCGTAAGCCACCTGCCCAGGGCAGGGGCTCAGACTTGATGATCTACTTAGGTCCCTTCCGACCCTACATCTATGAATCTATAAACCTGTAGTCTTTGTTGGGAAGGCCATCATATAAATAAATAAAACACATCTTCTACTTCTAGTGATGGATCCCAACAGACGGGCATGTTTTGCGCTTTGTTGACTCTTGTGGAAAGTGCAGAAATAGAAGAGGTAATAGATGTCTTCCAAGTTGTGAAATCTCTTCGGCGTTCCAGGCTGGGAATGGTCACCAGTTTTGTAAGTAAATCCTATTAACTGGACAACATAATAAGTTGCTTTTAGTCTTGAATGCTTTAATAACCTCTGGCACTGATTCTATGTGGGGAATGTTAATTATAATTAGCCCATACCTAATTATTCATCAGCAATTGGAAATTGGCTGTTGTTGTTTAGAAGAAACTAATTAGCAAAATATCCACAGATATTGTAGTGTCATAAACTTATAACTGAAAAGGGTAACAGTAGATGTTATAAACCACTAGATATTTAGGGTGGCATTTTCACAGCTTCCTAATGGAGTTAGGTGCCCAACATCCATTGAATCTCAGAGAAAATCTGATAGCTACCTTTTTAGCCAGGTTAAGATATCCACTTTTTGCTTTATAAGCAGCATTTTTATTAGCATGCTGAATGTATTAAATTCTTCAGCAGTCCATCTTCATTTTCTAACTCTAGTATAGATTATTAGAGAACAGAATCATAGCTATCACAGTGTACTTCGTGTACCATCTTGATTCTTTTTTAAACAGATTTTTTATAATTTATTTTATGTGTCAAGAGGGATAGATTTGGTGGCTCTTCCTCGGAAATGAGACTATTTTAGATCAAAGGTTCTTAACCTTTTTAGATTCGGGGTACCCCCTAGTTTGACCCATGGCACCCTTGTTTGATCCATAACTTTTGTGAATTGAACAGTATCCCATTTCAAACAGTAAATTATGTATTTCACTGCTTACCTAGTTGCCACGAAGCTGGGCAGTGGGGGCAGGGTAATGGCCAGGTAGGGATGAACATGAGCCTGCACTTGTCTCCTCATACCTGCTTAGCTCCTCATACCTCATGGGATCCTGATTGAGAATAACTGTTCTAGGCAGTGATATTGTACCTGAACTGCCAGGAATTAGGACAGTCCACATGGCTGTGTTACCCTAAATCAGGGGGTTTCAACCTTTTTTAGTCTAAGTACCCCTGGTGGCTGGATGCTGAGCAGAGGGGCGGGGGATGGTGCATGGCCAGATGCAAGGTTGGGGGGTGGCATGCAGCTGGATATTGAGAAGCAGGGAGCACGTGACTGGATGCCGAGCAGGGTGGGGATGGCGCATGGCCAGATGCCAGAGGGGGGGCGGGGGGGATGCAGCTACATGCCGAGGAGGGAGAGTGTGGATGGATGCCGAGTGAGGTGGGGGGTATACGGTGCATGGGCAAGCAGGGATGGAGTGCCACTGCCTCCCAGGAGCAGGGCCTGGACGGGGGGGGAAGCTCACTGGGCTGGTGTGTGGCAGCAGCAGCCACCACATGTGAGCTTCCCCACCCCACAGAGGAGCGCCGCTGCCCTCGCCCCACCCTGGCCCTGCTCCTGGGAGGCAGTGGCACTCCATCCCCACCCACCTACATGTACCCCTTAGAACTGGTCCAAGTACCCCCAGGGATACGTGTACCCCCGGTTGACAACCCCGGCCCTAAATATAAATTCAGAAATAAATTCCTTTGGGCCAGCAGCCAGAGAATTTGTCTTCATTTTTCCTGAGTATTTTAGTAATATGAATGTGCACTTCATTTTCAAAACTTAGAAAAAAAATTAACTGCCTTATCACAGCTACTTGGCATTTCCTCAACATTAATAATTTATTTTTTACATTAGGAACATTACCAATTCCTGTATGATAGTGTTGCCACCATCTACCCTCCGCAGAATGGACAAGTAAAGAAAAATAGCAAACAAGAAGATAAAGTTGCATTTGACAATGAAGTAGATAAAGCAGATCAAGAAGCTAATTTGGTTGCTATTGATCTCACCTCAGTGACGCCAGAAGCTAGAAAGGATTCGGAAGCATGTGAAGATTCTAAATTTGCAGACTGCATTAAAGGAACAGAGAGTTCTACAAACGGCCCCACAACTCCAGTTTTATAATATATAAGTCATGGTACAGATTTCTATATGCAAAGGAGTTTAAAAAAACAGAATAAGAAGCAGACATTTCCTTTTTCCTCACCGTTTTTTAAAAAGATTCACCCTGGGTCCATTTTTAGGAGGTACGGTATTCAAAGAATACTTGAAAGTTGTGGCACTGTAAAAGTTTAATTTTCCTGTAGATTTATTTGCATTTTATACTTTTTCGACAAATTAACTATTTTTCATTTTTTCCAAGTTTGTACAGAATATTGATGTTTCTAATAATATTCTAGTTTTGAGCATTGGGGAGATGAGTGATGTTACTTTTTCAGTCTTATTTTTTGTTGCAAGGAAGAAAGTACAATTTATCTACAATCATAAATATGACATTTATAAAAAAAATATAAACAATAAAATTTCAGGTACTGAAAATATAAGTTGTCTTGTAGCTACTGTATCTCAGTCCAAGGCAATTTCAAATGTAAGATGACCCTGTAATAATCAGATTCCATACACAGAAAATTGATACATTTGTTATAATTTTCCATGTATAGAACCTAATTATTGGAGGGTTATTTTAAATTTGTACCCCTCCTTCCCCCCATTGCAGCTCAAAAAGCCATGACAGGAAGGCAGTAGGGGTGTCAAGGGACCTGACAACTGTTTCTGGACTCCTGTCACCTGTCCCCACACCACTTTCCTTTCTGGTCTTTGCTCCATGCCCTGGCACTCATCCCCTTACAATGCCTGTCCCACCAGGTACCTGCCCCCTTACCTGTTCCTCCATGTCTGCCCCCTATGTCTTCCCCTGCATCTGTCTCCACCCCACTCCCCATGGTGCGTGCACCCCCTGGCACGTGCACCCCTAGTACTTCCATCATCTGGCCTGACCCCCCTTTTCCTCCCCCCAAGCACATACCCTCTGGCTTTGGCCCCCACTCCAGCCCTGGGCATGGAGCACATGGTCACTGGGCATGGAGCACATGGTCACTCCAGCTCCCACCTGGCCATACAGCAGCAGTTGCATGCACTCCCCAGCTCTGTCCCCAGCTGCAGCCCTGCCCCCTACCCCAGCATTGGAGCCACCACCATTGTAACTTCTGCTAAGTGGCTAGAGAGGGGCAAGAGTCAGCATGTGCTCTGTCTTGGGCTGGCCAGAGTGGAGCCAGAGGGCAAGTGGCAGCGGGTGTGGGGAAAAGGGAGAACCAGGGGGTGAGGCACAGTAACTGCCCCTCCATCTCTGACCCCAAGCCCAAGCCTGGGTTGGGGCTGGAGTGAGAGCTGCACCAACTGCTTGCCTCCCCACCTGTATTCAAATCCAAAATAAGGGGCTTTCCCCCTCAATGTTAAATGTGGAAAAAACCTCTTATCTTGGATTAGACTAAATATGGTAATTATTTCCTTACCGTCTTCAAATTGATCTGTTGGGGAAGGAATATGAGCTTAAATTTCAAAATGTTGAGGAACTACAACCTGAATTAAAGTCACTGGGAGTTGAAGGTGCTGTGCAGAACAAACACAGTAGGTGTTGGCAAATCTGTGGGCTGGCATATGTCAGCATAGCTCCATCAAAGACAATAGAGGGTTGCCTTGGCTGAACTTCTTGCCCTGTATCTTACTAAATTTATGAGGAATGTAAGCTTTGCATTTGTCTAACTGACCTCAAGATGTCCCTGTTGCTCCACACAAACACATCTGAGACTTCCTATATCACCCTCAAAGAAAGTTCAGCATCTGAAATACTGAATGATTGCTGAAGTTCTGATAGACAGAAATGTCAACTGCTATTTGGCAACTTAAGAATCTGTTTTAAAGGCTTTTCTTATGCTTATTTTCTGTTTAAAGAGAGCAGTCCGTCAGTGTTTTTTAAATCTATTTCCTATACTCACCATTTCAAAATACTTGTACTATCTGTACTATTCTTCAAAAACATTGTAGAGTTTATTTAGTAATGTTATAATATGATGAGGATTTATATGTTATCTTTTGATAATTATATTGCTGCCTTCGTGGACTTTAGTCTGTTTTAAAGCCAGATTAAAAGGACAATTAATGAGTAAGTTGCACAGTGAAAATTATTTAAAAATATAGGCTTATATGTAAAGTTGCTTATACATTAAAGCCTGAAAGGGCTTGAGAATTAACCTGTTTTTTTGTAGATTATGTAAACTGATTGTTTTCTTATACATTAAGTAAAGGGTTTTGAATTTCCCAGCACATTCAGATGTTAGTAGAATAGCAGCATTTCTTCATTCTTCTACAGCTGTCTTCATGAAAGCAGCACAGATACTTCCAAAAGTAGGTAAATATCTTGACTCCTGTTTTCCCTCCAGTGCTCCAGTATATAGATATATATGGTCACACTGATTCAACTAAACACCTTAAAATATTTGGAAAACTATACCAATATCAGTCATTATGGGTACTTGATTAAAGGACTCATAATCTGAAAGCTCTGGAGATGTGTTTGGGTCAAAGAATTAAAGTGTGATGGGGTTACCTTAATTTTCTAGTTGATCTAGGTTAAATGCTTCACAAGTGTGCACCTGAAATCCTGTTTGAAGAGACATCAGAAAGCAAGAACAGCAGAAATTTCCCTGGCTGGAAAATTGAGTAAAAACTCCGTAGCAGGAAACTACTTGTAATTAATTAGTTTATTCCAGTCTAATAGGGGTGCAGCTGTGGATGCACAACATTTACTGCAGAGCTAATTAGCCTACTCCACAGTACATATCTTGTGTAAACACGCCCAATAACTCCCGAAGCAACAAACACCTTCTTTGAAGGTAAATAACCCTAAAGACCAAAATCTCACCTGGTATAAATCCAGGTGGCTTCACAAGTACACCAGCTAGAAATATGTCCTCTACATCCTTTACATTTTAAATTAAAATTAAATTAAAATTTTAAATTAAATTAAATAAGGGTTTGGACTGTAGAAATTCTGGAGAATTCTTGTTGGTTGATCTTTCTTCTAATGATTTAGCAATTGATTCACAGTGTATTTGCTTCAAAATTGAATAGCAGTTTTTTGATCTCATTTGTATGGATGCTGATGTAAGGACAGATTCAAAATTACTGGTATGTTAACTCTTGTGTATTTCACACCTGCAACACTACCCCAAAAAGTGCTATAATGAATTATATTAAACCATCTCTTCATTACTTTATTCCTATTTAGTATCCCTACTCTCTGCAAGCCCATACATAGAATCTGAAGTAGGCTGTTGCCTAGGAAAGCTTATGCATTTCTGAATGAGTTAATCTCTAATATAACACCCTGCCATGCCTTCTGTCAGGTTTTTAGTAAATCCTAGTGTGACAGTTTGAAGAATCTATGTACATCGAAGTAATGCTGTTTGATATTGGGCATTTCCCATATGTATCTGTGACAAACTGAAAATTTTGTATGTAGGAATTACTTGCTTCTCTGTTGTCTTTTTTCCTCCATACTAGCCCAAATCCAATGAGTAGTGACATGTGGCCAGCAGCAGAGGGTTGTTAAATTTTGATACATGTATAATCAAACCTTTTAGACAGAATTTTAACTACTGACCAAAGGAAAAGTTTTTGAATCTGGACTCTTGGAGAAATGTAATTAAGCAATGGGTCATACAGTAGAAGTCTTTGGCTGATGAAGCTGATCAAAGGGTCACCGAAAAAGGACATTAGCGATCTCTGCTCATTAGAGAGAAAGACGGAGACAAAAATTAGGTTACAGTAATGAAAAGAATCCATGTTTTGCATGGTAAGCTCTATGTATTAGAAAAGGGAAGAAGAAGGATCCTAGACTTGTCAGAGGGTTTGTCTTCAAATCAAAGAATGCTCAAGAGCAGATAGAAAACAGGCCAGGAAATGAATGTAAGGACAACTCAGTCATTCAAACCTATCTTATTAAGTGGTGCTATTTTCAAATCCACTACCTTGCTCTTCTCTGCTTAGAAAGAGGCTAATTAGCCCAAATTGCCTTCAGAACATTTGCCATTGCTTCTGGTACAGGAGATAGCATATGCGGGGCAGGCTAGCGTGTTCGACAATACCACTGCCTGGCATGGTGAGTTTGCAGTGCTGATATATCTTAATTGTTTTGCTTTGTCTAGATCTTTATATTATTTGTAATTTTTAACATAGATAATATTACATTAAAAAAAAAAACTTTGCAAGGCCTGTGCTTCAACTACCATGTATCTCAAGAGAAGCAGATACCAAATAAGAGTGCCTACAATGTTGGAGCTTTGGGGTGAGAAGGAAGTTCTTTCTTACTTAATGGAATGGTAATCACTGTTGCTGATGTCAAAGATTCCAGCAAAAAAAAAAAGGCCTAGGTCAAGCCATACTCAAAATAGATCCAGAATAGATCCAGGTTTGTAGGTAGTGCTTAGTTTGAAATTACTCATGTATAATGCACTGTAATGATATGCAAGTTCTTTTAGCGGATTGGCCAGGCTACATTTCTGAACACAGTCACTTTTGGAACTTGCTGGAAAAAAAAGTAAGTATGGCTAAGTACAAATATCCAAGAAGCCCAAGGCAGAAGTGGTCTAAATATTGAACTTTACTTGAGGGTGCTCTAGGTTAGGTCAGGGGTGAACATAGCAGATGTTTGCCCTTCAGTATGGAGGGCTCAGAACCTGCCCTCACTGTCTGAGGCCAGCAGGTAGGGGATGCTCTCGTATACCTCCCTATGTGCCCTGAGGAGTCCCCGACCTGCCAAAGGGTCATGAGCAGAGCCAAAGAAGTGAGCCACCCCTGATTGGCTGCTGGCTAGGACCCACCATGCCCCCAACCCTCTGCTATGTCACCATGGTCCCTCCCCTGAGCCCAGCTTCAGGTTTCCAGAAGAACTCCAGAGTGAGCATGAGTGCCTGTCATCATGACTTGTATATGCCTTCATGGGCCTGTCTACCTACACCCCACCATGGTGTCCTGCCATCCATGCCTAAACAAGGAGACCCAGAAGTTGTGGTGATGCCTGCTGGTTGCCTTGCCCAACTCATACTGGAGGCTACGGTGTATCATGCACACCAACCTGGACCTGGTGTGGCAATGGCTTGCCATGGCATGTGCTTTCATGTCCATGAGCCACCAGCCAGCAATCCCACAATGCCCAGCCACCGAACCTTGTGTTTGCCAAGTCTCCAGGGCTGGGCCACCAACTTTCATGTGGTTAATGAGGATGAAGCCATCCAGGACACCATGGATGCCCGGGTGCTCCAGCACCACCTTGAGACTGTCAAGTACCGGTTTGGGGTCTGTACCACCAGCATCAACTGGTGGGAGTGGATTGTCATGGGTACCTGGGACAATGAACAGTGGATCCAGACTTTCCGCATGTCCTGGGCCAGCTTCATGGATGTTGTTGCCCAGATGGCCCCCCAAACGATGTGCCAGGATGTCAGCATGTAGTGACCCCTTGCTGTGGAGAAGTAGGTGGCCATCGCTGTCACGAAGCTGGCCATCTCCAGCAGTTACCGCTACATTGCCAACCAGTTTCACATGGCCAAATCTCCATCTGGGGAGGTGTTTGGTCATTGATGACATTCTGGCCAACCATTTCATTCACCTCATCGACACCCCACATTCCCACCCTCTATTCAGCTCTGGCCACCCAGGTGGTCACCAACTGTAAGGGCTACTTCAGCATTATCCTGCAGGGCATTGTCAACCACCAGGGATGTTTCGCCCACATCTTCATTGGCTTAGGTGGGCAGCAGCTATAATGCCTGCATCTTCTGCAGTTCCCATTCCCTGAGCTGATAGAGAGTGGGTAGTATGCCCCTAGGATCTCCAGTTTCATTGTCGGTGACATAATTTCCCCCCTCCTTAGGGACCCAAAGTACCCCCTCCTGCCTTAGCTGACAAATCCCTTTGTGGGAGGTGGGCAGCTGGATTGCCAGAATTTGCACTTCACCTACTACCTAAGCAGGTGGGGCATGACAGTGAAGCATGACTTTGGCTGCCTCAAAGCATGCTGACAGACTCTCAGTGCATGCTTCAAGGTGGATGAAATGAACTTGGCAACTCATCATCTCTGTGTGCATACTCCATGATATTTGTGAGACTGGGGGGAAGTCTTCCATGAAGCCTGGGTTGAGGAGGCATGGCACACGGACTGGGCCTGGTGGCATGAGAACATGCAGTGCAGGGATGGGGGAGAGGGTGAGTCCTTGCTAATGTTGGGGGCCTTGACCCAGCACAGAAGAAGGCTGTTTAGCTCCACAGTGCTCAGGCTAACTACCTCCTCTCTCTCATGGACCAGGATCCCTCCCTGAATGAGAGGGCTTTGAGTGCCCTTGCCCTGGCACTAGGCCATGGGTCTCCTGCCTTGGGTTCCTTTGTCCCTGCATCCCAGGCAGGACAGCCCACAATGCAGGCTGCCTGGACATCTGCCCCAGGGGCACACACCAGGGTGCAGTAGCATGCAGCACAAGGAAGTGATGTGCCTCGGTTTAATAAAATGTTGCAGCTGCCAAACTTTTCATGTGTTTAATAAAAAAAACCTGTTCAACATTGCTGTGTCCTGCAAGGGAGTGCAGGGGGAGTGCAGCTCATTAGTCTGCTAGGTTAGGCTGTAGTTGGGAAAGTATTTAGCAATGGAGCCCACTAGCCCCAGCTCATCCAGTTGCCCACTATGGGGCCCAGGGGAGAGCTCTTCGGCTTCCCATGGCCCCAGTCCTGGCCTGGATGCTGCTGGGGATGGACAGCCCCTGGGCCTGGGCTGGCTGGTTCTGGGATCACAGTGCAGCGACTCCCATGCACCACACCTCCTGTCCTAGAGCCCCCACACCTCCCAGCATCTCTCAGTCAGAGTGTGGTAGGGAGTATTTCCCTTCAACCTCCATCCATGGGCCCTCCATGTGGAAGCCCCATTCCTGTCATCCCAAAGAAAAGTCCCTGGAGTGGGGCTTGCCATGCCATGGGGGGGTAGGAGGCAGCATCTTGTTCCAACACTTCTGCTTGGGAGGATTACAGGCTCTTCACAGGAGGCAGCACTTGGGCCAGTTAGGGGTGTCATAGGTGGACCCCAAGCCATCTGTGACCTTTCTGCATATCTTATTCTGGTGCTGTGACTCTCTTAGCTCTGCAGTGACATGGGTTGTCTCATCCAAAAAGTGGGTGTCCATCCGGAGACCCTGTTTCTGGGCCTTCTGTGCCTCAGCAACCTGGATAAAAGCATCCCCCAGCCTGTCCATTTCCCTCTCAATAACTTCAGTCATTCCTCTTGCCAGTCCTGCAGACCCTGGCACTAAGAGTCTGTGGCCCTGAGGTCAGAAGCTGTGAACAGAGTTTGTAACATTTCTTCCTTACTTCACTGGTGCCTCCTATACACATCTCTCATGCTTTGTATGTGTTAGGGTGACTGTCCTTGAGCCACCATCCCAGCCACTCTGAGCTGGCCTCCCATGCACAAATGCAGAGTCTGTAGACAAGGGAAACACAAAGCTGTTATGTGAGGTTGCAAATTGAGTGATAAAATAAAATATAAAGAGAAGCATTTCAGACTCTCTCATCACTTGCTTGGGCACTTGCACAGACACACAGAGGAAGCTATAATAAGTTTGCTGTCTGAACCCTTCCCCTGCTGAGGGCTGGGACCCATGCAGCTGCTCTCCATCCACCACAGCAGAGATCATGTGTTCCAGCTGTGCTGTGGGTGGGTAGCTCCTACAGTGGGGAAGAGAAGGGTTGCTTGAGAGGTAAGGCCTGGGTCCCTCTGCAGGCACTGTGGTGGACATTTGTTTTGGTCCCAAACAAGAGGCCGGGGACCCTGGTTCCTGTGGAAACTTGTTCCATTCCTGGAGTGGACAGAGACTGACCATGCTGGGGAATGTTGGCAGGGCTTTTACAATGCTCTCATCCCCTGTCCGTCCCTTGAAGGAGAGATGTGTCAGTGCTAGGTCCCTCTGGGAGCAGCACCTAAATCCCTACATTACCAGGGTGAGACATGGCTGGTTCCTATACCACCATCCTCCCCCATGCTTCCCTTTCAGGGGAGGCATTTTGGCTCAATATTTTGATAGCTGAAGGACTATCTGCTTGGACATCATGCTGCAGAACCCTGGGTTGCCATTCAATGTCAGAATCCACCTTAAGTTGTATCTGTCTCTCCGCTACAATAAGCGATTGCCAGAGATGGGGATGGAGGTTGCCTTCAGCAGTTGGTACAATGACTGTCTGCACCATAAGAATCAGAATCAGCTGACATTGAATGGACTTTAACCATGTGTTGGATCAAAGTGAGGGAGGAAAAGTGTCACTTGCCAGCCTTTCCAGATGCACAACCTGGTAGTCACCCAAGCAACAAGAGTGGAGCAGCTAACATACCAATTCCCACATGGGACTTTTGCCATCACATCTGTCCCTGTCTTGGACTGGAAGAGAGGAGTGGGGGTTGTTTGTGGGATTTTTTCATTCCTGCTGTGCCACAACTGAAGTGGTTTAAATCTCTTGTCCCTGACCTTGGGGTGCTGTCTGCCAACTGGGCCTGTGGCCATGCCAACCAGAGCAAAGTAGCATGCACCTGAAATTGTAGCTGCTATTTACACTTTGCCTGTGGAAATCAATATACACTTTCAGTGCCCTTCTGTGCCTGCTTGTGGGAAGAGGGAGGTGGTTCCAAATGACCGAGGCATCTGTGATGATGAGGCTCACTTTTCTACAGAGGCTAGCTTGGCTCTGAGAGATAGGGTGGGGAGGTGTCAATTAGGCAGATTTATGTTCCCATTGCATGGGAACATGAGCTGACAAGTGCCCAAGGCCAGGTGGGAAAAGGGACCTTGATGTTTTTGCTATGCTCATAGATGGGAGGGCAGGGATTGGGGTGAGGGGAATAAGGGGATGAGGTCACTGTTCTGCTGTGCGCTGAGGTTAGCACTTTGAGCACTTCCCTGGGTTCATAGATTCATAGATTCATAGATTGTAGAGTTGGAAGGGACCACAATGGATCATCGTGTCCGACCCCCTGCCCCTGTCAGGAAAGAGGATTGAGGTCAGATGACCCCAGCCAGGTGACTATCTAGCCTCCTCTTGAAGACCTCCAAGCTAGGTGATAATACCACCTCTCTTGGAAGCCCATTCCAGATCCTGGCCACCCTTACTGTGAAAAATTTCTTCCTAATATCTAACCTAAATCCACTCTCAACTAGTTTACACCCAATATTCCTAGTCACTCCCTGGGGCGCCTTAGTAAACAATGCTTCCCCTATTCCCCGTTGACCTCCCCTAATAAATTTATAGGCAACCACAAGATCTCCCCTCAGCCATCTCTTGTGAAGGCTGAAGAGATTCAGCTCTCTCAACCTCCCCCCGTAGGGTCTATCATGAAGGCCACTAATTATGTGAGTGGCCCTCCTCTGGACCCTCTCGAGATTCCCTGCGTCCCTCTTGAAGTGTGGAGCCCAAAACTGCACACAGTACTCCAACTGCAGCCTAACCAGTGCCGCATAGAGGGGGAGCATCATCTCCTTTGTTCTATTAGTCATGCACCTGCTAATGCACGACAAGGTGAGATTGGCCTTGTTGATTGCCTCGTTACACTGCTGGCTCATGTTCATCTTGGAGTCAATTAAGACTCCAAGATCCCTCTCTGCCTCCGAGCTGCTGAGAAGGACACTCCCTAACCTATAGGTGTGCTGGGAGTTCCTCCTTCCAAGGTGGAGTACCTTACATTTATCTTTATTAAATTGCAACCTATTTCTCTCTGTCCACTGATCCAACCTGTCCAGGTTGGCCTGAATCTGCTCCCTGCCCTCTGGTGTACTAACTTTGCCCCATAACTTGGTATCATCAGCGAACTTGGAGAGGGTGCTCTCCATGCCCTCGTCCAAATCGCTGATGAAGATATTAAAAAATATCGGTCCAAGGACCGAACCCTGCGGGACCCCACTGCCCACCTCCCTCCAGGCCAAGAAGGAACCATCCACTATCACTCTCTGGGTGCGGTCCCTAAGCCAGTTGGCCTCCCACCTGACCATGTAGGCATCCACTCCATAGTCTGCTAGCTTCCCAATGAGGATAGGGTGCAAAACTGTGTTGAAGACCTTCCTAAAGTCCAGGAAGATGACATCAGCCTCAGCTCCTGCATCCAGGCAGTGTGAGACCTGGTCATAGAAGGCTACAAGGTTTGTCAGGCAGGATCTACCTGTGACAAACCCATGCTGGTTTCACCTCAGCATCGTTTCCCCTACTGGGCCTGCACAAATGTGTTCTTTAATTATTTTCTCTAGCATTTTTCCAGGAATAGAGGTAAGACTGACTGGTCTAAAGTTACCCAGCTCATCCCTTCTCCCTTTCTTGAAAATGGGCACCACATTGGCCCTTCTCCAGTCCTCAGGGACCTGGCTGGAGCACCACGAGTGCTCGAACAGCTATGCCAGTGGTTCAGCTATGACACTGGTCAATTCTTTCAGCAGCCGTGTATGGAGGTCATCCGGGCATGCTGGCTTGTACTCATCCAGCTCCTCCAGGAGCTCCTTAGCTATTTCAGAACTAAAAGGTTGGGGGCCACACACTGTGAGTGGGCAAAGCAGGGTGATTTACCCTCCCCACCATGCATCACCATCCCTGCAGTGACCTCCCCCCACCATCCCTTTCTGGCCTTCTTGGCCACAACAGCCTGAGAGAGGGCAAGGACCACAGGGACAGCCCATAGTAGCTGTTTTCCTGCTACCTCTTCTTTTCCCCTCCTCTTCCTACTAGTGGTTCCCAATTTCCCCCAAAGCCTGGGTCCCCATCATGGCCTCGGGGAAGCAGTTGGGGGAACCATGCTATCCTGGGCTTCATTACTTCTTCACTTGGGGCCCGAGTCATCAGGAGAAGTTGGGGGATGGCTGGCCATGGCTAAGATACAGGTTATGCTAGAACAGTGGTCACTGTGTTGGTAGTGGAGGAAGGCTGGTTCATGCTCTGCACCTCCTGGAGAGGGGCTGCAGAGTGTCAGAGTGGGTTCAGGACAGCTGTGGCCCTTGTGTGGGGAACAGTGTCCCAGGGCCTGCTAGGTCAGCTGTGGTCTGTGGCATTGAGATCTGAGATGGTGGGGGCTCCCATGAAATGGAGGGCATGTGCCTGAACTCCAGGTCCTGTGTCCCAATGTCTGTTGTGTCAGAGCTCTCCTCACCCCCCTGCACAGTGTGGTCCATGCTCTTGGCTATAGGTGCACTTTGGGTCCCACATCCTGTGATGAAGCAGCAACTTGCCAGAGTCTGCCGGGGCCAGCTTCAGCAGCTGTGCTCTTTCCCTGTGGCTGCTGGCAACCTGCTCCTGGGAACATGGTTTTTCCACTGTGCCAGGGCCTCCCTGTGCCCCTTTCTCCTCTGGAGGGGTCCCTGCTGGTGACTCTTCTGGCCCCTCAGTGGTGCTGTAGATGTGGGGTTGTTGAGAGCCCTGTACTTGGCAAGGAAGTGGAACAGCTTCTCATAAAAGGGCATGGTCAGCACTCACTGATATTGAATCCTCATCATCTCCATCTTGGTGTGGCACAGTGCCATGTCCCTGTTGTGGCCCCATGCCTGCATCCGATGGGCGATGCATGTGAATACATCCCTGTTTCACTTCCCATTCTGGAGCTGGCATTGGATTTATTTCTTACCCTAGGTGGCAATGAGATTTCTCATCTTCCTATACTCCCAATTGTGCACCCGAGTTTGGCTGGTGGCAGATGATGGAGTGGGTTTGTTCATGGTTCATGGCAGTGTCCTTGGGGTCTCAGCCTCTGTTGATGGGTGATGGTCTGGCTGTGATGGAGTGGATGGAAGGCTGAAAGTGTGGATAGGAGGAAGAAGAAGAGAAAGTACAAAGGTGCAGGTCCTGGCGTGTGCCTCTCCCTCTCACTTCAGGTGGGTGTGGCCCCTGCTCCAGAGTCACTGGGGCTCCACTGGTCAGGCCACCCCCACAACCTTGACCTTTCTAGGGGCTTACAGTAGGCCCCACATGATTCTGCCAATACCCTTTGCCCCTTAGCTTTTGACCAAAAAAAGCCTTGCAGCACTCCAGGTGCTTGTGGGCCAGATATCTGCCAGCAGTGCCTGCAGCATGGAGGCCACAGTCCTAATCTTCTGGCCCCTGCCACCCTAACCCAGCGGAGGTGAGCCACCTGCACCAGGTCTAGTAGGGGAAGGTGGGAGGGGCCATGTTGGGGGCTGAATGACAAGGTGCCTAGTCCTGGGGCTGCCTGGGAGGGTGTGCTGGTGCCAGGGCTGGAATCCATAGGGCTGTGCCTCTGTGTGTGTGTGTGTGTGGTGGAGGGGAGGTTCTTTCAGACTCTGCATCAGGTCTGTAGGGTGATTTGTAACTTTGGGGGCAGGGGGGAGGGAGGCATGGACCAAGGATGTGGTTGCCCCAGTGCCAGGGCTAGTGCAGGAAAACACATTTCTCTCCCCTGCTCCAGCATGGCTGCAGCTCACAGATAGAGAGAGGGTGCTGGCTAGGGCAGAGCCTGACTCTTGTCAGTTTCAACTTATGTAGTGGGGCTAGCTCCATTCTTGGACAGAGCACATAAGCTCTGGCTGAGGCTAGAGTGCTACCCTGCAAGGGGGTGGTCAGGGTGCCACAAAGCCCCATGGGATGCTGGCAGAATGAAACCTATCTTGACTTGTGATGGGATCTGGCACAGACGTTCAATAAAGCACTCTAACCTAAAGCGCTTTAGTCTGATACCACACCCATCCAGGGCTGACTTAGAGCAGGATCCACTATTTTAAAAGCGTGCTCTGTACCATGACAGTTTTCTTGGTTCTGGCTGTAGAGGACTTTTCATGTGCTTATCATGCAATAAGTGTAACATCTGTACCTAGCCTATGTTTAACCAAAATCTTCAACATTTTCAGTGTGCGAAAATTGAAATAAAACCAATTCTTTGTTTTTCAGAATTTTTAGTTAGTTGTTCTTCTTTCCTTTCCCCCATTTCTCTTTTTCCCATTTTGATATCAGGTAAAAACGGATGAAGCAAAATGGGAAATGCCAGAATTTAGGGAGGTTATTGTGAAAAACCCCAAGCCCTGGTTCATGCTTTAGCCAGCCCCAGTCACTGTTTAAGAAAACCTGTCTATTTTTTTAAAAGCCATCTTTCTCTAAAAATGACTATGCTTTCCTTCAAGCAACTCCTTTAGAGTCATGCCTCTGTGCAGTATTAGAGGTGGTTTAAAACATAAGTAAGGAAGTCCTAATGCAAAAATGTTTGTGGACGTGCATGAGAAGAATTAAGAGTTGAGTCACTCTCTTAGCTACAGTAGTGCAAACAAACATAAACCATAAATAAAGGTCAGGACATATGAGAAACTGTACAATACATCACAAATGTCTAGTCCAATGCATTAGTGAAAAGAAGAGCAATTATTTTTGTGTTTTGGATTCTATTTGCACTATGCTTATAGGGGGAAACACTGATCTGTGTCTGAACCTGAAGGGAAATTCCTAAACCAATATAAAATTAAAACCATATTTGCCATTAGGGTAGGATAGCAGTTCTCAAGCTTTTTAGATTTAAAGCATCCCTTGGAAAATGTCAGCTCTTAACTTTCACTCAGATTTTTGACTATGAAAAAAGTATTGAGCCAATCTGTCTGTTACCAAGAACTCAGAAAGACTACAGCAAGTTGCTATGGTGTGAAATTTCTGGGTTTATCTTGGGAAGCATGTAGATGTTTTCAGATCTTACTGTGCTGATGTTGTATAGCACCCTTCAAAGGCTCTCCCAACACCTCTGGGTGCTGCAGCACCTTAGTTGAGAATCACTGGCATAGGATCACTGTAACCTGTCTCCTGTAACCTGGCTCCTCAGATACATTCTTCTAAGGGGACAGTGGGAGTTGGCCAGTGTTCTCCACTCAGTATTCCCTCCCCCCTGGAACCATAGTTTTTAACGCCTGCTCATGGTTTTTCATCGGTTGTCCCCAGTATTCAGTTGTTACACTGTTAGTGGCCTCCAACACCTGAGGTGGAGAGGGGAGGAGGGAGTTTAGTTCCTTGGTGTGTCTAACACCACCATTGTAGCGTAACAAAAAGGCCAACTCCAAATGTAGAATGGAATGGAGGTGACAGTCACAAAATAGGAGCCCCCAACATTATCCATGCAAGAAACTTAAAATATTGTGGGATTCTTTCCTTTAGAGCAAATAACTCTATTACCTATTTCATGATTCTTTATTTCAAAATACAAGTAAAACCAGTTATAGCTGGGATTGATCTGGAACACCTTGAACTGAGGGGAGGGAAAGTAGCAAGTTAACCTCAAAGCCATAACAGAATTCTGCAACTCATTCTGCCCTGATCAAAATCACTGGTCCTATAAGCCTAAAGCTGATGATGCTTGGGCCCTCCCGGTCAACTTGCTGAGACCCCTAAAGGTCACATCTAACTTAGGTCTAGTGACGCTGCAAGCTCCATAGAATGCACTTGAATAGGTTTCATTGCATTTATACCATTTGTCCACCAGGCTGTGCTGAAACATTTCAGATAGTTTTGTCTAAAAATTGTACTGAAAACTATTGTGCTCACTGCATCTATATAATATAGTACTATATGATATGGTAACATGCATGTGAAATTCATTTATACAGGTATGTGTGGATCTTTGCATATGTAAGAACATGCTTTATTTTGGTGTGCATGTAAGGATGCATATTTTATCTATGTGCAATATACACATAATAACCTTGTTTGTGGGCCTGCTATATCACTCAGTATGCTATTATCAGACCACAGTCCCACTACTAAATAATCAGCTGTTTTTGTATAGATGCTGAGGGCAAAATACCAAGAAGAAGGAAGTATTACCATATGCATCTATTCATTCGTTCATGAGTGCTAAATAGCTGAGATAATATTTTATTATGTGGTGGTCAAACTTTTAGTAATTTTTGCTTCAAAAGTGGAATCATAGGCAACAAAATGAAATTCTTGTACAGTTCTCCCTGTACCCAAACAACATTGGTTATGATGCTCTTCTACCTTATAGACACAATTGGGAGCTGGGCAAAAATTTGTCAGTAAACTCAACTATTTGTTGGGGAATGTTAACGGAACGGACTTTCCAGTGGGATTGGAGGGGAGAAGGGACTGAAATGATTCGTTTCTCATCTTGTTTTGATAACACTAATGCTTCGTTTTGAAAAGGTTAAAATGTTTGACTTCAGCATTTTATTTCCTTTGGTTTCTTGTTTGATATATTCATATGCTATATTATAGAGTTTTAAATAATCAAAGCAATTTTTTTCAACATTGAAAAGATTCATTATTTCCAATTTGATGGTTTTTTCCATTTCCATTTGACAAAAAGTGTTGACTTTTTGTTCCAGGTTGGAATGCTAACTTCAGAATGAATTCCCCAAGAGCAGAAACCCTGTGCATAAACCATGTCTAATAACCCATTTACAAATGATATTCTGTCCTCCAGAGTGAATAATGGGTTCTCATTATCAAGGCATCCTTAGCTCTTCCCCATCTTTTGGTCTCAAAAAAGTCTTTTTCTCACAAAACTGCAAATCAGAGTTCTCAGATGTCTGTCAAATCAATTTGGGGTTCAAAACTTCAGCTCAGCTAATGAACTTCCATTTTTCTTCCCTCTCATCACCAATTAATGAACTTGGACCTGTCCTGTTGTTCCTGTCCCAGTGAATTGTGAACTCTACTCCATGTTATTTGCTTTTTCTCACCCCATAAAACAGTGAACTCTGAGTTACCTCCCTTTGCACAGGGCTTCTCTGGGCTGCCATTCAGGCACACAGGATGCTGTCAGCTTCCCAACCACTTTGTCATATGAGACGTATTGCTCCTTAGTCACTTAGACTATTTTCCCTCTGCTCTGACAGACATACTCTACCTATTGGCAACAAACTACCCAGACAGGCTGCCTACACCTTTCACTCAGATTCTCTTCTCCTTCCACCAGCCAATTTTTACAGCCAGAAAGAAGGGGTGCTCTCAGGGAGCTGAGTTCCTCCAAATTCAGGAACGCTGAAGAAATGAAACGTATGCTTTCCTGTTACAAGAGGGGAAAATCCTACATTCTTTTAATTTCCCCTATATTTTAACTCTTGTCCAGCATCTCTAGCTTACTGGCCTGTTGGTAAGTCAACAAAATAGGAAAAAATTGCTTTAAAGCTCTCTTGTGCTGGGTTCATGGGGTAATTGTGAAGACAAAGTTTGTTTGTTTTTCCAGATGGATAGATGCTGGGTGGATTTCATCTCTGTAGGGCTGAGGTCATAGTCTGGGTCTTTATGTGGTACCAAATTAAACATTTTTAGCATGCTGATGTAATATTAAGTCTCAGGGACAGTTACTGGTTCACACCTCTAGGTTGTAGGTGATGTCAAAGCTCAGGCCTTTACAACACCCTAGCCTCAGCAGCTCTAGTGTGTTGAAATGCTTCTGTGAAGTATTTGTCCAGGATTTTTAAGTTGTTTAACAGAAGTTGAGGCAAAGACTGTTGCATTGTGATTGCCTTAACACCACATGTTTTCTAGACTTTTATCAGGATATGGGTCTCTCTGAGTACTTTGAGCATGCCTGCATGATACATAGGCATAAGTTTTGTGAGGACTAAGACCTCAGTAGTGTCACTAGCTCATCATATTTTTGGTCTAATGGCATATATAGGAAGATGCACTGCTCTGTGAAGATATTGGCTCAGTAGTTCAAATTTCACATATCTGTGAGGATTATGCCATTACTACATCTAGGTAGTCTCATGTCAAAAGACAAGACTCAATACATGACTCAATAATTCGACAGTGCTGAACTGATGTGAAGGTCCAGACTTTAGTGAGTGTTTCTTATGTATGGGCCTGATGTCTAAGGACAGAATTTGTGGGATTACTGGTACTGCTGTTGAGGGTTGCTGAGAGGATGTCTAAGTAAAATATTTTGATTACTGTTCTAGCATCTCATGCTTTCCAGGTTGCTTTCAATATAGTTCCTTGAGAAGTCTGGAATTCTTTGACTGCTCTGGAGTGAAAGGCTCTTCTGAGATCAGTAATTCAACATTTACAAAAAAGATATTTAATCAGAAAATCTAATTTGTCAAGATTGAAACTTGTTGAAGAAATGTTTTGAAATTTAGACAGGCTAGAAAGAAACAAAATATCAATGGCCTGCTGCTTAGGACAGGTGCCTGAAATATGGAAGACCTAGATTCAAGGATGACCCAAACCTAGGTCATCAATATGCATGATCATTCCCATTACTACAAAGCTGAACATTGTTTCTGGTTATATTCAGTAACGCTTTCTTTTAGAGGTGTTTCATCTTGTATAAAGAAGTTTAACTGAGCAAGGGAGAGACTGATATCATAGCCTACTGGTTAAGGCATTTACAGGAGTTGTAGACTAAACATCCTGGTTTGAGAGAGAGTTTGACTTTATAACCCAGCAGCAATGTTGCTCCTGGGGAGACTGTGAACTGGGCAAGGCAGATTCATACCTGGGTCTTCTACACAGTACCCTAACCATCAGACTATTGGCTAGTCTCTCCTTAATTGGATTTTGTTCAGAAAAAAAAATTTGATTGATCAAGAATCCAATTCACAATAGCACAATACCATGAAATATTGGCATGGACACAAATGTTGAAACCTCAGAACTCCATATAACATGGCATTCATATTTTCATTCAGCCATAACCAACATTTCTAGCTGTCATGGTTGATTCTGAGGCCTATATTTTTTGTGAGGTTAAACATCCCAAACATGCCAGGGTGGATGTTCAGAATCAGTTCTTTATGAAGTTACTATCAGCTTTACGTTGCTGGGCTAAAGCCAATGTAAAAGTTTATGCAAAGTTAATGATTAACATGTCTAGTTTCCTGGTCTCTTGTCTCATGTGAAATGTCACTGACTCATCTCTGTCTTGCTGTGCTGTTAGATAAAGACCTTTTGGGTTCACTGTTTAGCACTCGGTCTTAGCCCACAAGAGGCCAAGAAGTGATTATTTTTACTGGTGAGATTACTAATTCAGCATCAGTGTTTAAATTAGATCAAAACAAAGGGAAGACCTCCATCTGTAGTGGCTCTTTATGTTTTCTTGCAGGCTTCATATTATTTTCTAATGTGACATTGCTTTTAGCTTTGTGCGTAGGGACAAGAGAATAAATATATTTGTAAAGGTATCTGTGTCCCTAGATAAGGCTGTAGTCAATCAAGCAAAAGTTGTGAAGGCATTTTAACAGATTCTGAATGTGAAACGGGATGGGGTCCAGAGCTGGAAGTGTCTAGGTTTCTTGGTACAAATGGTATGGAGAAGTTGAAATGTTTACTTCCCCCCTGCTCCATCTGATCTTTAGGTAAAAATCCCATCAATGTTGCCAATTTGGTACCATTTACTGCAGTTTCACTCAGAAAAAAGGGTCAGGTGGATATAGATGTAAAGGCTTTTCTCTTCTTTTGCATCCATTCTAGGTTGCTATTTTTTAAAAATTGCACCTCATATTCAGTTGCTCAGCTACAAGCTTTCACTTGCAGCTAAAAATATAAATAAATCCAGCGTTTGTTTAGTTTAATTCCTGCTGCTGCATTTTTTCATCCTAACTATCATGTTGAATTAGACATCTCTTTGCTCAAAAATCATCAAATACAAAAGGGTCCAAAGTAAATAATCGCAGTCAATCAAGTTGGATAAATTAAACGGTTATAACTTCAAAATATAAGATATATAGGAAAGGAGTGGGGGATGAATATTTTGATTAAGTTTATTCAGGTTTTTTTGGCAAGAGCTTGATCTTCAATAGACATCCAGGCTGATCCCTTCCCCCTGCAATCTGACACCTCTTGGCTTCAAGACATTACAAACAGAAATCAACTGCCATATGATGGCAACTGCTCTGAACAGCCTGAGTTTGTGCAGATGAGGCTCCTGTCAAGTGGTTCGGGGGCAAAGACCACATATGCAGGGCTGTTATAAAGCAGTATGAGTAATGCAGCACAGAAGCAAGAACAGGATATGCCTTCAGCTTCAGGAAATGGGTTAATGCAAGAAATGTATGCAGGTGTTCCCCTGCTGGATTTATATAAGGGAAATGGGTGGTTGCAAAACAAACAACAAAGAGGTTGCAGCCAATTATATGTTTGTATAACATTATTTATGGAAAAATTTACATAAAAGTAGGTTGCATTAACCGTCTTTACTAGTAGGACTGTGTGGTGGGAAGAAACCTCCTCTCTATCGGCTCATTAGTATTTGTTTCATCCTGGAGGAACAAGCAGATGTCAGTAATGCCAGGGAGAAATGCAAACCTTCTTGTTACTAATTTGCTGCGTGAGACCTGAGGACTCACAGTGGAAGGAATGGGGAGGGGTAGCATTTGCATCCGAACAATGGGGGAACAAGTCTTCCTTTTGTGACTAGCCAGCTGAGGAGTCATAAAGGTATTATACATGAATACGTGTCTGAAGGGAAGGGGATACAAATAGCATTGGCCCCATTCCTTCACTTTCTCAAAGTGGGTAGAAAGGTACCCCCAAAAGGATTTCTTTGAATAAGGTAATGCTGCTCTAATCATTGTCCCTTGAGGAACCCCTGCAGTTATGCAGCCTTCTCCTCCTAGGCTGGATTCTCATGAAACCGCTGCTGAAGAAGCCATACTGCCTGAGGGACAGAAGATTCAGGAGCTGCCTTTCTAATCTTATTTCTCATTCAATTGTACCATTTTTCCTTTGGCTCCTGTTGTATGTGTAATGGACTTTTGAGGCTAGCCCATTAATATTCCATTGAGGATGGAAATTTCCATTGGCAATGCATCGGGAGGGCATCGGGGGGCATGTACCCACCTCAGATTTCTGCACTGACAGTGGGGTGTGGTGCATGGGGCTGCAGCCTGGCCAGAGCCAGGGTCCAGCAGCAGTTGGGATAGCAGTAGCAATGAGATTTCTGCACCAGTGGTGGGGCATGGGGCTGCAGCCTGACTGGACCCAACACCCAGCAGCAGCAGAGGCAGCAGCAGTACAGAGTTGTGCCCCCCCCCCCCCACACACACACACACTGGCAGCATTTATGTGTCACCTATGGAAATTTCCTCCCCTGATGGAATAATGTGTAGGTGATTTCAAGAGTTAACATTTGTACAGTTTTGTGGCCTCATGGTGAGTATTTGTGACAGAGAGCTTTTCCTGCATGGTGAGGAAATTTTCCCTAACACTAACGCTTTTGTAGCGTTGCTTAAAATTGTCTATTGATGTCAGTCCTTTCTAACCTGGCTCACTGTCCATGTCTACACATAATATCAATGCAACACAATAAACTCTGGCACAGTTGTGCCAGAGTTTATTGTTCCTGGGAGCAGCATTTGCATGTGTGCCAAGGATCATAGCACATTGAGGTGTGGCTGTGCAGCCCCAGCTTGCAGGAGCCTTGGGGGTTAACCTGGCAGCCTGGAACTGCTCCCCTTAAGCTCAGCATTCTGTGGATGGGCTATCTGGGGCATGAGGGTGCTACAGTGTGGGTCTAGCTGGAATGAGCAGCAGCCCCCTGCATTATAGCAACTACATGCCCGAGCAAGCCCCAGTCACTGTTTACACGTGCATTGCAGTGGAATAAATAACTCCACTGTAGGATAGTACTTGTGTTTGTCAGTACTATCATATGACAGACTTAATTAATTTACTGCGGCCTAATTGGGGTTCACATGTAGACAGTGGTACTTCACTGTGGAGCTAATTAGGCAACTCATTAAAGCAGCTCCTATAGATGCACCCCCTGAGATCAATGGGGAATAGAAGACTGGGCCTTACTGTGTGAAGCAATTATCAGCAAAGCATCTTCAGTTATTTTTTTAGTGTTTAAATACTTTAGATATTTATGCTAGCAAATGACTTTTTCTTGTAGAAAGGATCCCAACAGACTTATTTTTTTTCCCATGGCATACCACTGTAAATTGAAGTTGCCAGTATGCCAGTTTGCGATTTGCTCTTGGCATACTTCAGTGCACTGAAACAATTCAGTACCTGAATTCTACTCCTTAGGAAAATTGTTTTACTGTAGTGCAGTGGATGATAGATCTGCCATGTTATTGAAATATATACTTTTAACAGTTCAGTGCATTTAACCAAAAAAAAAACCTTATATATTTTATCTGAGGAGTATGTGCATTATTAGTCTACTGGTCAGCATTTGAGAAATTTTCTGGTAATAAGCTATCCTCAGAATATAGTCAGGTGGTAGGATCCCTGACACCTTTGCTATGATGGGAAAATGCTATGCTGTAATCTTTGCATATCTCAGATAACAGGCAAGGGGTTACAGAAGGGTACAGAAGCTTTTATGAAGCTAAATACTTTGTTTCTTTGTAGGAGTGTCACAACTAGTCTTGCCTCAAATTCTGCCCCTCTGAGCAGTGCAGAGAACTGTTTGTTCTGTAAGAGAGGAAGGAGGAGAAAGCAAGAGTGTTCCTAGCACTATTTTTCACTGCATTGCAATCCCATCCAATAGACTATACATGGAAAAATATATAACCCCCCCACCTGAAACATGTGATTCATCATAGACAAAGTCACTGCTGCTACCTCCAAGTGGATTTTTCCAATGATATTAGTAGGATACATGCATCTTTGTATGCGTGTGTCAGAGTTAATCAAGGGGGAAGAAAAATAATTAAATGTGCCATTTTGTTGGTCTCAAAAGTTATTGAAACTCACAAAAATCATTGCATATTTCATCACACTTGGCAGGCCTTTCTCAGGAGAGGTCCAATACTGGGACACTAGCCATGCACTGCTGCTACTCATGACTGAGGTGCATTGACAGAGAGTGGTGTGTAGGATTTAACATGAAGCCAGCCTGCACCAAACTTTGCTCCAGCAGGGATTAATCTCTCACATTTATGAGTGCTGAAATTCACCAACATTTACTCCTGAATTAAAAAACTCACCAAATTATGTTACTAAAGCAAACAGGCCATGGGGTTTTGTTTCCCTATGTAAATAAAGAAGAGTCATATTTAACTGTTGCTGTTTTAAATAAGGTGACCTTGGCATTAGATGCCAATGCATTTGCTACCTCCTTAGGTGTTGATGAAATTAGCTCTTGGAGAATCAGGACCATGATTGCTGTATACAGGGTGCATCTACATATGCACTTGAATGTACATTATCCTATTTTAATGCACATTAAAGCACCACATCAACATGCTCATTTGCTAATGCATATTAAACTAAGCTAATGCACCTTTTTCTAATACCTCACAATGGAGGTACTAGATTTAATGCACAATACCAAAGGCACATTAATGAATAATGAAGACAGTCCCACAGTGACTAAGACAGCAACAAAGGCAGCAGAGGTGTGGTGGCATGTGGGTAGGATGGTAGTCTGGGATTTGGGTAACCAAGATTTAGTTCCTTGGTCTACTACACACTTTAGGTATGACCTAGGACAGATAATTTTAAGGAAATGAAAAAACAGGGAAAGACTATTTATAAAATGGGGATAATAACCCTTCCTTATTTTAGAGGGGTATTTTGAGGATAAAAAACCAATAATGATTGTGAGGCATTCAAATTCTATAATAATGGAATGGAGAAAAGTATTTCAAAGAGAACTAGTTGTGCAGCTGGAGTTTGTGACTAGCTCCTGCCATTCTCTCCTTTCCCCTGATGCAGGTTTCCACAAGGCTGATCTTAGTATAACCCTAAAGCTAAATGAATACTTTAGCTTGGTTTTCAAGTAGGACTATTCTTAAGATGAGGTAATGTCAGGATGCCTGAGGATATAGAAATTAAGATTAGACATCCATGCAGAGGTCAATGAAGATTCCAATATGCTTAAAATGGAAGGAGCAGAGCTACCTACAGTCCAGAACTCTGAAAGCACTGGCATGTGAAAAGTCAAATCCCATTTTGGGGCTTTTAATAAACATAGCATAAGAGGGTGTTACCTCTTGAATGAAAAATATCAAATGTTATATTTAAGAAAGACAAGAAAGTGAACTGAACAATGTCAGACCTTATTCTATAGTAGGCAGGGATTTAGAACAAACTTGAAGGGAAAAAAAATTAAAAGACATGGTGATAAGTGGAAAATGGGATGAAATGCAGCACGGGTTTATCGAAGTTGGATAGTATCAGACGTATCTGATATCTTTGTTTGATACGATGACTACATTTTTAATACAAAGGAAACAGTATATCCAATATATCCAGATTTCAAAGAAGTATTTGATATGAAAGTATTAGTTAAAATGGGGATTAGTACAAGAATCATGTGCTGGAAAAGGAACTAACTGAGGAGGAGGCAGCAACACGTTGTGCTGAAAGGGGAACAGATGGGAGGGATGTTACAGATTAGTCCAGGGACTTGTCATATTTAACATTTTCACTGATATGTACCTACCTTTTGTGTACTGTAACTAATGGAATTTGTGGACAGCATAAAGCTTAGAAACATTGCCCATATGAAGGAAGATTGGAATACTGTGCAAGAAAATTGGATGACCTCAATGGCTGAAATATTGGAAGTAGGATGGAATTCAGAAGTGCAAAGTGCAAAGTCATGACAAGTTCATTTGGGGACTAATTAAAAGATTAGTCAGTTGTACAGATATGTAAAGTGGGGACTTAACAGTTAGGAATGACAGGGGAGAAGAAAGATCTGAATGTTAATTGATCACAAGATATGAGACACCAACATAATATGGCTATGAAAAAGGCAAATGCAATCCATGACATGTGTTAGGCAAGCCATTTCCAAAAAAGTTAGGGGTGGATTTATGCCATTGTACAAGAAAATTGAAAAAATTCATTTGGGATACAATTCTGGTCATCCACATTCAGGAAAATTAAACTCAAACAGGAACGGGTTCAGAGAATGGCTATTAGAACAACCAGGGAAATGGAGAATGGATCTTATGAGAGTTTGACTTGTTTAAGCCTAGAAAAATAAAGGCTGAGAAGGATGTGATTGCTCTTTCTAAATAGAAGAGGAAGCAAACACCAGGGAGGTTGATGCTATTTAAACTAACGGACAATGTTGGCACAAGCAGATGTGTATAAGCTTCCCATGAATAAATTTAGACTGGAAATTAGAAGGAGGTTTCTAATCATCAGAGAAGCTAAGTTCTGAAATAAGTAGGGGTGCACCACATGTAGCTTGATCAGGTTGCAAAATAGGTTATATCACATGGTAACCTGCAACAGCAGGGTACCAGACTAGGTGGCCCATGAGATCCTATCCAGCCCTATTTCCTCTGTTCCTAATGATAAAGATCAAAGGCTTGGAAAAATTCTTATATAAAACGAGATTGAAAAGATTGGGATTGCTTATCTCAGAATGAGGATGAATGAGTGGGGGACCCTTCTGAAAGTTTATAAAATAATGAACAGTATAGAGGACTTTAGATTGGGAATGTTTGTTGTTGCTGTCTTTCAGCACAAGAACAAAGGCACATTCAGTGAAAATAAAACATGACTAATTCAGGACTGATAAAATGAAACTGCTTTTTCCCACAATGCCTAATTAGACTGTGGACCCTGTTTCACAAAAAGTCAAGAACAAAAACTAAGCAAGATTTAAAAAAAGGATTGACTATTTCTATGGAAAACAAGAACATTCAAATTACTATTATAAATTACTGATAAGTGGGTGTGGGGGCGGGGGTTGGGGAATGGGTCATTTTAAAACCTTGGCTTCAGGTCTTAAATGAGAGACAAGACTGAGACATAATGTGGCAAGTGGGCTAATTATCATATGTCTGCATAATGCAGGGTTCTCACACATTCCTATGATACATGTGGTTTTGCCAGACATTTAAGTCAGAATACTGGACTAGGTGGACCTTGGGTTGGCCTGATTTTGTACATCAGTTTCTTCCTTCCTATATTACTTTGTCTATTTAGAATAACATAAATTCTTGTTGATCTATGTACCTTCTTCCCTCTAGTATAGATACAGGTGACATATGTTAGGCAGAGAGTTTTTCAGTCAACGGATCTCTTTGGGCAAAACTGTGCAGAGATTTGGAATGAGATGCCATCAGTATGCTGATGACACCTAGCTCTACATTTTCTTTCTCATCTGAACCAAGCCCTGCAGTCTCCATCTTTCTCAGTGCTTGGATACAGCTGGGGTTTCTATGTAGGTAAACCAATTAAAAAAGGAATTCAAACAAGACAGAGATCATTTGAGCATGTTGGGAGTGGGGCGGGAGGGAGGAGAAGAGGTGTGGGGTTAGGACACCAGTCATTGAAGGGTTCAGCCTCATCTTGTCACTCCAGTTCACAGCCTTGGAGTGGTCCTTAATCCTCTGCTGTACCTGGATCTTTAGGTGGTAGTGCTAGTTAGGAGTGCCTTTTACCAACTCCATTTGTTGAGAATGCTGCAACCCCTTCTTTCAGATGAAGATCTGACCACCATCATCCATGCCTTTGTAACTTCAAGGTTAGACTATTGCAATGCATTCTATGTGGGCTACCTTCAAAGACCATGTGTAAGCTGCAGCTGATGCAGAACACATCAGCTGGCCTTCTAATGGGGATAGGGGCATTTAACTCCAGTGCTCCAGAGTCTGCACTGGCTCCCAACAGTTTTCTGAGTGAAGTTTCTGCAAGCCCATGGGAGAAAGGGGAGAGCTAAGTGTCATAGAGTGTCCTTCAGAAGCTGCCTTTCAGATACCCTGGCCCTTTGGTCTCCTACATCCTCTGGTTCTCCATGGCCCTCTGGTTCTCCATGGTTTCAATCCTGAGAAGTTGGGGAGGGGACTGAGCGTAACCCAGAACTTGAAACAGCACAGCTGATGACCTCTTCGGTAAGCACCACCCAGTCAGTATTGGGGCAAAGGCCACCCAGCCAGATGTCCCCCTCCAAAAGGGCTAAGCAGTCTCTTTGTCTCCAGTCCAGCCCGCACAGCCCTGAGCAACTGAAAGATACTCAGCTGCTCCCTTTCTAATCTGTAGTTCTACAAATCTATTCCACTTCTCTAAGTCCCAAGCTGCCAAACTGCTTATTTCCAACTGCTTTCCTGTCGTCAAGTTTATCTCCTCTGCACACCTCTTAAGCATTTGGTTTTACCTCTGTTGATATGTCAACAAAGCCAGCAATTCAAGATTTGATGCTAAAAGTTCATTTTGTCTCTTCCTGTATGTGGACCCTTCGTTCTTTGTGCAAGGGCTAAGGAGGCAAAATCATATCACATTATATCATATCAACATCTTTAACACAGAAATATCACAACAGAACTTGTCACACAGTCTGTCACACTAGGGCTGGCTTTGATTTCTTCTACATAGTATTTCAAAAATTAAACTTTCTATAAAGTGAATTGTACTATTTCCTCTCCTGGTTCCTAGTAGGCAGAGACACAGATGCATTGGAAAAAAAGGAAGACCAAGAACAGTTGTCATAAGGACTGACTATGCCAGTAGTTTGCCAATTGGTGATTCCTTTTTTGTAAGGCATCCACAGATATTTCTTTAGGGTTACTTAAAACCAATAGTATATAGGGAATTTCAATGGGGCTAGGGATCTGGCCAGATTTAGAATCCAGAGTCTAGCTATTGATTTTACCAGTGTGCCAGTATTTTATAGTTCTAATATTATTTGTTTTTGCTTTTCCATGAAATATATATGCCCTTAAAAGGCTCTGAATCTTTGCTGCCAGATTAATAGGATTTACACTGGAAAGTGGGTAAACTCAGGTTTATGGATAGACTAAAACCTGAAAGTTAATTTTCTGAGCTAAAGAGACATCAAAAGTGGTATGACAACTATGGTTTGCAGGAGAGAGATATTTTAGTATGATTCTCACTTCATGTATTATGGGTTGGTAGTATATAGCAACCAGGAAGATTTGTTCTAGGTTGAAAATAGTTTGTGTACAAATATGGTAAAGTATTTTTCAAAATGGCTTATGAACAGCTTCCAGTATGAAGCTGTTAATTCTTTTGTTTGTCTGTTTGATTGATTAAACTACTCAAGGGGGACAGGAGACAGCTTTTAAGCTCCTTTCATTATTTGTTCATTATAAAATCATTCAGGGGGGAGGGGTTTAAATAGAAGCTAAAGGAGTAAATGAGTATATGGTCCTTTTAATCCTTATATATCTTTGCAAGAGCTATCATTTTTCTTTTTCCATAAATCATCGGTCTCCCCAGTGATATCAACAGAATGACATACTTGTCTCTCCCCAGGTGATACAGCTGACTCTTTTCATGTATTGTTTTTCCACTAATGCCTTTTTATCCTTAAGGAGAGATGTAGCTGGTACATAGCATGAGTCAGAAAAAAAATCCTGTTTACATCTTCACCGCTTTGTTCTTTCTGGGGTAATGGCCAAAGTTTACCTAGAATAGAAGTCATAAACACAGAAGTACATGTATGTTAGAAACTTATTGTATCTCATACCATCTTTGAAATATTAATATATTCCATGTTTTACATTTCCCACTTTTTCAGTTGGGAGTCTATGTGAATTTTAACTTGAGGATCAAAGGTGGGAAGGAAGTATTTTATAGCCAAAATCTTTATCCAGAGATGTATTTATATATTCACATTGGTCATTATAAAAAGCCTACAATAACTACAGTGTTAATACTTTTTAAGACTTGACCTATGATACAAAAACTAGAAATTATCTGAACAAGCTGAAGGATGTAGAGGATCAAAGAACTGATCTCTAAAAACATTTCTACCACTCATTAAATATACCTCGCTGGTGATTAGAAAGTGCAGACCATCAATCATCTGAAAAGCTATGCTTTTGTGTATGTTATATCCACTGAAATCAATTGAAAAAATTCCGAAGCTTAAAAACAGATGCTTCCAGAATCACCAACTGTCTCAGAAAATCTTGGTGCTAACACTTTAAAAAACCATGGCAACTAATGATACCATCTTGGCCAGTCAGACAGGTGGCATGGTCATGGCTATCTTAATACTCCATGACTAGTGACAAAAATTGCATTTAAACCACTATAAGTGATTGAAAACTGGTTCAAATCTGACACAATAGGTCTAGGTACAGACAGTCCAAAAGCCCAAGGCTGAATCAATTCAGTCTTTGCAGGTTAGTCTAAACTGTGCAGATTAAATTAAAATAGAAGTGAACAGACAGTTCCCTTTGATTCAGGAAATGTAGCCACATGCCTGCAATGGCTCAGGACAGAAACCAGGGGGTGCTGGAGCATGGCTCTCTGGCTGTGTGTCACTTCCTCTTCCTGCTGTCCCCAAAGTCTCTGGGATTTGCAGTCCAGAATTACAGCAGCAGGACTCTGAAGGGTTGCTCATCACTTCTTCTTTCTGCATCCAGGTGCCTTTGGGATTTGTAGTTCACAGTTACAGCCAGCAGTAAATTTGAGCAGGGGAAGAGGTATTTAACCTCCAACCCTGGCCCCAGACCCCATCCAGGATTTACCTGGGCGGGGCAGTCATGTCCCCACCCCACCCATAGACTGGGCTGCATCCCCAGCTAGGCTTGCCTCCCCACCCCCTTGTCAACCAGCCCTCACTGCTCCAGCTAGGGAGCTGTGCAGCAGACAGCACAGCTTAGGCCAGGTCTGGAAAGCATGCTGGGGGACTGTGATTTAACTTGAACTGGAAAGGGGTCTGGGACAGAAGTTTCATAAAATGGTTTGACCCATATAAGTTAAGTCTGATACTACATTCAGCCAGGTTTATCTTAAACCAGTTTCAACTATTTTGAAATCGGTTTATGTGCACTGAGTTTCTGTTGTGTTACAGGTTTAAACCAGTTTCTTTGTAACTTCTGTCCCTAACCTAGAGGTCCAGTTCACATAAACTGCTTTCAAAATGGCCAAAACCACTTTAAGATAAACCTGGATGGAAGTAGTATCAGACTTAACTGATTTAAGTTAAATCAGTTTATTGAACTTCTGTCCCAGATCCCCTCCAGATTCATGTTAACTCACTGTCCCCCAGCATCCCAGAATGGTTTGCAGCTCCCCTGCAAACTCCCCCCCGTCCCAGGGTGGGAAGGCTAGCCCAAGCTGGCCCAAGCTGTCTGCTCCAGCCAAGGAGGGAGGTGTGCTCTAGCACCCCCTGGCTTCAGCCTGGACCACTGTAGGCACGTGTCTGCATTTCTAGAATCAAAATTGAATGTTTACTTGCTTGTCAGTTCAATCTATGCAGTTTAGACTAACCTGCAAAGATTAAATAGATTCAGCCTTGGGGTTTTCAATTGTCTGTACTTAGCCCATATGTTTGAACACTAAACTTTAACAACTATCTTGTACTCCAAGTTTATGCTGTTTTATAAGCTTCATAGATTTATTAAGCTGTTTCTAATGTTAATTCAAAGGCATCTTGTAAACACCTTGGAGATGTATATTTTTTAATTTAAGGAAAAGATTTGAACAAGGTTGAAATGATCAAACCAATGATTTTTCCAATGCTTCATGGCCCAGACAAGTGCAGTAAGTTTAGGTGATAATTCAGATGCATTTGGAATCTAGATCAGTGCTTCTCAACATGAACGGTGCATGCCCCCAGTGGCTGGGGGGCACTGCTGTGTTGGAGGTGGCGGCAGCAGGAGCCCAGCAGTGATAAGTGGGGGAGCTCCCGCAGACATCACTGGCACTGTTGGCAGCCGGGGGGTGGCAACAACCCACAGGCACCACCAGTAGTGTCGGCGGTGGCCAGGAACAATCATGGACCACCGCAGATGCCAGGGGGGCTGGCAACCACCCACAGGCACTGCTGACTGTGTCGGTGGTGCCTTTCTGCAGGCGGTGCACCGCCACACTCAGGGGGTGCACATGCACCCGTGTGCACCCCCCATGTCATCCCTCCTTCTCAAGTTGGGTACCATGGCACCCTAAGACCCTTTTAAGGGTGCAACGGTGCAAGAACTACTATTGCTACCACCACTGTCACCAGGTGAAAGTGTCCCACATGCCTTTTTTCTCAGGAGGGACATTCAGGGAGAAACAGCAGAATAGCTACAGAAGAAGGAGGCACTCCTGCCTGCATTAGGTTTTCCTCTCCTCCCTTCATTGCTCTGCTTCCTACTAGCTGGTAGTATGTAAATAGGAAACGTAAGGCTGGGAGACTCCTTGGGTATAGGACAGCCACATTTTCCTTCAGCAAAACCTGCATTTCCTGCTAGCCAGTCTGGGAAGGGAGTGGAGCAGGGAAGGGAAAGGAGCAGAATCTAATATAGGCAGGAGTGCTTGTTCCTGCCTCAGCCATTTCCTTGTCCAGCCCCATATGGCCCACATGGAAACAGGTGCACAGAGTAGTGGTGGTGATGACCATGGCTGCAGGGGCAGCAGCAGTAGCAGCGGCCTGGAGAAAAAGTATCTAAGCTGAAATAGTATAATGTTTCTCATCCAAGATGCCACCAGGTTTAGAAAAGTTAGGGAAGAATGTCCTAGGTTTAAAAGATTGAAAGCCACTGATCTAAAGCTGTCAGGGTGTTGGTTGCCCAAAACTTGCAAAGAGCAATTTTTCCACTCTTTAGTTGGTCTAATAAATGATACCACATTTAACCAAAAAAAACAATCTAAATCTATGGCATTTTTTTATTAATAGAGCCCACTAGGACATATTTATGACCATTACAAAGGGTTCACAAATGATGTCTCAAATAGAAATAGGTAGAGGATACTTAGACCCTACTCATTCCAATGGAATATTTTATTAATAGATCTTGGTTACCTGTAACTGTCACACATACATTCCAGCTTGGAGTTATTGCCAGATCCAAAGATACTACAGGTATTCCTTTAACAGATGTAGGTATAAAAGACAGTGTTGAAGCATAATATTCTGTTTAGGGCTAGGGACTAATCCCAGGATGGAATTTTATACTACTTGATGAAACTGTATAGTAAATGTATGTCAGTGGGCTATTTTATTCAGTCAAACCAGTACTACAATGTAAATAGCCATTTTCCCTTCAGCACTGCCTTAAAGGAAATGGTGTTTTATTAAAAACAATCAGGAACAGTCACTTAGATGCAAATACTGTTTGTTTTCCATTACACAAGTATAAATCTGGAATGACTCACTCATTCCCAAGGAGTAATTTCAGATTTATAACAGTGTAAATGAGAACAGAATTAAGCCCTTAGCTAGCATGAACACATTTTCCAAAGTAAGGGAGATCCTTCAGTAAGGGTTTGGAACTCCCATTAGTAGGATTTATAGAGATAATGAACCCCTGCATGTTAGCCAACAGCTTTGTTCTTTCCAAACTGTTATGTCTAGTGATACGCATCCTGTATATCTTTTCATAAAATGCCTACTTGCAATTTTAATGTATATGTGGGTGTGTGCTCTGTTTCACGTATTCTATTTCCATACATATGGGATGGTATATGCTGTTTATAACAGAGTGCTTTACCCGTGAACAATTTTTACAATGCTTAGTAAAGTTTTGTCTTCCTAAAATTGGAATTCTTAAGCAGGGCATTCTATGAAATAACTTTCCATCATCCATTCCAACATTCTTTTTCTCTTTTGAAAATCATGGCTGATTAAAAGTCTAGTGCAACAGATGTTTGTGATCTCATGATTGATATGTTTTCTAGGCAGATGTCGAATATTAGAAGCAGACCCCTTTTGAATTTTTTACAGTGTTCAGAATCTTTATTTTGCTTTCAATATTACAGTAGGACACAACTGCTAGGCAGAGTAAATATTTATATATTTATTATAGTTAAAAGTAGATACAACTAGATTTATTCTTTTATATTAGCTATTACAAGAGGTTAATAATATTTTTCAGGCATCAGGCTTTTATAATGCTTCATGAACCAACATATAATTTATGCTTATGAAACACTGAGAAGCTTGTAGGCCAAATTTGGACCTGATGTTAGCAGGTGCAACTTCACTAACTTTGTGGATCCCAAAGCAGGTTAATAGCTTTTATCAGCTTGATATACAAATAAATCACTTTGCTAGTAAGTCATTTTATTCTGTTTTAATACTGAAACTGAAGTCCCCTTGGGGGGTGAGATACTTCCACTAGCTCAGCAGCACTGTGCAACATTTAAAAACATGAAGCAAAGGTTGATGAACATGAAACTGTGGAGGGAAAACAGGTAGCACAGTGCATTTAGACGGAATGCAATTCAGAAGGACACTGGGCTTACAACCGCTCTTAAAAAAATCCAAAACACAAACAACTCCCTCCATACAAACAAACAAAAAACATTGCACACCATCATGAAAGGCTTTAAAAGGGCAGAAGGCATTCAGAAAGTTTGTTTTGCATGTCACCTGAAAGACAAGAACTCAAGAAACTGTTGTTTATAGTCCTTAAATAACCATCCTTAAGTATTAAGTCTGTTTCTTTCCAAGAAGATGCACAGGTACAGGTGCTTTGTTCTTTGGTTGATTCCAGGTATTTTTGGAAGGGCCCAGAGAGAATGCCAGAGGCAAAATAGATCAATAATATGTGTGAGCAAGGGCCAGAGCATTCAAGCTGGATTTTCAGAAGGGCACAATATGTGCTCGTATGCTTAACCAGATGCTATACCAGTTATGTCCAGGGGCACAACTAACTCAGCAAGTGCATTAAACATTTAGCATACGCATTCATCAGAAGGTCACTTTTCTGATCCAAATTATACGTGCCTAGGAAGCACACTGCTAGAATGCCTAAATGCACAAACACTTGTGTATCATTCTGCATCATGCTGAGCACATCACTGTGGACAATTCCTACATGGAGATGAGGAGATTGATGCCAATGACGGTCTTCTATTGAGCTAACAGAGTAGAGCCGATGTAATGTTTAATAGTTTCTCTTGATCCTATTCTCTCAGGACTTTTACTAATGTGTAAAAACTCATCCTGCCTGATGTGTCTAGGGTCCTAGAAATATCAACACATATTAAGCATGGCTAATAGTGTAGCACATGCCAGCATTGTCAATTCCATACTGAAGTTCTCTCCTTCAGTAGTCACTTCCATATTTTCACTATTGTGACAGCTGACAGAACAAGGAGCAATGGTTGCAAGTTGCAGCAAGGAAGGTTTAAGTTGGATAGTAGGAAAATCTCTCTCACTAGGAGGATGGTGAAGCACTGGAACAGGATGCTTAGAGAGATGGTAGAATCTCCAGTCCTGGAGGTTTTTAAGACCCAGCTTGACAAAGGCCTGGCTGGAATGATCTAGTTGAGGATGGTCCTCCTTTGAGCAGGGGTTGGACTAAATGACCTCCTGGGGTCCCTTCCAACTCCAATTTTCTATGATTATATGATTTTAACTTGATGCCCCTCCTTATAATACTGATTTCATTTTCTCTCCTATTTCTCTGGTAAGGACAGGATGGGAGTTGCTTTAGTGTGTTATCATATTAGAGAACATATTATGGATTTTAGGATTGCTTACACAGAGGGATTTACACATTTTGAGCCTGATCAAATCAATTGTGTTGGTACCTTTACTTCTGTATTACAGCAGCATTCCAAATTTGGCAGTCTTGCCTAAAGAGTGTGATTCAAATCTATTGGGGTAGGTGTCTAGGATTCCTGTATAATGAATGGGGACATCTAGGTGAATCCCAGGGGAAATCAAAGCACTTACAGTTAGCAAAGGAAAAATGTTAGGCACAGAGGTTTCCCTGGACTCAGAGTTCTCTTTATTGCTTAGGCACTGGACTCAGGGCTGCAAGGGATATGTCATATAGGGATTCAGTCTGGTTAGAGGAGATGTGCTTGCTTGAACCAGCATGTCTAAATGACAGTAGCATTAGCTTCAGTACAAAGTGCATACCAGGGGTGTACCAGTAAAGATTTTCTTAGCCAATACCGATGGCCAATGATTAACCAGCCATATTGACTGATACCGATCTAATAGCTGACTTAGAGGACTGTTGTCTGACAGCTTGGAGAGCAGTGTCCAGCTGGTAAGTCTGTAGGGGGACGGGAAGCTAAGGGACGGGGGGAGGGAAGCTGTGGGGGGGGGCAGATCGAAGTGCCCCATGGTGAGGGAGGGAGTGGGGCAGGGGTAGGCGCTGCCCAGCTGGTTCGGGGTGCAGGGTGCAGCTGTGTGGGGCTCATCCGGGAGGTGCAGATGGTTGGGAGAGGGGGAGGTTCCCTGCCACTGTCTGCACCCCTAGGGGAGTCATGGGGGGCATGTTCCCTCCCCCGTATTTATTCATGGGGCAAGGGCAGGCTACCTGATGTGGGCTCAGGGCCAAGGGCTATACCATCCTCTTTTCAGCAGGGGGCTGGGCGTGGGGTGGGTGGTGGTGGGGCTGGTGGTGGTGGCATTGGGAGGGGTGGCTATAGGGTGGGCTACAGCCACCCCAAAATTCCCCATAGCTGCCCCCATAGACACCCCTCCCAATGACATTGCTGCCTGCCCTGCCCCCACCTGCCCTGAGCCCAGCCCCGACTGAAGACCCACTCTGGGAAGAGGCTGGCACAGCCCCTGGCCCAGAACCTGAAGTGAGCAGCCCACTCTCTCTCCATGCACAAATTCAGGGAAAGGCACATGCCCCCCATCCTGCCCCTGGGCGTACATACAGTAGCAGGGAGTCACCTCTTCTCTCCACCCTATGTTCTGCCCTAGTTGGGCAGCACATGGTCCTGTCCCTGTCCACTCACTCGCTCACCATGTTGGCCTCAATCTGCACCCCACATATGCTTACCCTCCCCCATGCCTCTTCACCCCCACAGATTTACCAGGCAGATGCTGCTCTCTAAGCTGACGGGCTGCATTCCTGACTGCATGCATGCAGCACCTGCGTGCATGCACGTGGCATTTATTGGGGATATCATCAGGGACACTGTCCAAAATAAGCAGATGGCTGATAATGTTAATTTTCCTTTTATCGGTACCAATCTGATATGTGATCAATATATTGGTGTACCTCTAGTGTGTACCCTCCATTCACTGTTTTACATAGCCAGTAGTGATGGTGATTAGGCCTGTGTGAGTAGGCAGCTATTTGATTCAGCTTTGGATCCAGCCACTTTGGATGTCAGCGATATGATCCAGAGCTCTGGATCGGTTTCCCACTTCGAGCTGGCTGATGCAGCTCCAAAGCTTCGGATATCCAGCCATGGGGTATAATGGGAAATCAATGAAATATCTATAACTTTGTTGTTTTATGATTTGGATGAAAATTGCAGGGATGGTAGACTCTGCTGAGAGCATGAAGCCTGCCAAGTTTCAAGAAGATCAGTGCAGGACTTCGGGGGAAACTGCACCCCAAATTCTTGAAAGCAAAACTCATGTCACGTGTATGTGTTATGCCACAGGGGGGTGAAAACTACAAAGATGGTGGCCTGTTCTGAGGCCATGAAGCCTGCCAAGTTTCAAAAAGATAGGTTTTGGGGGGAACTGCAACCCAAATTCTTGAAAGCAAAACTCATGTCTCATTTATGTGCTACACCACAGTGGGATGAAAACTATAGGGATGGTCACCCCTGCTGAGGCCACAAAGCCTGCCAAGTTTCAAGGTGACAGGTGCAGGGGGAGTCTGGCTTCTGGGGCTCTGTTCCTCTGGCTGCTAACAGGCAAAACTCATGACATGGGTGACACTGTGTGTGTTAAGGCACAGTGGGGTGAAAACTGCAGGCCTGCTAGCCCCTGCTGAGGCCACGACACCTGCCAGCTGTCAAGGATATAGGTGCAGGGGGTTCTGGGGCCCTGCACCCCTAGCTGCTGACAGGCAAAACTCATGACATGGGTGCTTGTGCAACTTACTGTCTCTGTCTTGGGGCAGTTGATTGTCTATATTGATTCTTTCCTCTCCTTAGTCTGTGGTTTTGTAGGTGTTAATCATTGCTAGTTAACTCATTACATTAGCTAGCAACTGTATAAAGAGCTGGTCTCTGACTGAATCATGATTGATTGGTAACTGATAATATAGTAGTTTAGCAGCCAGGCTTGCAGTAGTCCCCCCACCCCATACCCCAAGTCAGACACAATTGCACAAGCAGCTATGTCACAAGTTTTGCCTGTCAGCAGCTAGGAGTTCAGGGTCCCAGAACCCAGAAGCCCTGCACTTATCTCCTTGACAGCTGGCAGGCTTTGTGGCCTCAGCAGGGGCTAGCAGGCCTGCGGTTTTCACCCAGCTGCACCTTAACACACACAGTGTTACCCATGTCATGAGTTTTACTTGTCCACAGCTTGAGGTGCAGTTTCCCCCAAACCCCTGTACCTATCTCCTTGAAACTTGGCAAGCTTCATGGCCTCATCAGGGGCCACCACCCCTGCAGTTTTCACCCTCCTGTGGCATAACACGTACAAGTGACATGAGTTTTGCTTTCAAGAATTTGGAGTGCAGTTCCCCCCAAGCCCCTGCACCTATCTTCTTGAAACTTGGCAGACTTCAAGCTGTCAGCAGAGGCTGCCACTCCTGCATGATTCATCCAAATCAGACAAAAAACAACAACGTTATAGATATTTCATTGATTCCCCAATGAATCAATGAAACTCCGAACCGCTTTGGAAAGCCTAAAGAAACCAGCACTTTGATCAAGGCATGCTGCTTCGGCATCCAAAGCATCCGAATCTTCTCTGAATCTGAAGTGTGGTCCGAAGCCTCGGACAGCCCTAATGCTGATACACATATTTTGCTCAACAGCTTAGCGGGAAGAGCACTTATAAATGTAAACAGTCAATGTTGTGAGCCAGAAGGAGTATGATTGCATAAGTCAGTAGAACAGCAGTTCCCTGGGGTGCCGAAGTACTCAGTTCTGAGCCCAGGATTTTTGTTTTACATTAGACTTTTATTGGCCCCAAGGATCTTGTACTCACTGAGCAATTTGTTGCTAAGTGGAACACCTTCAACAGAAAAGGACTTCCTCCTCCTCAACTTCCACATCTACTCAGTTTATACCTTAGGCTAGTGGTAAGATCACTTCCTTGGGAGGTGAGATGTGGGTTTGCATCCCCTTAGGATGAGTTTGGTGTGGAATCAACAGTCCACTGGGGAAAGCTAGGCACCTCCCCCTGTCTTTTGTATTGAACTGCATACATATTGTCATCAAACAGGTGCTCAGAGTGCCCAGTTCCTAACTTGATGACTCCTAGTACTGATGAGGATTGTAACAGAGTTCCAGTGGGAGTCAGTTATCTAGGGGCTGGTCTGGACCATGCGCAGCAGCCTGAGTCCAGGTGCCTAAGGAAACTTCAAGTACAAAATGAAGATTCCAAATAAATCTAGGTGATTGTGCCCATGAATCAGGATCAAGTCGGATTGTTATTTGTAAACTAGATAGCTAGAACTCCAAAATGTAGGCACCTATTGATTTGCCCCTTTGCCACCTAATAGAATCCATATCCCGATATTACAGGGGTGTAGATTGTAGCCATGTTGGTCTAAGGACATAGGCAGACAAGGTTCTTTGGGTGAATCTGATATCTTTTATTAAACCAACCAAGAAGTTGGTCTAAACTAAAAACATCTCCTTTTTAGACACAATGATCAATATCCAGAATGATAAATTACAGACCACGTTATACAAGAAACCCACAGACCAACATACACATCTGCACAGAACCAGCAATCACCCTAAACACACCAAAAAAGCTGTGATACATAGCCAGGCCCTCAGATACCACCGAATCTGCACTGAAGAGAACACCCGGGATTGCCAACTCACCAATTTTAAAAAGGCTTTCACCCAACAAGGACACTCCTCCCGAGAAATAGATCAATGTTTGAAAGAGCCACCCAGATACCAAGTGAAGAACTGCTTCAGTGCAGAAGAACTCCCCCCCACAAATCGTACACCGCTGGTTATGATGTATCACCTCTCCCTCGAACCCGTATGGAAAATCCTCAAACAATTGCAACCCATACTAGAAAGAGACCCTATTCTTAAAGAGATCTTCCCAGAGGCACCCATCCTAGTTTTCAAACAAGCACCGAACCTCATCAACCTCATCACCAGAAGCAAACTTCCTCAGACCCAGAACACACCAAATGGATTCAGACCATGCCATGACAAGAAATGCAAAACCTGCGAACACATCTCCACCACCCCCACAATCACTATACCCCACAACAGAACCATCAACATTCCTGGATCTTACAGCTGCACCTCCAGAAATGTAATATATCTCATCCAATGCACCAAATGCCCTGATGGAAAATACGTAGGTGAGACCAAACAACCACTGCCCACCAGAATGAATGCACAGCAGAAATCTATCAAAGACAGAAATACCCAATTACCTGTGGGGGCACATTTCTCACAGGAGGGCCACTCTCTCTCCAATCTCTCAGTCCTGATCCTCAAAGGAAACTTACAAAACACTTCCCAAAGATGAGCCTATGAACTCCACTTCATCAACCTCCTGGATACTAAAAATCATGGACTAAATATAGACATTGGATTTATGACACATTATAACCTGCCTGATAGCTAACTTCCCAGGTACTTCTCCACTATTCATCCCCTTTCTCTCCCCCGCCACCCATTGACTCTTCAATCTACATTTTCACTGACTGCCTATCTTGTATGCATACCAGCCCAGCCTCTGGCTTCTTTACTTTTCATTCCATCCAGGAAGAGCACACATCAACTGCTGAAACTTCCTTAGCCTGACAAAGGGTTTTTGAGCCTGAAAGCTTGCTTAAAAATTGTTCGCCAACTATTTAGTTGGTCTAATAAAAGATATCAGATTCACCCAAAGAATCTTGCCTGCCTATATCCCCATATTAGACACCTATGCTCCCTATATAATGTATGGAGCAATCACAGCACTGAGAATGGCATCTGTAAAGCCAGCATGCTTTGTGGAGATGCCTAAACTAGCTAACAAAACACAGAGGAAGACCAGTAGGCCTAAATCCTACTCTTCCCTGGGATTTAGTGGCTCCTACAAACATGAGCAGAATCTGCTCCAATGCACTGGAAGTCCAGTGCATCGGACCAGACTCGATTAATCGAGTCTGCTGGAGCGTGGAAATTGATGCGCTCTGGCAGCCTTCTGCATCACATGTATCAGCATACCCGCATCTCTGCACTAAAAAGATGGCAGCAGGGCACTTTGAACTAAAGTTCATCAAATGTATTTTATTTCAAAGTGCCCCATCACCATTTTTTCATTGTGGGGATGCTAATGCATGCAATGCATGAGTGCTTTTAATTAGCACAGCTTGCTAATTAAAGTACCCAGTGCCATGTCCCAAAACAAGTGTAAAAATGCCCTAGGTGCCTCACTGCAGTCTGCAGAGAAACACCACTTTCCAATTGGGATTCCCTGGCTTGGAGCTGGAGCCAGCTGCTGTTGCCACTGTAAGTCTTTAGGAAGAATGGTGGAGCATTAATCCAGGACGAGAGAGACCTGAACTTCCCTCTTTCCAGGTGAATGTTCTAACCACCAAGCTGTATATGAGAATGCTCTTAATCTTTTCTGTTGAATGTGTTCCATTTCACATAGACTTGATAAATGTTTCCTGGGCTAGCTGCATGGCTAGTTAAAGCCAACAGCCTAAGAGATTTTGTGGGTTTAAATTACCCCATTCCTGAATACCTCTCCTTACCATTTCCTACTGGCAAGTTTTGACAGTTTCCTAATTCAGCTTTCTGACTTCTGGGGATCCCTAGCACTGAAGGGAGAACCTGGGTGCTAAACAGAGTTTGAGGAATTCAGTAGCTGGCTGGGTACCCAGAAATTAGTTCTTCAGTGCCAAATTAAACTCTTATTTGTGGATTTAGGCCTTTGGGAATAGGGCTGATGGGTACTTACAGTAGCTATCTTTATAACATATGTATTTTCATAGGGAAAGGAGTGGGGAAGAGAATTAGGTGTGTTTTTACTGTGTATTTTTCTTGCTTCGTGCTTTGTCAGAGAATTTAAATAAATCCAGACTTATTTATTAAAACCCCCAAACCTAGCTTAATACTGAAGGATTGCTTTCAACTATGATTCTCTGTGCACATTGTGTGTGACACCATAGAGACTGTAGAACAGCACTAGGTAACTTTTTTTCTGGCTGTGGGCTGAAATGGCCCACCTTGAGATAGTTGGGCTCTAGGACCTGCCCACAGCCAGTGCTCCTTCCTGCAGCAGCATGGGGAAAATGCCCACCATCAAAGCACCTAGCTGCTCAATGATGCTAAAGCCCTATGTCTGTGGACCAGATCCAATGGTTTCATAGGTTGCAGCTTGCCAACCTGTGCTCCAGAACAGGGGTGCCACAAATGGCATATGCAGCACAGTAGCAGGACAAGAAACAGAAATCTGAGCTTCAGATCAGATAGGGAGCAGAAAGAAGAATAGGAAAGGGATCAGAGTGGTAGTTGGGGAGGGTGGCATAGCTGCCAAAATAGTTGCCTTCCCTCTCCCCCTACCATTCTAGAAAAAGCAAGCACACTTATTTTTGGCTTCTGTCTAAAGGTTGACTGGTACTTTTCCTTCTCCGCATCTAAAGCTGTCACAACATAGGAGTTTTCAACCCTTTGATGCTTTTGGGAGTTCTCTTTTGGGCTTTTAATTTATATCCTAGGAAATCAACAAGTAGCTATAGGAAAGGCCATGGAAGTGCAGCTGTACATTTCTCTAGCTGATTTCAGCTGAGGGGAGGCACCTGTGTTTCTGACCCAGTCATTTGGAACAGGTGGAGCTCATTACCCTGATCAGAAGATATAAAGTTGGTGTCTGTTCAGGAAAGAAATTAATGTAAGCAAACCTGAAAGAAGGGGAAGATTTATAGAAACTTGTGTACAGGTGGGCATGGATTTAAACTGCCTGTTAAAATCAGTTTATAGCTTCAGGCTATCTCCTTGTGAATGTATTAGATGGATGATTTTTTTTTAATGTCTTATTGTCCTGAAGTTTTGCTTTGAGACTTTAGGGGAGTGGGGAAGGGAATTTCTAAATACAAACTTAAGTAGCTTTTTGTTACACACAACCACACACACACACACACAAAAGAAATGTGACTTGCTTTCATCATCAGTCTTAGTTTCTTTCTCTGCTTTTCCATTATATTTTCATGACTTTTAACACAGCTTACAGATTGTGAACACAAACTCTTTCATTAATGTAAATGGAAGAAATAGCTGTGACAGCCAACTCACATTGAACAGGTAGTGGATGAATGAATTTTCCTGTTAAGTCTAGAATGAGGAGGCCCAATATGCATGCAAGAGATAACTTTAATACACTTAACTTTTCATTGTGTTATACATTCTACTGCAGTAACTGTTTGGTTTTCTTTATTTTTGATAACTGAGTTATCTGGGCTTGCTATCTCTTTTGACATAGCCTTAAAAAGATTAAGACATTCTATATATTTTAGCAGTGGTGCTTCTGAAATAAACCTTAAGGTCTTTTCACTTTTCTGTGCCACAAGAAATTGTTCTTCAGTGGTTCAGCTCTTGTTGTTCATCTCCACATCACAACCATGATACAGTAGCATAGCTGTAGAAAAAATAGATCAGATTCCCTTTATATTCAATCAATGCTGCTCCTTAAATTGGTCATTTTATCACTTTTGATGGTAAATAGCATTTTTCTGCCCCCACACTTGCTAGAAATATCACTTCTGTTTGGACCCTAGACTTTGCCAACTCAAATACTAAACATGGCATTTGAGAACTGACTATTGCATAGCTTGTTTATACATCTTCCCAGTAAGTGCTATAGCTACTGATAGAGGGCATGATGGGGTGGGATTCCAGGAGTGTTCACCTGTTGCAATCACATATCCTATCAATTTATTCTAGGTGTGTGTAGACAAAATTAAGTAACAAAGGAGTATTGAAAAGAGTACTGTATGTTAATGTATCTAAGACAAACAGTTCATTTATGTCTGAGAGCTTGAGATACATTGGGTATGGTCAATTTTGAATAATTTTAAATACTGCAGGTTAAAAAAGTCTGGCCTGGAGCTTAAATAACTGGATTAAGGTTTTACTTGGGATAAAACTTTTTTTTTTATTGTTTCCCCCCTCCTGGTTTTTCTTGTAAGGGATGATTTTGAAGAAGAAAAGGAAGATAGAAAATTGCATGAAAAAGGGGGTACCCGGTTGAAGCAGGCTAGCTCTATGATCGAAGCAGTCATCTCATACTTAAGAGCTAACATGGGTTTCTCTCTGACTAGAAAACCACAGTGTTTTAAATGAGGCTGAGCACTTTCTTGCAAAATCTATACAATCAACATGCACTCAGTTTGTGCAAGGCTTATGCTAAACAGCGGGTTAACATGGCCATGTCACAAACTGCCCTTTTTTTACCAACATATAAAATGGTTGTGTCTGCCTTCTTGCTACCATGGTCAGGATGATAGTTTGGGAAAGTACAGTACTAGTGTCTGGTAGCATCAACTAGCACTTAAGGACTTGAGGTAGCATGTGGAGAAATACAAACTGAAACAGTACTGTAATTTCCACTGGTTGCATATTTGTTTGTTCACCCCATGTACAACTGAGAAACCTTGTCATAGGTATATAAATGGAATTGCATCTTCTTTTTAAACAAGAAGCTCTTTTCTCCTGCTATAAATGAACACAACTAGCAAATATGTACAGGGTTCCAAATAGACATATGTTGGTAAGCACCCATTTTTTTCTTTTCCCCTTAAAGAAAAAAAAAGTTGGCCTACTTTTTCTAATTTAATGGGAGAAATATTTATATAGGCTTCTATCCTGCAAACATTTAAGCATGTAATTAAGCTCTCTAATGGGAATATGTGTAGTGCACAAACTTGAACATATAGAAAAGTCTTTGTAGGATAGGGGTCTTATGGTATATCCACTGCTGGTCATTCTTTTTTTATTTTTTTCTTTTCCCAAGTTAACATGGCACTTCTTTCTAGTTACCTGTATTTTTGTAACACTTTTATGATTTGACTTTCACCCCACTTAGAAGCAGTGGGAAGAATGAACAGTCATAGAGTTTATATATAATGACACACCCTGGGTTCAGTGAAGCATATGGAAATAGATGTAATAGAAAGAGCATGGTAAATTTTCTTTAATTTCTTGGCATGGAAGTTCAGAATTTCATGTTCCTGTTAAAGACAGAGTTAGAGCAGAGAACCACAAAGAGAACTAAGTCCATAGAGAATTGGCATTCTTGATGTCAAGAAACCCTTTTGGAAAGAGAACAAAGAATTCTTTAATATCTTAAATGAATTGTTGCTTTTATGAAATAGTGTGTGAAAAGCAGCACTTCACAATCTCCTGGATTTCACTGTGTTTTACTACGGGGCTTTCATTTATGTTCTGATGCAAATGGAATAATATCCACTGAGCCAAATTTGTGAGATCACAGAATTGTTAACAGTATCTGTACTTTTCAGAGACTAGTGTAACTGGTGTGGATATGTAATTCTGTGAGGTTTTCTATTTGTGTTGTTTTTTTGGGGGGGGGTTGTTTTTTTTTACTTTAAGTATCTATTAGAAACTTCTTGGAACACAAGACCTGTTGATTAACAGGTTAATTGTCTTTTAAAGAGTCATTAATATAAACATCTGTGGTAACAGGTGGTGTCTGTCCTAAATTTCATCTGCAACAAGAAGCAGTGCTGAATATCTGCACTGTGCAAATCTTGACTTTTTGCCTGTGATTGCCCACTAGCATTTTCCTACAGCTGGACCAAGCATGTAGCACAAATGAGATGGTGTCCAGCTGTGGCAATTCAGCCTTTAAATGTGTTACCTAGATTCTTTTGCTCTGTTAGCAGTTTCTTTAGTTAAAGAACAAAAGGTCTTATCCTGAGAGGTCCTAAATTTGCCCACTGAACTGGGTTCAAAACAATTTAGAAGATTCTCCAAGATTCTCTCATATTGCCTCAGTAATGAATGTAAGTCAAAATGTGTTTCTGATTAAATGGACATTTGTGATATGGAAAGGCCATATGTAATTCAAGACCATTCTACTGCAGGTGAAATGGATATAATGAAATAAGTATGATACTAGAGGGCAGCTAAAATAAAAAGTAGCTGATGGCAGCTTTTATTTCAATCCAGGCATTATTGATGTATCAATACATTAGGAGTCCAGTTGTAATTCTTCCACATAATTATTTTATTAAGCAAATGTGCGTTCTGATGGAAAATTAATGCTTGTTGATAGAGTGTTTTGCAGTAAAGCTGATTCTAGTAACCTTAGGTATATGTTTCTTCATTAATGACATTTGTAATATAATGTACATCATTTAGACTAACAGAAAAGGTAGTCATTTGCAGTCTGAAATATGTCTCTCTCAAAATGCTTCATTCTATGCCAAATATTTGCTCATAAAAAATATATGGATTGGTAAGCAATTCAGATATTCAGGGACCAGTGAAACCAAGCAAGCCTAACTGATTTATTTATTAGCGCTCAGAGACTAGATTTTTTTTCAGTAGGAGAGTGGTTGCAGACAGACAGCAAGGCACCATTGTGGGAACTGATTGCTCATTATATTTATGGATTAGTGTAAAAGTAACATGTGAAAGATTGCTCTAAGAGTTGTGGTTTCTGATTATATAATGACATGACTTGTTGCTTCCAAGATGTTAAAAAGACAGACTAGAAACTAAGACCCAATCTTTTGTGATTGATTACTTAAAGATCCCAGGTGAGAGTCTTTTCTTTTAAAAGACATTATTCCAACTTTGCAATAGCTCATGTGCGTGGATGGGGGGTTCCTTAATTGGAACATAACTCCATATGCCTAATAAATGACAAGCAATTTGTGAAGTATTACATTTTTAAAAATCATAGAAATGGTGTAAAAACATAATATCTACATTTGATCATCATGCATATTTCAGGATTGAAACTGATTTATTCTGTGAACTACATTAATGCCATGTCCACATAGGCTTGCTTGATGCTTTAAGTAAGAATCTGCTTTGGGTTCCTCCTCCTAAGCCAGTCTAGTACTCCTTACTGTGGCAAGGAAGTTTGGCACTCAGAGCAAAGCCTGCAGTGGCAGCCCGCCCTTACCCTGTGCACAGATTTGGGGGGCACACATGCTGCCCCCCCCCCCCCCCGGCTCGCCTACCTGGGAGCACACACAGCAGTAGGAGCTGCCCCCAACCCTCCCCAACAAGCTGCTCACGTCTCTGTCCTGCACCCAGCCCCCACTAAGCAGCACCTGGGGCAGTTGCCTTGCTCACCCTCTGCTCCACCCCTCCCCCACCCCCATCCTTTGCTACAGCATTGCTAGTCCTATTTCTATTTAGCTATTTCTACACAGTCAGGTGACCAGCCTCATATCTGTGTCTTGAGGGGGCAGAGTAATTGCTTATCTCTGTTTGAAAGATTCCACAAATACTAGCAAAGTGTAACCTAATTTTAAGGAGAAATCTGATGTAGCAGTTAGGAAGGTCTAATAGGAACTTTGAGTTTTATGGATTGTGTGGTTTTTGGGTTTTCTTTCTACACTCTAGTGAATTTGAGCAAATAATTTAAATGGACACGATCAACTTATCTTAAACTTTAACTTGTATTTATTTATTTTAGAATGCCTAAAATTACTCTAACTGACGTTAGAAGATATTTTCCTTTATGCATTTGTCATCTCTTTGTGCAAAACCACTCTTCCACTTAACTTAGCTTCTCACGGCAACCAGAGAAACCTCTGGTTCAGGGAGAATACCCAGGAAAAATTAATTTTGGGGGAGAACCTAAACTAGTCAAGGTTTTTAATTTTTTTGGCAGGGGTGGAGGGGGGTTCACTGTTAAATCTCAGATTTATATAATCTGTTTTGAACTTTTCTGCTTCAGTTTTATTGTATGAAAGATGATGGTAATGCTTATGTACTTCACAGGGAGGTTCTGTAACTAGTATTTCCTAGGAAAAGTAAGATCCTTTACAGGAATGGGAAAATAAAGGCATTATCATCCATTTTGCTTTATAAAATGTGTGGGAGACATGCACACACAACAGTATGCTACCCAAAAAGAAGTACCAGTATTATGGTTGCTAGACTTAAATGTAGTTTTTAAGCACAGCTCTTTCCTGTTGTGTCTAGTGGCTGTGACACACATAACAAAGGGTGCCATTTGATAGCAACTTCCTATATTAGGTTTTTTTTGTTTGTTTGTTGGGGGGGGGGGGTTGCTGCTAAGCTTTCACAAGATCACCCCTCACTGTGGTTTGTAGGGGTGCATGGTTTCTCTTTTCCTACAAAATATATAGCCTCAAGTCAGAGAAAAGTAACATCCTCTGCAGACATGAAACTAACTTTGCTAAACGCCAAGAATCATTTGACCATTAGTTCATACTAGTTTCACTGAGTTAAATTCTTAGTGTAGGAATAAACTGATATAGAGCCATTGAAATTAGTGTAGACATGTTCACTTATACAAGAAGTGGATATGAAGTCTTTAGAAGAATGAATGACATGAAAATTAATGAGTTTTTTGCTGTCAAATTCTCAGTTTTCTCAGTTTTTGGATTGCTCATGAGCAGCTACTGTGAGATAACGTATGAAATAAGTGTGCATAACATGAAATGCACTGAAATCCAATGTCCCACAGAGGCTGTAAAATGCCACTTTTGTCAGTTGCTGCGTACGTAGTTTTCAGATCACCTAAAGGAAGTAATGCTTTCTTAAAGCATCTGTACACAGAATATTATTTTCAATGATTCATTGCTTTAAAAAAAAATCAACTATTTGACATGTATAATCTAGGTTCTGATTTATTTTCGAGGTTTAGTAGCTGGTTGGGCATCTCCCTTTTTCAAAATCCTTCTGACATACAGGCTTATTTTTTTTTTAGTGTTCTTGCTTGTTGTTCAACTTTTATTAAGAAAAGTACCTGGAGAAAGCTACCTAGTTGGGATTCATGTGCCAGAGATGAGAATTTTTCCACACAAAGCAATGAAAAGAATGGCCACTGATCTCATTTCAATCTCCTTTTTGCAGTAAGGATAATAACTCTGGAATGAGATCAAAGAAATTACAATTGAAGTACTTGCGATCCTTTTGCCTTTAGAGCTATATTTGTGAATGGCACCATCCTACCTCGCTCTGTAGTGTTCTACTCATTTCCAACTTTAAAACTTAGTAAAAATGGAAATCCAATATATTTTAAGCAGGCTACCCAGCTCATGTTAGGTGGGTGTGTCTCTTTAAAGGTTTAAATGGATAACCAGATCTCTGTTCCATGTCTTGCTGTGTCCATCTCGCTCTCTTAAAAAGTTTGAACACAAACTTTTCATAAATTATATATAACATCTGAACAAACTTTGAAACATTTCAGTTGCAATGTGGGGTAGAAGGGAAGGAAGCTTTCTAATAGGCTTAGATTTTTTTTTTTTTTTTTTAGGGAGGTGGGAGTAGAAAGTTATTAATTTTGAGAGTTCCACGTGTTATCATTTATTCCTCTCATGCCATGTCTTGTCATTGCCCTCATTGCACTATTTCTCTTGGCATCTTGAAAATATTACTTCTTAGGCCTATACCATGATATATGGACTCTGGCAATTCCTTGCTGAAAGAAAAACGGATAGCTTGTCTCTTACAATTCTCTCCGCATCATATTATCTTTATGTAATTAGGATAGTGTATTTTATATATAAACTAGCTTTCCAGGCATTTCACACCTTAAAGGAAAGGATCTCAATAGAGACAATTCTCCCATCAGTCTGGATGCTGGTCCTGATGCTCCAGGGAAGTTGTGGCACACCCAATGTGATAGGAAGACACTGTTTCAACAGGAAATGATGGAACCCACCAGTGGCCTGTCTGTGATGTGAGACTTAAGTTGGTCTTGTAGTTAAGCTGCTTGAGTGGGAGTGAGGTCTGGGTTCACTTCCTACTTCTGTGACAGTCTGTTGTGTAACTTTAGCCAAGGCACTTCAACCTCATCTTCACTTCCACTATGTACTTAGTATTTCAAGCAGCACAGCCTTCACATATACTGTATTGCTCCACTTGTACAGTCTCCCAAGTCAGAAGCAGTCTTTATATGACAGAGAGGGCAGCAATTAACTGGCACTAATTCTTAGCTGTAGCAGTTAAACCACCTTTGGAATTGTGCAGATGCAGCTACATTGCTTCTACTGCATGGGAAGTAGGGCAGTCTGTCTAAAGGTGGTGCTCCCCAGCATGGTTTTGCAATATAGATGCTCTTCATCTCTCTGTCTACACTGTATCTATGGTACTGTCAGGCAAATGGTGGTTAAGTACACCTTTCCCTCCTACTCTTACTGTTCACAAGTCTGTTTTGGAAGTGAGGCTGTGAAGCTGTGTGTAGGGTGCCTCTGCTACCACTCTGGACAGGCAGTGCCACCACTTGCATGTGGAGGAATCGGGGCTTCACCACTTTGCTTCCAGGAGTGGCATGTGCAGCTCTAGAAATAAGGGGAGCAAAAGCAGTATAAACATCCACCGTGGCTCTCTTCCATTCTGTAATAAAGCCCCCCACTTGTTTGCCTGTCTAAACTTCCAACCTTCTGTGTGTGTATCCCTCATTGTCTCTGCTTCAGGCCCCTATCCTATCATTTCATGATCTCAGGAAGTCTTTTGCATGGACAGGGAACTACAGCCAGCTGGCAGGGTGAGTAAGAGTCAGAACCAGTAACATAACTGAGTGGGGGTGGCTGGGGTCACCTTTGGGGATGGAGAAGTCTGCAAAAAATGCTGCCACCACAGATTGCAGCTGGTTGTCACCATTGTCCAGGATGCAAAGCCTCTGGATATGTATTTGGTAGCCACGTAGGTCTGAGACGCAAAGAAATGCAAAACTCTAAAACTCTTGGTTCAGCAATGATACCTTTTATTAGACCAACTAAGAAATGGCAAACAATTATATTTCTTTGCAAGCTTTTGGGCGCACATCCTTCTTCAGACTGAGGGAAAATTAAAGATGCTAGAAGTCCCGATTGGTGGAAAATAAACTGCATTTTGCACAGAGGAAGCTGACGGTGGATGTCTGTTCCTCTGGGTCCATGTGACTTGGTCTTTGATATGCAGATAAGGCAGGATTTCTTTCCTGGTGGTGTCAGATGGCAGAAAGACAGGGAGATATAGAAATCTTTCTTTGTTGATTAGCAATGAAGTTTATAATTCCCAAATCAGTATTTGGTAGCTGTGTATTATCTCCGAACCAAGAGTTCTAGAGTTTTGAATTTCTTTTTGTCTCAGATAAACATGACTACCAAATATGTCCCTGAAACATGGAAGATGCCAAATTTTAGCTGATTTTGGAATTAAACTTCACTTATTAAGGCAGGATTTTTTCTTTCTTGTTTATCTGCACATCAAAGACCAAGTCACACACAGGAACTGTCATGGACCCAGGGGAATAGAGATCCACGTTCAGCTTCTTGTATGCAAAATGCAGTTTATTTTCCACCTATGGGAACTTTCAGGATCTTTAATTTTCCCTCAGGCTAAAGAAGGGAGTGTGTGCCTGAAAGCTTGCAAAGAAAGATATTTTGTTGTTGTTGTTGTTTACCATATCTTAGCTAGCCTAATTAAAGCCTCTGGAGAGAACTACCATTGACAGCCCTTTTCTCCTCCCAGGAGAAGGCAGAAGATTTTTGATAAAGGGTGAGGATGAAGTGAAGAGATTAGGTAGCTATATTATTCAGAAAGAAGGTGGGTGAAGTAGAGCATGCCTTGAGCTTCTGTCTCTTTGAAGACTGGGAGATGCCTATACCCTTAGCCAGGGAAACATCCTTCGCTACTTTGCTTGTCCTTTCCCTACCATCCCAGGAAACCAGCAGGTGACTATGTTCTCTCTTCCTGATCTTCATTATGTAGAAGAAGGTTAAGAGACTTGGAGCTGCTCCAGCAGCAGTTAGGACTTTATGGCAGAGGATTGTTTTGCCAAATTTGATCTGAATTAACAAATAGTGTGTACCTTTTCTTCTCATTTAAAAAGTTTTGCATGACTCCAGTGTGAAATACTTTCTTTGCTTGGCACATCTTTTGATAACTTTGGCATATATCTACAGATGTGGTGGTTAAGAAGTTTGCAAAGACTTTCTGACAACGTGCGTGTACATTTGCCTAGCATGGTGGTGTATCCGAAGATGCAAAAGCATTAAAAGAACTGTTGTTGCATTCTTGCTATAGTTCACTCAGATATCTCATTGGCAGTGAATTAGATGCGTTTACTTCAATATAAATAACTTCCAAATTCAATATAAATAAATACCTCCCACGCGGCATACTAAAAATTAGATTTGGCAGTATTTTTTCACTTTGGATAGATTGTTGGCAAGAAAATAGGTACTATACCATTCAGATCAACACAAATATCCTCTAGATTTCTAATTCTGGAATATTTTTTGGTTAGACAGAAAAACAGTGTTCTAACGATGTGGTTAAAAGATTCATTCCACAGTCATAAAAGGTTTCATAGAACTGTTGCTATATATTACTTCTTAATAGCTAAGAGATGATGCGCATAGGTGACTGAAAGGCCAGTACTGTGGCTGGTGTGCTGAATTTTGAATTTGCTCTACAAATGGTGGTGTGAAAGAGGTACATAGATTGTTTCAAACAATGAAGAGCACTGTGGTTTTGGCTGTGTGCGCTTGTACCTTTCTAGATGAAAGAGGAACACAAGTTTGCTGGAAACCAAAAAATAGCTTTATGAACTCCAACAGCCTGCAAAAATTATTCCTTTGGCTCAAAGGAAAGAAAAACATTAAGATGAGAAGAATTAAATCTTCTGGAAAACATTTTTCATCCCTGGTGAGAATAACGTCCATGTCTCAGTTGTTTCTGTTTTCCTACATTCTTGCTAAATTTTCTAGCAGAAAGGAACAGCAGTCAGACATTAAAATATTTTGGTGTCAAAGGAAGCAATCTTTTCAAAATAATGTTTCAAGATGCTGAAAGAACCTGGCCAATTACTGCTGTGACTTTTGTGTTCTGAAACTGATAGGGTTTCACAAGGTAAATGGCACTGCTGAATCCAGCTTGAATGAAACAAAGAGCTGCTAGAAGAAAAGCCCCTCACCTGTGTAACACATGGCAATTACAATGTTCAGGATCTTAAAAGGTTTGGAGCTTGTCTCATTCCATTTATTGTAGACAATAACATTAAAAGTTAATTAACAGGAACAACAACAAAAAGTAATCTGGTCCCTGATTCTGAATCTTTATGTATCCATGTACAGGGCTGCTGCATCTGAGAATGAGTCCCACCAACTCGGAGCCAGTGTAGGCACAGCTGGTCAGCCACATGGAGGTTGTGGGGGGGGGGGGGGAGAGGGCGTGTTGGGCAGCAGGCTGTTCAAAGCTTTGGTCGTTAATTTGATTCAGAGGAGATTCAGCCCAATTTTGGCAGCCGAATCTCTGAATCCAAATCCAATCAGGAGACCAATAAAAATGTCCAAATTGATTTGGAAAAGCTTTGGAGGAGCGTCAGTGATTTGGGCAGTCCCTGATCACTGCCACAGGGAGCTGGACCCAGACTCCATGCCAGTAAGTGAGGGTGGGGCTGGAGGAGGGGGGAAGAGGACCATGGGGGGGGGGGGTGCCTGCTCTCCCAGCCCTGTCAACGGCTGCCTCACCTGGCCACAGTGCCCTGATGCTTGGAAAAAAATAAAAATAAAAAAGCCCTGCACTCTTGGGATGCTTCCAGTTGGGGGGGGGGAGGTGATCCCTGCTGCCCCCCCCACTGCCCTGTGCTGTGTGGCGGGGGCTCTGCCATGAGCTGCCAGCCCTGTCAATGGCTGCCCCACTCAGCCCCAGTGTCCTGGAATTAAAATATATAAAAAAACCCCCCAAAAAACAAAACCACTGCACTCACTGGCTGCTGCAGCAGCCATCGAAGCCTCTGGAGACTCATGGCAGAGCTCCCGCACATGCAGCATGGGGGGGGGGGGGGAGTAGGGATTCTACCCCCCCCAACCTGGCAGGAACTGGTGAGTGCAGGGCTTTTTTTTTTTTTATTTTTAAGTGCCAGGACACTGGCACTGGGTGGGGCAGCCATTGATGGGGAGAGCAGGCTAGGGATGGGGCCTGTTCAAATTGGAGCTTTGGCTGATTCCCTGGCTGCCGAATCTCCAAATTGGATTCAGCCAAATCTATTTGGAACAGTGATTTTTGAATTGCTGAATTCAATCACTGTCCCCTGAACTGGCCAAATCCGAAGTAAATACTAGCCACTGCACAGGCCTAGTAGTCAGCAGAAAAGATTTGTTCCCACTAATGTTACCTTATAATAATAAAGAAGTGGAGTAGCTGGAAATGAAACCCAATATCGAAGTGAGGAAGTCTGTAAAAGTATGTTATTATCGATGCTGGGGGAAACCACAAGGCACGCTCCTACTCTGCCCTATCCTTCCAGGCTATCTCCAAGGGAATTGTGCTGGGAATGCTATGAACTTCACTAACTGACAGAAGCAGCCAGATTTGGTTTCTTGCTTCATTTCCTCATCACACTCTTACCACTGAGAGCCTCTGATCCAAACAGTCTTCCTCTGTCTATGTCCCTTACCTCAAGAACCTGCTATTCACTCCCACATGTCCTAGATTCTTGGATCCATGCCTGGTCACACTCAAGGGATCAATGTTCTGTTTTTTAAATATTCCCTGAGACAATAAAAGATCCCTCAAATGGACCAAAGAGTTTATTTTGTGACTGTATAGAGAAGGGCTGCTACTTTTGTATTTGCCAGGTTCAGTAACACACTTCTGAGGCCCCTGGCACACAGTAATTTAAAAGCATCATGGGATCTGATCCTCGTCCCAACAATCATGCCTCCTGTCATGCCACATGTACATGGCAGGAGATGCAATTATGTGATTTGGGGATCAGATTCCAATTGCACCTTTTCTACTTGCTGGTGCAGGAGGAGTTCTGTGCTCCGTAGCTCCTCCTGCGTTGGCCAGTCGAAAGCCAAGTGCCCACAGCCTGGTGTGACTTAGGACTATCCTGAGACTGGGACCAACAATCAGCTGATTGTCAGCCCTGGCCTCCACAGAGCAGTTCAAGCCCTCTAGGCTGTTGTGGGGCCAAAAACTGGTTGATTGTAGGCAGTAGCCTGGGTCATGCTGCACCTTTAATTTAAGGTGCTATACAACCCAACCATAATAATGTTCTACATATATGTATGGCTGGCTTGCTGTTTTATGGTGCCATAAATTGGATGCACATGTAGCAACTTTGACATTTATGCCATGATTAACATGTTAATAGCAGCACACATGTAATGCATAGAGCATCCCTGGGACACACTAATTCTTTTTCTCCTCTCTTGCAAAATGAGTGGGTCTCAATTTTGGTAGGAGCTTCAAAGAGAATCAAGCACTTTTAGAAGTAAGATATGAGTAAGTAAATGTGTTAGTTTAGTCTCTTCTTGTCTGGTACTTGCAACATTCTGCTTGGTAGAGGAAAAAGCATCTTTTAGAACTGAACAAACAGAAGGTCTTTGTGGTATTACTCCCATTTACTTCTTATGCATAAGTAACCAAGTTAGTGGTAAAATAATAGCCTGTTTGATATTAAATATTATTCTCTTAGTGAGCTAGCAGACTTGTCTTGCTTTCCCCAAACTCATTGAATTATTTTTTCACCCAAAGAGGCAGTTGAGCCTATCTGCCAGGTCTGCAGCTGTAGGGAAAGCCAGCATGGAGTCTAGTTTGGTGTTTGTTCCCAAACAGCTGCATGCACAGAGGTGAACTGGTAGTAGGAAGGGACCAGGCTGGCTTCATTAACATTCCTCCACTGAGGGGAAAGGCTTCTCTTCCAGGAGCTGGAAGCTACTGATGGTTGAAGCAGCCTCATTAAGCTCTGGGGAAGAGAAGTGGTAGGAGAGAGGCACAGCTTCTACTACAAATGGAACAGTTAAAAAAGAAAGCCTCTCGCACACTCCTTAGTGAATTCAAATTCTTCATTGGATTGACACCCTAGCTTGAAACCTCTTTATCTTCTCCTTGGGTTGGCTCTTCTGTTGCCCAAAACTGTTATTTAGTCTTAGTTGGCCATGTCTTCATTAAGACAACTTTCTTCCGCTCCCATTCTGCTCTCTGCCTGTCTTGTCCCCAAATTCTCTTTCTGATCATTTACTTGATCATCTAAACCTACTCTCACTTCTAACTTCTCCTCATTCTCATACAGCTTTCATACTTTATAATGATTTGCATCTTTGGGAATAGGTAGACAATGACAGACTGGGCATCTGTACATGAGACAGTAACCGTGATGTGATGCTACTGCGCAGTAGCTCATTGCTACTGCGCAGTAAGTAATGTCGGAAAAAAATGTAGTGACAGTACTGTGTAGTCATTTAGTACTTATTTATGCCTGCGCAGTAACAACTACACAGTCTTCCGTGCATGTAGTTGTTGCCACTAATGTGAAAACAGAGTCTTGTTGAACACACGCTGAAAAAAGTAGAATGTAGTTGTTGTTTGGGGAGTGCTTGGTGCTGTGCTAATATGCACATAACCAGGCTCAGGTATGTGCAATTGCTTTGGTTTTATTGTTTTTTGTTCAATGAATGTGGGGTGGAAAAAAACAAATGGGGCATGTCTTCATGGTAGCAGGCCCATGAGCTGTAGATGTGCCCTATAACTCCGTAGCTATTCTAAACTCTCACAATGTTCCCTTCACTCAAGGCTCCCTGCCCCCAAGTTGGCTCAATTTATGTTTTCTCTGCTGCTTGAGGCATCCTAGAAAACTTGCCTGGCCACCCACTTTTTTAAAATCTAACAGTCAATCTCCCCTCCATTGATTCTGACATCTTTTTGTTCAAACAGCAACCTTTCCTCACTCTTGGGCATTCTTATGCTGAATATCCCAATCACATATTTTTACATTTTATTTTTTTTACCTTCTCCCATCATTTTTAAAAAATATATTTTTTCATAAAAATCTTATGAAAAGTCTTCTTTTCTCTCTCTTCTTCCCCCCCCCCCCCTTTCATTTATGGCTCCCATTTTTTTTTTTTTTGTTATACAACAGTGACTTGTCTGTTTGACCTCAATGTAATGGTAAGTCTAGCTGTACAGTATGTGCATGGTGGCTCACCTTTCAAAAATGTAGAAAATGGTTTTCAGTCTTTAAGTTTTTTTTGTTTTTTGTTTTTTTCCCTTTCAGTATGTAGGAAAGTGTTTTGTTTGGGGGCTTTGAGCAGATAATTGAGTAGCATAATAACTAGATTTAGCAAGGAAAATTTTCAATACAACTGGAAAATGCTAATTTCTTGAAACCAGTGCTTTTCATAAAACTATATCAGTTTCGATGAAGCTTTCATTGGAAAGGTTTCTTAGACCCAGAATGGAAATTAATGAGACATCACCCCAAAATAGTCAAATTACCAGCGATTATTTTATATGTATGTATTTATTTATTTTTATATTTATGTTACCCGACCCCAAGGAAAGTTTAGGGTAGCTTGCAATAGAAGACAAAATAACTTATACTTATTTTAATATTTTATTCTTTTATATCACAAAATAGATGGTATATCCCCAAACTTAAAAGTTTGTCCCCACCTCACTTTACCCCAGATACTCACATTTTCCTGCCTGTCACCTAGAAGAGTAGTGTTCCCTTGCCTAGCACAACCTAATTTTCCAGGCCCCATTCACTTTTCCCATAAAAGTGGATCGTAGATCGAACAAAGCTCCTTCCTGTTTTGGTTCAACATATATACACTACTGAATTGCCCATCAAGAATGACAGATGAATTTCAAATAACAAAAACAAACAGATTTTACTTTTTCATATTTTATTAAATAAATTAAATATTTATAAATAACTTAAAATAGGCTAAATATTTGAAGATACCAATCCCTTCCTGCACTTGCTCTTGTCCACCAGGCTGGAGCCTGTGCATCTCTTTGCTTTGCAAGGGCAAGGGCAGGTGAGCTCTGCACCTTGTAACAGCTGCCCATGCCCCAGGGTTTTCTCTGCACTGCCCCCTTCCCCGCTTGGGGCTTGGGACAGGGCTGCCACTGCTTACCCACTGCCTCATGCCTCTGCCTGGCTTCTGCTTTTCCTCTGCTGGCCCCTCTTTCTGCCCTCCCCACTGTGCCAGGCTCCTGGTGCCCTCCTGGGAGAAGCTCAGTAGAAACAGCTGTGGTCCCTGACTCTCTTCAGAATTCTGGAACTTGGGATCATTCTGACATGGTCACTAAATAAATGCTAAGGTTTAGCAAAGAACCTTCTCTGAAGAAACAAATGTTCTGTCTCTTACAGTTTTCAAGCTATTCACATTTAAAGAGTGTGCCAGACAGACACAGACAGACCAACTAATTCCGTGAGAGAGAGATAAGATTCTCCCACCCCAACACACCTGAAACAGATATGAAACCCTCAGAGTTGCCTAGAAAATCATCATTGGCCACAAGAATTTTCTGAATATGTGAAGCCCATATCCTATATGTACATGATAGTAACACTGAAAATCCTTGCACAAAGTTGTTACTGGCTGCTTAAATTTAGGCCCTGTGCCCATTGTCAGTCATTTCCACACTTGGATCAATCCATAGTACTTTTCTTTTGCCAAGCACAATATTCACATAAGGAACTAGAAAAAGGGATTACAAGAACAATACTTCTCTTTAAAGTATTTTGTGGGGAGGAGGCATTGGTTCCTTGAGGTTTAAGCAAAACTTTTTTCTGTTTAATAGAACATGTCTTGCAGTAACCATTGTTTATCTTTTTGTGATGACTAAAAATAAGAGATCTGTAACTTCTTATAGAGTGGATCCCCATGAGGCTTGTTTGACCTAACAATGTATGGTAGTCTTCTAAAATGCAAGTTTAGAGACTTGGTATATTAATACAGATCTTATGGCTCATATGTTAAGGGTGTGTAGAAAAAAAATATAAAAGTCTGTATTTTGCTACTGAAATTCTGATTCCAAATAATGCTAATGGATGCTAGCATAAAAACTGGTCTAAAATGTCCTTGAAAATGGAGACCAGTTCGGTGCTCACTATATAGTACTAATTTCTTTGGTTCCATTAATGGTCTTGTGATCTTTCCTGATGAAGTCCAGTATTTTGGTAATTGCATGAACAATCTGAAAAGCAGTTCTTCATTTTTACTATTGATATTAGTGTATAATACTGAAACTGACACTCAAGTGATATCTAGCAGATGTGATTTTCTTCACTCTGTGTCAAGAGCAGCAGTGCACTGGATCATGTGTGTGAGGTGTTCCCCTCCATGGTTGCTTAGGTTTCAGAATCTGGTTATCTACAATGTATTTAATTCAATTACTGAAATAGCAAGTAAACTGTTAGCAGAAGTCAGTGACCTAGAATGCTGCCTTTAAGCTTTCTAGCCTGGCTGATAGTGGAATGATATAAAATGACATGAAGCCTGAAGACATAATTGCTCATTGAAAATATCCACAATAGCTAACATTATTCTAAAGATGAGAAGTGACAGTTATATATTTTGGCATTATTTTCCTGTAGGAAAGGAACATGCAACCTACTTATTTTTCTACTGCTGGGGCTGACTCAGAATTATATTTATAAAAGGATTATTTATTGACTTTCTGAAACAAATTTTCAAAGTGGCTTCTACCCAAGCATTAATTTTGAGATCTCAGTAACTTGGTGCTTCATGCAAAATGAGCTGTTTGCAGTTTATTCAGTTTGTATGCAGAAAATCACAAAATTTATTTCTAGAAACTTCACATCAAAAGTAATTCAAGTTAAAGGTCCAAAATTCAGAGGCTATCTCTGAAAGACAAGCTAAAAATGTGACATTTTAAAATTTAGGAGCACAATGAAAGTCTGACATGCCTGTTTGTTTGTTACCAAGCTGCCCATAACAGTTATAATTGTATGCAAAGGGAGCCATGTACATATGAATATTTATAAAACTTAGGCTAGTTAACAAACTTTAAAAAAAGAGCTGGTAAAACTGCAACTGGCAGGGTTTTAATGCAAGTGAATAGGGCCCCTCACTATGATTAATAGTACTAAGAAAGTGTGACTTCTCATCATAAAGATTAATACAAAATTAGATAATTTAGGTTTTAATTTGGGCTCTGGAGCTTTCTCTGTTTCTAGTTCTTGTATAACATATCCTAACTCTTAAAGTCCAATCTGATTCAATGAGGCACTATGGTACAAGGAAATGGTTTATACCCACTTGCTATATCTACTGAGAGGACAGGAAAATAATTGAAATCTGTCATTTCACTGGTAGGAATCTTTACCTATGACCTGTTGATTTAATTGCAGAGACCTTACTTTTATTAGCTCTTACTTTCAATTCCACAAAAGTGGTATTTCTTCTGCCAAATGATTTTATGGTCATGGAGGGATTAAACAAATTGTACCCTGACTTCATACAAAATAAGGCAAGAAGGCCTTTAATGGCAGCATTGAGTTCATATTTGGGGGAAAAATAGCTCAGATGCTCCATTCTGATGAAATCATCATAATTAGCAGTATGCACCAGTCATGGCTGGGACCCATCTGGAAATGGTGGTTCTAGCCATAAGTATCAGTTCGGGCATGTAAGTATGAAAGCATGTAGTAGGTAATTACTAAGGATCCATAGCAAGACATTTATATCTGAACCACATACTATGGGGTACCTACAGCCCTTGTTGCTTTAGTAGGGAGGCAACCATGGTGCAGTTTTCTAGCTTCCCAAGTACCTTTCATGGAGCCAGCAAGGGACCTGAAGGGCAACAAGAAGGATTTCTACAAGTATGTCAGCAACAAGAGGAAGATGAGGAAAAATGTGGGTCCTTTACTGAATGGGGGAGGCAACCTAGTGACAGATGTGGAAATGGCTGAACTATGCAATGCCTTTTACCAGTCTTCACAGGCAAGGTCAGCTCCCAGACTACTGCACCTGGCAGCACAGTTTGGGGAGGAGATGAGCAGCCAATGGTGACCAAAGAATAGGTTAGGGACTATTTAGAAAACCTGGACATGTACAAGTCCATGGGGTGATGTACCCAAGGGTGCTGGGGGAGTTGGACGATGTGATTGCAGGGGCACTGACCATTATCTTTGAAAACTCATGGCAGTTGGGAGAGGTCCTGGACAACTGGAAAAGGGTAAATATAGTGCCCATCTTAGAGAAAAGGAAGAAAGAGGATCCAGGGAATGGCAGACTGGTCAGCCTCACCTCAGTCCCTGGAAAAATCATGGAGAAGGTCTTCGTGGAATCCATTTCTAAACACTTGGGAAAGGCGATTTAGGAACATTGTGTATGGATTTACCAAGGGCAAGTCATGCCTGACCAACCTGACTGCCTTATGTGATAAGATAACTGGCTCTAAATTTGGGAAGAGCAGTGAACAAGATATACCTTGACTTTAGCAAGGTGTTTGATATGGTCTCCCACAACATTCTTGCAAGCAAGCTAAGGAAGTATGGGTTGGAGGAATGGACTGTCAAGTGGATAGAAAACTGGCTGGATATTTGGGTTCAGAGGGTAGGATTCAATGGCTCTGTCTAGTTGGCAGCTAGTATCAAGTGGAGTGCCCTTGGGGGTCGGTCCTGTGGCTAGCTTTGTTCAATATCTTCATCAGTGTCCTGGAAGATGCGATGGAGTGCACACTCAGCAAGTTTGCAGGTGACACCAAGTTCAGTGGAGTAGGGCTAGGATTCGGAGAGACCTCAACAAATTGGAAGACTGGACCAAAAGATATCTTACAAGGTTCGTTAAGGGTGCAGAGCCCTATACTTCTGACAGAATTCCATGCAGGTGCAGGTTGGTGAGTGACTGGCTAAGCAGCAGTTCTGCGGAAAAGGACCTGGGGGTTACAGTGGACAATAAGATGAATATGAGCTAACAGTGTGCCTTTGTTATGAAGAAGGCTAATGGCATACTAGACTGCATCAGTAGGAGTGTCTACAACAGACTGAGGGAAGTGATTCTTCCCCTCTATTCAGCACTGGTGAGGCCACATCTGGAGTACTGTGTCTAGTTTTGGGTTTACCACTACAGAAAGAATGTGGACAAATTGGAGAGAGCCCAGTGGAGGGTTAGGGTTGGACACACGACATATAAGGAGAGGCTGAGGGAATTGGGCTTACTCAGTATGGAGAAGGAAAGACTGAGAGGGGATTTAATAGCAGCTTTCAACTACATGAAGGGTTGTTCTAAAGAGGATAGAACTAGACTCTTCTCAGTGGTGGCAGATGACAGAACCAGGAGCAATGGTATTAAGTTGCAGCAAGGGAAGTTTAGGTTGGATATTAGGGAAAAATGTCTCAATTGAAGGGTAGTAAAGCACTGGAACAAGTTACCCAGAGAGGTTGTGGAATTTCTATCCTTGGAGACCTTGCTAGACAAAACCTTGGCTGGGATGATCTAGTTGGGGCTGGTCCTGCTTTGAGCAGGGGGCTGGACGAGATGACCTCCTGAGGTCCCTCCCAAACCTAATTTTCTGTGATTCTATTATATAAACTTATCTGCCTGCAGGGTTTTACAATGGTGGAAAATGGTGAAAGAAGATGGGGAAGAGCCAACTTTGTAGACTAAAATAATGGGAGCATGTGAATTGACCTGAATAATCAGGTTTGTAGTATCCATGTGGGCCAGACCTAAAAGTTTTGGTTCAATGGTTAATTATTATGTTATTTCAGAAATTGTAGTGCTTATTGATAAGCAAGTCTTAAACATTGTTTAAAACAATATCCAGTACAAGAAGTTTGATCCATGTATTGAAATGAAGTTTTTCCTTGTAAAGGTTTGATCCAAAGCCCACTGAAGTAATTGTAGGGCTCAGTTGTTAAAAAAGTGAGGTAGCAGGAGGTCTGTACTAGGAAGGCTTTCAGATGATGGATGACCTGTTTAATTATCATACAGCACACCCAGTGCTTACTGCTGTATTTGCCACAAAATAATGATCCACGGCAAGCCTAAAGCTCATATTGTTAATTTACATTTAAATGCCATGCAAGAGCAGTGCATCAGTGTCAATATCCTGCTGGTTACGAAACTGACAGAGATGAGATTACTGAGTCCACTATCCTTTTCCTCCAGTGCTACACTATCCTTAATAACTTAATGACTTCTTTTTTTCTTAGTGATAGTTCAAATGCAATATATTTTTAATACAAACACCTTGCTTTGTGCACTAATAATGGGAAATGTAAAATTATGTTTGAAGTGGAGGGGGGGAAGAAATCATCACTTAATTATGTGTGCTTATGGGAACCATTTTCAGAGGTAAGTATTCTGTGAACTTGCTGCTTCTCAACCACATTTGCAAAACTAAAAAGGCTCCCTTAAAGTAGATAAGCTTACATTATCCTAATATACCTATATAAGTTATGCTTGCAATGTATAGTTTCCTGTTGTATTCTAAAGCTACTTATCTGCAAAACTGCCATTTGTACATGCAACCTGGGCATCTGTGTGGTGTGCCACACTGCTAACAGCCTCAGTTCCTGGTAGATTTTCTGATAGAAATGTTTGTCCCTGTAGGTGGGAATATGCGTCTTTTCAGGGTGCATGTGGCTTTCAGTAGTCTCCCCTTCTGAAACAAACTTGGATTTGGCATAATATATTGTAAGACACAAGGATATGTGCCAAATAATTGTTTTCCAAATCCTTAGCCAATGTAAACTACCTAAACTTCATTGAAGTGAATGTATATATGTTGACCTAACCAATATGGGATCAAAATCTTAGCTGGTTTAAGTTTGTCAGATTTCTAGGGTGACATATTGTATTGTAATTATTAGGAAAAAAGACAGATTTTCAAGGGCACAGCTGAAAAGTCTTCAAGATAAGACTCTTTAGGCTGTAACTGCTTCTCGTCATTTAAGTAACTGACTCTTCCCCCCAGGCTTTTCTTCTACAACTAAATAGCATGTTCTATCCGCAGCATCTTAAAGTTCTTCAATGCCAGCTCTGTAACAATGAAGGATAAGGATAGTGTAGCACTGGAGGAAAAGGATAGTGGACTCAGTAATCTCATCTCTGTCAGTTTCGTAACCAGCAGTATACTGACACTGATTCACTGCTCTTGCATGGCATTTAAATGTAAATTAACAATATGAGCTTTAGGCTTGCCGTGGATCATTATTTTGTGGCAAATACAGCAGTAAGCACTGGGTGTGCTGTATGATAATTAAGAGTACGTTTTGAAGATCAGTTGGCAATGACTTCTGAGGGCAATGACCTGGGCCCAACTTATTATAACCAAAATAATATTTCTGTTTTGGTTTTTTCTTTTTCACTTCAGTGCTACAGAAGGCTTATGAGAAACAACTTTAACTGTTTCACCCCTAAATAATTGATTTGTGCAGCCAGTTACCATGCAAACATTTAAGTTTATCTTGGGAATAACCTGCTGTTTACCCATAGGTACCCTGATAGTTCATTTCTCAGTCTTAAGTTGACCATTAGGTCAACATCAAACCCAGTCATAGCAATGCTCAGCTGAACATCTCTGCAGCTTTCCTGGATCCTTTGCATGAAATACATAGAATTTTGGCACCATGGGTTCACAGAATCTGGTTCATTTTCAGTCTTGCTGTAGAAGAAAACTTTCAGGGTTCCACATAAACAACAACCATAGATGCATAGATGTTAGGGTCGGAAGGGACCTCAATAGATAGAGTCCAACCCTCTGCATAGGCAGGAAAGAGTGCTGGGTCTAGATGACCCCAGCTAGAGTGCACCAGTAATGTCAGTAAAATCTTAACTTCTTGGCTTTTGCCTCTTGAATGTGCAGGTTTATTGAAGTGTCACTGATACTAAATAAACAGAAACCTTTACCTACCTTAAAAACATCCCTTAAGTTTTAATGTTACTGTTCATGTCCTTTTGCATTTAAGAGAAAACAGAGTATTTGGGGTTCACATTCTCTGCCTGATGGCTTAGAGGCCTAATTCTGCCTATTTTGAAGTGTATGGCAAGAATTCCATTGATCTCAATTTCAGTATTAAGTCCTTGGTCACCTGACTTCTTACTGAAAGTTAGTTCTGTGAAGAAATTTCATTCTGAATCTTGATATTAATGAAAGGGGTCAACATTTGGTGGGAGAAAATTGGAAGAAGCTCAACAAAAAAACCCCTTCTTGAACATATATGGTGTGTGGGTGTGTCAGCTTTCAAATAAAAAATGGAGACTTCATTGCTAATCTCGTTGGCTTTTAGTGGGAATGGGTTAGGGTGACCTTTTTTTCAAACTGTAAACACTGGACACATGCCCGCCTCTCCTCCCCCTTTCCCCCCCCCACCCCACCAAGGGTGACTAGCACATGCCCCCCTCCAGTGACCAGTCAGCAATGAGGGTCCCTCATGGCTGATCATGGCACTCCCGGAAGTGGTCATGGTGCTTCATCCGGTGCTCCCACTCCCTGGCTGGCACTCTCAGGGATGGGCACTGGTATTCCCACCTGCCCCCCCTGCCTGTTGCCTAAGTGAGGAGGGTGGCCTGTCAGGGGATACACCAGTGCTCTCAGGGTGCATGTGCAGCCCCGTGCACCCACTATGCATTGCCACTGCCCCCTCCTCCATTATGGCTGGAGCGAAGCTGAGCAAGTGGGAGTGGATGTGGACTGCCCGCTGCAGGCTGTGGTCCCTGCCCTGCTGCCTTTCCCACTGGAGCCCTGAGCTTGCCATGTTCCCCCTGCCCACCTGGCAGCAGCCAGGAGGATGACTCCATGCCACCACTGCCGCTATTGCCCCTGCTGCTGTCAGGTGGGCAAGTATAGTGCGACTGGCAGAGGGCTCCCAAGGTAAAGGGAACAGGGCAGGGAGCCCCAAGTCTTCTGTGGGCAGCTTGCGTCTGCTCTGTGCACAAATCTGGGATGGGTCAAATGCCACCTTCCATTGCCCACTGGGGTGTGTGTGCAGCACTTGAGAGCCACCTTCCCCTCCCCCTGGACAAGCTGCCCATGGCTCCATTCTGCTTCCCACCCTGGCCCCATGGACTGCTCTGACTGGTCAGCACCCCTAGTCCCTGCCCCACTCCCTCCCTCAATGTTGGGGCCTCGATCTGCTGTCCCCCCTCATCTTCTCCGTACCCCTTCCCCTCCATAGGCTTGCCAGCAGGGAACTGTTCCACACACTGCCCAGCTGTATTTCTAGCCATGCTTGTGTGTGGGCACACACATGCACATGGCAGCCCCTTGCAGGCTGGAACCTGCCAGCCTGCAAAGGAAAACCTGACACTTCTCATGGATCCCTGCATTACTCTGCAAATCCAGGACAAATGCTGTCATTGATTTATGAAGCCCAGGACCAAGACTTGAGGTTCCCATTCCAGGACTGTCCTGCCCAATTAGGGAAGGGTGGTCATCCTCGAATGGGTTGGTAGCAATTTTTGGATCTTAACCTGTCTCAATAGTTTTGCCATGAAGTTGGATGTAGTTCCAGGAGGAGGGTCCTATTTTCTGGTTTGATTTATGTAGCTGTACAGATAATTTTCTGTCACTCTTCTGAAAGCAACTCAGTATTTCATGGCTGTGCTACACAAATGCTTCCATTTCAGACTAAAAAAAATCTAAACTCCATTTCAAACCTCATCCAGAATTTGCTACCATTTATGCTGAACCTAATTTATTATATAAATTATTGAGTTTGTGACTGTGTCTTTTTCATTGCTAGATCTCTTTGGAGGTGGGCATATGCTATTACACAGTCTTCTATATGGGCAGAAAAATAAGCCAAAAGAAAAGCAGGAAGTGGTGTCTGTGAAACCAGACACACATGCGGACATCTTGTGTGTTGTATTCCCTTTCCTCCAGGGCCACCTAATTATTATTAATGGCTCCCTAACACAGCCCTCTGCTCCTTTCCATTAGGTTTGGAGGATCAGGGCTCTATGGTAGTTGACTTTGACAAGAGAAATTCGGAAATGCCCACAATTTAAATTGGGTTTACATTAATGCTTGCTATATCTTTTAATCATCATAACACGTACATATTTTAATGTGCATACATGTGTACATGCATACACCTTTTAGGTGTGTTTACAGTCCCTCTCGTACACATACCCACACTGAAAATACTCCTATCATTTCTGTATGTAAGAGAGAACTTGCTGTCTTTGTATCTGATGAAGACTTAGACTTCCTAATTTGTCTTGGATCATCCTGATTCGTCTTGGGTTGTCTCCTTCTCCTTTTTTTTTCTTTTAAAGGGATAGTGATAAAGGGCAGTTTACACAATCCATTTCTTGGGTAGTAAGAAGCTTCTGCTAATATTCATGTTTGCTAACATTCTTGTTGCTACCCTTCAAGTTTTTTAAAAGCACCTTTCATTAAGATTTCAATTTTGTGGGAAATTATATCTTGGAGAAATTGTTTTAAGTTCAATAAGTGCAAGGTATTGCATTTGACTGAGATGAAATAAAGTGATGCAATCTGGGGAAGGGATCACTGGAGAAGGCTAAATACAAGGATGATGTTTTACATTTAAATGTGTTAACAGTGCAGTGCCACTACAAATACTGCTGTTGGCTAAAAAGGTCAGTGATTTTGTGTAAAACTAAGAAGGTGGCCTTGTCTTGAAAGTATTTGGAATGTTGTGTGAATTTCTTGCATTTGCTTTGTAGTCTCTCAAAATGACAAGCTAGGTAAATTGCGAAGTGGGGCAGGAAAAGGATACAAAGTTAAGTGAAGGTTAAGGGTGAAGGAAGAAATTGCACTCAATCATGCTTACCTATTTGTTCTTTACACACAAACATCCCATTACTGAAGCAATATCTGACCACTTACCTTGAGAGATTACTCAGAGTTGTCAGACATCATTGTGAAGGAGCCATTATATAATCCTGGAGATATTAGGTCATGATTGTAGTCTCTGAGTATCTTTAGTGTAACACTATGAAGGGAGAGAAAGGAAGTTTAGTTTAAGTTATGTTAGTCTGAAGTCGGGCATCAGGCAGGGTAGAAGTGCACCTTATTGACTAATTGAATCGGAGATGCGTGTGCATAAGCTTCTCTGATTCTGTTAGTCTAAACGCTAGCTACCTTTCTGTGGAGCCAATAGCTACACAGTTAACAAGTTACAGGCTTGTTAAAAAAAATATTGGGTGAAATTCTTGGTCTGTATTGGGCAAAGTCTGACAAACTGCAGAAATGCTGCATTAAACAGAATTGAATCTCTTTCCTTTGATGCAGAGGCATGATGTCAATTGGAGGCATGCTAATGGAAGTTACAGTGGGTACCATTAAAATGCAGAGCAAGCTACTAAACTATTCTTACTTTTGTCTTGTAACTTCTAGCATTTGCAGTGGGGAAAAACCACAGATATTTCAGTAAACTTAAGGATGGAGTTTAGTAAACCTACAGTTTATATGGCTCCAGAAGTATCTGCACACACCAAATACAGAAATAGGGAGAGATTAAATATGAAGTATAATTCATGTGGCAAAAGCCTGTAAAGATTCTTGACTCTTTTCTTATTCTTTTCTCTCTTTGATTATGTGCTCTGACATGCATGGGTCTGTGGCCTCTTGAAACTTATGCATGATCAACCTACCTGTTGTGTTCAGTTTCAGAGCCTGCTATGGCAAAAAATGTATATTATTCAGAAGCATGGAATAACTCTGAGTCCAGTGAAGAATATTGTATTAAAACAAACTACTTGATAAAGTCCATTATAGGTTGTAAATATTCTGTCCAATAGGGCTGGCATCTTCACATGTGACTGTACTGTGCCTGACACAATCCCAAATTAAGCCTTTCTACAGTACATCAATATAAATGTAGTTATTCAATAAATGAAAAAAACAAAAAAGATTAGAACTCTTTTAACACAGATATGGAAAAAAGACCTTCTTAAATATTTATGTCCAAAATTAGTTTCCTGCTACAAACTCCAGTTCCAACTCCCGGTGTGGATGCAGCTATTTTGGCAGAAGGAGATTTTTGCTGTCAGAGACATGCCAGCTGCCCTGAATAACAGCTCTGCTGGCAGAAGCCCTTTTTTATTGCCAGTACTGTTTGCTACAGGGTATGATCCCTCAAACCCCTGCCTACCACAATTCTGCTGGCTGTTCATAATGTAGATAAAGTGGTAGCATTGCCAAGTTCCAGCATTATCATCTTATAAGTATCGTGTCTGATATAAATACATAATAAGATATAAATAAATATAATATTATGCAGGTGTGATAATGCCAGGAGGATCCAACATGTTATGCATTGCTCCCATGTCATTACCTAATTCTAAACACCAACATTCACCAGGACACTAGCTGCAACTTCATATGAAAGGTTCAGCTTTCAGATACAAGACAGTTTTGTGGATGCAACCTTTTATTAAGTTCGTGTTTGAGTACCTCAGTAAGTGATTTTGTAGGAATTCCAGGGGGCCATCACTGCAGAACATACAAGAGAATATAGTCAGGGGGTGTGTGCATTACTTAAAAGAAGCAGCCAAAGAAAAAAAACACTCGGCAAAGGTGCCAATAAAGCAACCCAACTAAAACATTTGTTTTCAACAACAGTACATCTAGACCTGCCCTTCACAGTAGTCATTGGAACAAAACAAATAAGTAAGTATTCTAAAATACTAGTGTTCATTAAAAGGCACGTCCTTTCAGGAGAAGGTGCCCTTAAATTTCTGGATAACTGTTTATGGATCTGGTTCTCATCTTACATGCATTGGTCTTGCAAGGGGTTCAAGTCAGAGCTGTCATGTATTTTTATCATTCTTTAATTACATCAAGAATATCAAGTTCTTGAAGAAAATGTAAATTTACGACTACAGTACTGTGAAATAGATGAGATCTCTGTATTCAGATGCTACAGGGCTGAGAGCCAGGTAAGAATTAAGACTGGTGAATTGGGTAAGCATTAGGGCAAGAAAGAAAGTGTTATTTTGAGGTACCGAAGTCTTTACCAATGGAGCTCATATAAGGAAGACATGGATATAATGATGCATCTTTCCCTATTGTCATATCAATAGTTTCTGTTTTCAACACTTTTTTGATAAAGATCAAACCTTTTGGCTGCATCTGGCCTAAAGAATTACATAAATTTTGTTAGTGGTTCATATGGTTCTATAAATTAGAGTGCTAACCCACACTGGTAGAGGAGGTAGAAATTTGCTTCTGTTTTCCTTTTTATATTTTTTCCTCTCTTATACCTGGAAGCATGAAATAGCAATGTGGCAAAAGTAGTCGAAACTCATTCCCCTAATTGAAATAATGACCTAAAGCTTATTAATTTTTTGTTGTTGTTGGTCGTTTGTTTACAAGGAATGCCAGCTACCTAGTTCTGGCTTAATCTTGGAACAAGGGCAACTCCAATGAGGCTTGCGTCTTGAATATTTATTAGGTGTTTAATATAAACTTCACAAAGAAATCAATTATTCCTTGTCTTGGAATACTGTATTATCAGCATCCTTTGAACTAAGGCTCCATCGTATAACTAATTTTATCCCATTCTTTTTTTTGTTTTGCCTTGGCTAGGACAACCATCTCCCCTTCTGTGCAATGTTACACTGCCTAAGTTTAAAGAGGAGCTTTTAAACATCTCTCCTCCAGCATTCAAACTCCTCAGAAGTCGAGAGAGAAATTCTATACCAACACTTTTGTATCTGTAGCAAATAGGACATATGTTCAGATCAATCAGTCTTTACAATGAACTCAAGAAAAAAAGGATGTTCTTCTTGAAGACGGTGATTACACACTGAACCTTTGAATCAAACCAATCTCAAAATAAATAAATAAATCCTGAAAATATTCAACAGTCTTATGATCAGAGAAGTTTAAGATATATACATACAAAAAATGTCTACCTTTTAGTGTTGCTTTCTGAACTGCTGTTTTTCTTGACTGTGATCGCAAGAAGTGGGGCCACAGTTGCATTCATTGTTCAGTGAGCTTGTCCGCATAGTTAAACCCACCGACAGCAATGAATGTTGATTGTGACCTTTTTTGTAAAGCTCTGCAAATGAGTGGGGGAGAGGGAGAAGAAACCTTGTGTGCTGGTTTGATAGCTATCTTCGGTGAAAGGCCTGAAAGCATGAAGCAAGGAGGATGATGGTTAGCTGGAGGGTACAATCAACGGTCGATGGTTTTCACTTTAAATCCAAACTCACCGACAGCGTTGAATGTTCACTGAAGCAACCACTAAAACCAGAACTCCATTGACTTGACAGCATCCTTAAATGTCTGAAAGGGGGGAAAAGATTAGAATTGACACAATGATTTTAATTGTACATATTATGAGGTTTAAGTTCTCCTTCCTATCCTGCTAACACCAATACTACCACCCTCCCTTGCCCATCCTATTCCAGTAGGGAAGTGGCAGTTATCAACACTTTGATCCTTTGGGGGAAAAAAAAGTTTCATTTATTGAAAAGCTTTTGTTTTCCTACATTGGTAGCCAAATAGAAATTAACATGAAGCTAAATTTGTCAGATCAAAACATGCAACCCTATACCTCTACACAACTGGATAAGTTGTGAGTCTCAGTGATGACGTGAATAGATCTCCAACCCCGGCAAGGCCTTTTCTGCTACAATGATTCCATAAGATCTTTTAGACTTGCTGAATACTGAACTTTGTCTTAAATGGTTTTGTTTTTCAATGTTTTTGGAAAAGAGCAACTTTTATTTTCTTATCAAATTGCTAGAATACCAAAGGCTTTACTGTGAAACAGGTGCAATGTTTTACTTTAATAAGAGCATTCTACTTCTTTAAATGCCTGTGCAGAATCCATACAGATTCTGTACTAGCTTTGTAATTTAGACAGGCTTTGTAAATTTTAAATCACCACCTTAAGCTGACTTTGTATTTAAATCACCACTTCATGATATTGCAGGTGAAATGAAATCCTATCAAAACTAAACTAAACTTGGAGGAAATCAATTCTTAGATTTTCTTTACATGTACACTTTTTATTTGCTGCTTCCAGTTATGTTGACTTTCTGGGGAGATATAAATGGACCTATCTCTAGGTTAGAATGCCCCAGATTCCTTCTGGAATATTTATGAGATGGCCATGTCATTCTCATTTCAAGGACTTGATATCACCCTTAAAGTCTGATAAGACTCTCACAATAAGACAACTTTTTTGTCTGCCATTGTTCTAAAGGTTTCTAGTTCAGTTAAACTTTTTTTTTTTTTATTCTATCAAAAATGTTTTTAGCCCAAGTAAAGTAGATGTAATATTGCAATTAATATGGCAAAAACTATTTTTCCCCAAGGGCAAGGTTTGGGAAAGGGAGAGACTACAGACAGAGGGTAAAAGCTGATACTTTAGGAGTCCACCATGCCTACTAATAGTAGCAGCAAGCAGAGTTGTTCCACAGGAGAGAATTCCTTTGAGAGGTGAGTATTCTTCATACGAAGATGCTTCTATATTTGCTGAACGGAAGAAGAGCAGTTACCAGGTAATAGAAGGATTCCTGGGTATGTATTAACTGTAGATGAATTGTAGATGAAGTCTTGTCCCCAAATGCTGGTGGCATGGTATGTGTCAGATTATTGTATACCTCCTTCATTTTTAAAATCACTTCAAACACCTTATTTTGCATTATTTGCATTCAGGGAACCCAGGACAAAAATATTTGACATGCCACAATTTTTATGCTATTTGCATAAATTTTGTTAGCAAGTTTTGCTCCACAGCATTGACCCTAAGTTATAACTATTCTTTTAAATGGATTTCCTATGTATCCTGGCATTTTATTGCCACCCAGTGTTTGCTTATATCACTTTTACTAGTCAATGGCTTGCTGTCCTTTAGATCAGAGGTTGCCAAATGTTTTCCTATTGCATACTCCATTCCAGATTTACCGGATGCCCACATATGCTTACCAGCATATGTTTTATATTTTAATCCCTTGTATGCCAATTATTGCTTAATGAAAATTAAATCTGCTATTACACATTTTATTTCTCATACCCCCAAAAAATATCTTGTGTACCCCCAGGGATATGTGTACTACAGTTTGGGATCCCCTGCTTTAGATAAAACGATAAATCATGCTGATGTACAAAGACATGGCAGTAGGAGCACAGCCTGGATTTTCTTTCCGCGATGGGCCTAGAGCACTTCTTATAGACAGGAAGCACACTTGCCTGGGGAATCTATCATTTGAGATTTTTGATGCTTCAAATATCCAAGCAAATGCAGCAATGAACTTGTTTTGGTGATACAGTGGAGCACCTGTGGTGTATCCACAAGTAGCAGACTACACACTTGGCTTGATTCTCTGCTTGCCTTCCCCTGGCTTTATCCAAATGGAGCTCTATTGATTACAGTGAAGTTACTTCTCATTTACACCCATCTAATTGAGTGGAGAATCAGGCCCTTGGACTCAATAGGCTTTTGTATTTATCTGCATGTGTTCAACATTGTCCCAGCTAAATGAATAGACTTCATGGTTTAGGGTCACTCATGTTTAACATTCTCTCTATTGTATGCTTCCTTTCTATACTCCATTTCTTTCAGTACTTATTCACGCATTCTCATTCTCTTCTTCTCCCTGTCACTTTATCTTTCAGTGCACTGTCTTGCCTGGCTGATACCTTGGGGGGAAAAAGGGAAGCTATTAGGTGCTGTGGCTGTGTGAAATTCCATTTAAAAAAATACAGTTGGCTGCTTATTCTACTCTCCTATCTCCAGTTTTAGATGGAAAACTGTACTTTTTTTTATTTAGCCACATTGCTAGAAGCTAGACTCTTACAAAATCCAGGCACTTCTGATGCCGAACACTTGCAGTTTATACAGAGTAATAATGCTTTCCTCTTCTGTCATCTGGTTTTGATTTTTTTTTTATTTTTTTTTTAATTCCCCAACTGGGCGGAGCTGGCTGCAGTACAAATGCCAGATTTATTTAAAGTTTTATTTCAGATCTCCAGGCTTATGAGAACATTCAGATTGGATGTATGCTTTTTTTTATTTAAGGTTAGTAGGTCATAAATAAACCAAAGCACTTTCCTTGCTATGAACAATAGGGTCATAGTGTACATGAAATATAGCTTTTAAAAAAGTAAGAACCTAACATGAATTGACAGAAGTACATGAGGAAGTAGTTCATTGTGTCACTGTAAAGGCCACAGGGATTTGGGCTGCTGAAGATGTCTGTCTTAGGAATAGATTAGATATCTTGTCTGATGACCTGTACTTAATTTAAGTGACTGCCTTTGCCAGTCCTTCCAGAGGGCAATTGTGTGAAATAGAGCATCTCATCTCCAGTCCTCTTCCTCTCTTGATGGACTGACCTAAATTGAAAATATGGGTGTTGTGCTGCACAGACAGTTACTATTCTGCTCTGCAAGCTGCATCTTTGCTCCTAATTACCAGGCTTTCATATTTGGACCTTTTTATCTGGCATCAAAAGAGGAACAATTTACTGCATTATTGTGGCTAATATCAGCAACTGGATTTTGTTGTTCAGTACTGCTCATGTTTAACAGCTTCTCTGTGTAGAACACAGACATACAGGCTTTCTTTTCTCAACCTGGTAATAGTGCCTACAACTCTAGTTTGAAATGTTACTCTGTTCTTTCACTGGCCCACACCCGCTTCCTTCCTTTCTTCTCCCACCCCCACACACACATCAATTGGAGAATAAATGATAGATGTCAAATAGGTCTGGCTCCATGCTGGCTGCTTTGTACAGCCATCTTATTTTTTTAATCAATCTTGTTGCTATTCCAGCAGTGAGACTCTTAGGAAAATTATCTGGGTGAGCAAGTAGGTCTGGAATTTGGGGCTTTCTTGCAAATTCTAAGTATTTTACTCCTAGATTACCTCTTTAATGATATATTAAAATAGAGCCTCTGTGTTGATTGGCTGATTACATTAATGTAATTCTATGATAAATGTTCTGAGAGGCTTACACCATCTTTAAATGATTAGTGTTCTTTTGTTAAATTGTTACTATAGGAGCGAAAGGTTTTTTTTTTTGTTTGTTTTTTGGATGCAAATATTCATTTGCCCAAAAGCAAAGGACAAAACCACATTGTTTTGCTTAGGTCACAAACTATATCTTGGATGCAGTTATTGGCTTCTTCCAGTAATTCCATCTCCCACAGTCTGTTAACAACCCTCCATTTATACACTTGGGGACAGAAAAGAAATGCAATGCATGGATGTATTTTTAATTTTGACACTAAAGTGAATTCCAGTGGCTGTTTCTAAAAATGGCATAAAGGCATTTGGGACCAGATCTTTGGCTAGTATAAACTGAAACAGCTCCACTGATGTCAATGAAGGCATGTCAGTTTACACCAGCCTAGATTCATAGATTCATAGATGTTAGGGTCAGAAGGGACCTCAATAGATCATCGAGTTCGACCCCCTGCATAAGCAGGAAAGAGTGCTGGGTCTAGATGACCCCAGCTAGATACTCATCTAACCTCCTCTTGCAGACCCCCAGGGTAGGGGAGAGCACCACCTCCCTTGGGAGCCCGTTCCAGACCCTGGCCACTCGAACTGTGAAGAAGTTCTTCCTAATGTCCAATCTAAATCTGCTCTCTGCTAGCTTGTGGCCATTGGTTCTTGTAACCCCCGGGGGTGCCTTGGTGAATAAATACTCACCAATTCCCTTCTGTGCCCCTGTGATGAACTTATAGGCAGCCACAAGGTTGCCTCTCAACCTTCTCTTGCGGAGGCTGAAAAGGTCCAGTTTCTCTAGTCTCTCCTCGTAGGGCTTGGTCTGCAGGCCCTTGACCATACGAGTGGCCTTCGCTGTACCCTCTCCAGGTTATCTGCATCCCTCTTGAAGTGCGGTGCCCAGAATTGCACGCAGTACTCCAACTGCGGTCTGACCAGCGCCCGATAGAGGGGAAGTATCACCTCCTTGGACCTATTCGTCATGCATCTGCTGATGCACGATAAAGTGCCATTGGCTTTTCTGATGGTTTCGTCACACTGCCGGCTCATGTTCATCTTGGAGTCCACTAGGACTCCAAGATCCCTTTCCACCTCTGTGCCACCCAGCAGGTCATTCCCTAGGCTGTAGGTGTGCTGGACATTTTTCCTCCCTAGGTGCAGTACTTTGCATTTCTCCTTGTTGAACTGCATCCTGTTGTTTTCTGCCCACTTGTCCAACCTATCCAGGTCTGCCTGCAGCTGTTCCCTGCCCTCCGGCGTGTCCACTTCTCCCCATAGCTTTGTGTCATCTGCAAACTTGGACAGAGTACATTTGACTCCCTCATCCAAGTCACTGATGAAGACATTAAAGAGTATCGGTCCAAGGACCGAGCCCTGCGGGACCCCACTGCCCACACCCTTCCAGGTCGAGACCAACCTATCCACCACAACTCTCTGGGTGCGACCCTCTAGCCAATTCGCCACCCACCGGACTGTGTAGTCATCCAAGTCACAGCCTCTTAACTTGTTCACCAGTATGGGGTGGGATACTGTATCAAAGGCCTTCCTGAAGTCTAAGTATATGACATCCACCCCTCCTCCTGTGTCCAGGCGTTTCGTAACCTGGTCATAGAAAGAGACTAGATTGGTCAGGCACGATCTGCCCGCCACAAACCCGTGCTGGTTTCCCCTCAGCATAATTTGTCCTGCTGGGCTCTCACAAATGTGAGCCTTGATAATTTTTTCAAAGACTTTACCAAGGATGGAGGTGAGACTGACTGGCCTATAGTTGCCCGGGTCCTCCTTCCTCCCCTTTTTGAAAATGGGGACCACGTTAGCCCTTTTCCAGTCCTCCGGGACTCGACCCGTGCACCACGAGCGTTCGAATATTCCCACCAGTGGCTCTGCAATGATGTCAGCCAGTGCCTTCAGTACCCTCTGATGGAGCTCATCCGGGCCTACCGACTTAGGCATCCAGTTCTTCCAAGATACTCTGCACCATCTCAGGATCTACACATGGAAGTCTGGCTCCTTGCTGCTGCCTCTCTACAACCCCAGTGAGAGACTTGTCGTGTCCCTCACTTAGGAACACTGAGGCAAAGAACTCGTTGAGGAGTTCAGCCTTGTCCCCCGTGTCCGTCACCAATTGTTTCTGCCCATTTACCAGGGGTCCTATTCCTCCCTGGGCCTTCCTTTTACTCTCTATACATCTAAAAAACAATTTCTTGTTGTCCTTTACTTGGGTTGCCATCCTCAGCTCCATGGTAGCTTTGGCCCGTCTAACTGCCTCCCTACAAGCACGAGCAGAGGAGGTATATTCATCTTTAGTGATCTCGCCTTGTTTCCACTTTTTATGTGCTCCCCTTTTGGCCCTTAGGCTGCCCTGGATTTCTCTGGTCAGCCATGGAAGCCTCCTGGCCCCTTTCCCTCTTTTGCCTCGCTCGGGGATCGTCTTGCTTTGTGCCCGAAGGATCGTTTCCTTAAGGCACAGCCACCCTTCTTGGGCTCCCATCCCTTCAAAACTCCTACTCTGCAGTGCGTCCTTGACTAATCGCCTGAGTTCATTGAGATCAGCTTTCCTAAAGTCTAGCACTTTCACCCTACTAGTTACCTTACCCACTTGATGTCTTATGTTGAATTCTATTATTAGGTGATCACTGTCCCCCAAATGGCTACCGATCTGTAGGTCCCCTACATGTCATCCCCTGTTGCCAATACCAGATCCAGTATGGCATTCCCCCTAGTGGGACCATGTACCTCCTGTGTCAGGTAGGTCCTGGTCTGATCTGTGAGAAAAGGAAAGGATAATTATGGGCTTTGGTGTGCTTTTTAATTAGTTTACCTTTTTCTTGTTCATAGTTCATACTTTTCCTTCTTTTTCTAAAGAGCCCTCTTGAATGCCACAACGTCATATTATCTTGAAGCTCAATCTGAAATAAATTAGAAAAAAATCCAATTAAATATTGACACTGTGCTGCAACTTCAATAAAAAGAATGACATCCAGTTGATCATTATCAACATAAGCTTTATTTTATTTTATTGAATGTTTCTGTCCAAACCAGTCTTTTATTGAAATTAAACTCCAGGCTACATGTTTGCAAGATTGTATGGACAACAGCACAAGAAAGAAGCATTTTGTAATAAAAACAGAAAGCACTTATTTTGGTGCTGCTTGTACGAAGGCCAACACCATAGCCTAATATACTCTCTAATTTTTACCTAAGGTTTCTTCATCCTTTTGCATTTGTTGTTTGGAATTGAAATTCATGGAAGTTTGGGGTGTATTTAGAGCCCAGTGAAGGAATTACAGGGTGGGAGTCTACAACTGGGGATAAGCATGCAACCCAAATAAACAATTATAATATTTACATCAGGATTTAAGCCTATGAAAATATAATATCCTGGTGCAGTACAGTCAGAAAAGCATGTCTAAGAGAGCACTGTTCCTTCAGCAGAAATGTCTCCTTTGGAGAGAGAAGCAACAGCTATGTAACCTTTCTGAAAGCAACACTGCATTTCAGCTGAGAACATGGAGGGAAAATTGATTCATGTTAAATACAACACACATAATCGTACATAAATGCTGCAACTTATACACCCCCCTTTTTTTGCATGATGGAACAGCTATAGCTATGCAGATTTATTTTTTTATGAAAGTCCCTTGATTGTGAAACTGAAAAAAATGCCAGCATATTAGGAATCCATCTTGAAGTAGAAGAGCAGTTATAGGACTCCTTTAATTAAAAAAAAAAAAAAAATGGCATGCACACACAATGACAAAAACAAAAGTTGAAAATTGCTGGGTCCAGCACTAGCAGTTCTCTGTCTTGAAGCTCCTGATCAAGAATACTATGCTCATGTCCACTGAATAAGATTATTATTTTTAATCCACTGTCAAAAGTCTGACCATGGTGTTAAAATTAAACCATTGGCTAAAATTACATGTCTGCAACTCAGTCTTTCTGAGAAGTGAAGGGCTGATTTAGTCATGCTAATTTAGGAGACGCGCACATGTGAGCACTGGTGATAATATCCGTTTAATCAAATATTTGATGACTTTTAAAGGAATAATTTATGTAACTGTGTAGGTGTGAATGTGTAGGCTTTGAATATGATTTGCCCATTCAATTTTTTGTTTTAGGAATTTGTTAAAATTTGATAGCAAATTGAATACAATCTGGGTAATTCTCAGAGCGCTCATGCCATGCGTAGGTCTAAAGATGAAATGTATAATAAGTACATATTATTTATTATACTGGCTTAATGAGCAAAAGCTGTGTGTTAACTAGTCTAAGCTATACAGCTATATCTGTATTCTTAGGCCTGATTTGTTAAACTGAGGTGAATGGTCTTTACTACTCCATACTACTAGCACTGTTGAAATTGGAGAATCTACTAAATAAGCTTCTCCCCACCACAAATTGTGCTTGTAATCTGTGATTCTTTACTTAAAGCTAAGAATTATTGGGTAATTTCAAGTACTGCCTACAATTTCTCAGCCCTTTCGGACTAAATTCTCTGCTTGTTTTGTTGCTGGAACATATTACTATTTATGGAAGATATGCACATATTTCAGTATTCATAAATCATATGCAAGCATCTGTTCTTTAGATCAGTAGAAGTTATATGGCAACTGTTTTTTACATCAATATCCATGAAGCAATGCTCACCTACTGACTTCATGCTTAGCTTCTACTATTTTAGCAAATATTTCAGCAATCTAACTTTTTAGGCAGGGCAAGGTAAAACGATGGAAATTGGAAACAGAATCTGGTTTGGAGTACCTGTGGCTCAGACCCCCAACATTTTTCATGGATACTATACCAGAGAAGACTGCATGAACATTAGAAGCACCATGATGGGCTCACGCTATGGCACAAGAAGTTCTGCTAGTAATTTTCTGCCCCTTGTTACTGCCTCTGGTGGGGGAGTGGGGAGGGATTTCTTACCACTTTTGTTATGATTTTCCTTAACCAGTTACCCATTCTTTATTTGACTGAAAACAGTAGCATAACCAAGGGAGAGCAAGTGGGACACACCCCAGGTGCTCAGGGAAAGGTGTGTGTGTGGAGGGGGGGGGGTGCCAAAATGGAGACAGAGAGCCCGAGGTTCTGGCAAACTGGAGTCGAGTGGGCTCAGTAATCCTCTCATCAGCCCACTGCCTCCTACTCCCTTTTAGGGACACAGTTGCTGTAAGGGGAGCTGTGAGTTATCACCACCAAGAGCTAAACTAACCCTTCCCTGGCCCTGCAGCCACTGCTGAATTAGGGGCTTTGGATCCTTGCTCGCCATGTAAAACTGGTACTGGTGGGGACAGGGAAGGGTTAACCTGGCTGTTAACATGAGGAAGTGACAGCTTCCCTTATGGCAGCCCCTGAACCACTCTGCTTGGCCAGAGTTGGAGGGCCTTATTATATAGTAATGTTGGGCAGCTCCTGGGGCTCTCAACCCCTGGATTGTTTATACTTTAACACCTGAAACTAGTTTTAAGACCACTTTAGGTGGCTTAAAGTTACACCACTCCAATGGCAAGTTTATCTCTGGTCCATGTTACCCAGCTTGTGTTCCATTAATGTGGCTACCGATGAACCACCCAAATTGCAGTTTTCCATCATCCCAGGATGCAGTGTCCCTTCCTCGCCTTCCTGTTCTCTGTGGACAGACTTTCTACCCTCTGAACTACAAGGGGTGGTTCTGGCACCAAACCAACTCCCCCCTCCAACCTTCTGGGTGTGACCTTCCTACCTCCAGGGGTCCAACCCCATGCAAACAGCCTGCAGAGCACATGCCAGCTAGCTGGCTTGCCTGATATGGATGTTGTATAGGAATGGGATCTGCAGGGGGTAGAGTGGGTTGGGTCCTCATGAGCTGAGGTTTCCTTTCTGGGGAAGGTGCACTGGCTCCCACAAAAGTGCCTTCCCTCACCACTGGGAGGGAAGCACAACCAGTTTATTAAAATATGAGACCACCTTTTAATTTACTTCTTTGTTTCTTTCTACGCAAAGAAGAGTGTTTTACTTCTTTTTATTTTATCCTTTGGTGGATGACTTCATTTCACCACCCTTTCCTCACCCCCATTTCTTTTCTGCATCCCATTTCATTACCCACCCATTACCCATCCCATTAACTTTCCACTTCCTAGGTTTGTGTTCCTGCCCCCATCTTTCACATACCCCCACCTAGAGCAGGTATAGAAGCCTGTCCTGGCTCACCAGCCCTGTAGTGGCAACTCACAGCTGTAGCTCCTAGTCAGGCCCCTGCTCACCAGCCATCTAGTGGAAAGTCACAGCTTTGCAAGTAAGGGGGACAGTCGAGGAAGGTTTTTATTTTAGCCGTATGGTGTGACTGCTCCAAACTCAAACTAGCACTAACAGTGTGCACCTACACATGCAATTAATTTTGAAGCAATAAAATCTGGAGCTGTTTGAGCTGAAGTAAACTATTCCCAGGCACAGCAATTTGACCTAGGGCAGAGCAGTTCATGCCAGAGCCACTCACTCCTGCCCTGAGTTCCAGGGGGCATTGTCAGGTGGCATAGGGGCTGGCTGGGGCACGAGGGTGCTGAAAGTGCAGCTAGGTGGCAGGAAGGAATCTGGCTCCTTGCTGGCTGAGGTGACTGGGTGCAATTTAAACCCATGGTCAGTGTCTACATGTGTATTTAATTGCAGTTAATATCTCTACCCTAAGATAGTATTGTCCCTGACATTACTATCTTACAGTGGTGTTAATTAGCTTACTGTGGCCTAATACCATCATGTGAAAATAGTCATGCTTTACTCTCCAGCTAATTGGTCTACTCTGCAGTAAAGCAAACATGTAGACATGGCCACACTGATCAACATTTGAGCAACTCAAAGTAAAACGTGTAACAAGGCCCAAACTAATGATGCCTCTGGAACCAGAATTGATTTCGAAGAGCAACATCTTAGTTGCTGTACCTCCATTCTGTACCACAAGGCAAATAATTATAAAGTTGCACTCGGTACCTCTAGGATTCATGGCCTCAGTTTAATCAGTTTATTGCTTCACACAAATGGATAAAGGCAGGAGAGGCAAGCATTGCCCACTGCAGATGGCCCTGGACTGTGAATTAGAGGATTAGAGCTCTCCTGCAGGTTTTGCCACTCCAATGTTGTTAACTTGCTGTTTTCAGTCTCTGCTTTTGTATTTGTATCTGCAAAATGGAGGAAAGGATATTTACATGCATTTGTAAATCATTTTAAAATTTCAAAATGAAAAGTGCCCCATAAGGATTGTATACACTCTAATTTGTTTAACTCCTGATCTGTATGTGCGCTAAGCTATTTTATTTAAAATGTGCGCACTCCTCTGCAATCTCATCTGCAAAGTGGGAATAAAATGATTCCTCACCTCAGTGGGGGTGCATTTTGAGGCCTGGCTTATGTAAAGCATCTTAAGGTGCTTGGATGGGGGAATTTATGGCTGTGAAGAAAAAAAAAAAGCAATATGTCCAAGATTTATAATATTCATATCTTTGCAGTAACTGAATTTCGGACTGTAACTGGACTGGGTACCTTTGTCAAATTTAGTGTAGGTCTGGGTCCCATACGAAACTCAAATGGGAGGTGGTTTGGCAGCATTATGCTACACCTTGGGCACCTCTACATGGGATGTTTACTGCAGACTAGACTAATTAGCATCACAGTAAACATCTCATATCTACATGTGTGGCCCTATTAGGCTGCAGGAAATGAATTAAATGTGCAGCACAGTATTACTTACTGCAGAGCTGGCTTTTGGAGGGAGGGGGTTGGGGGTTTAGGGGAGGGGGTTGTGGGGTTTTTTTGGTTTCTTTTACTCTGCAGCACTGCACATGTGACACTGATGTGGCTGGCTGGGATATGGGGGTGCTTCAGTGAGGGGTCTGTCTGGCAGCTAGCCCTGTACCACAGCACTCTCATTCCCCAGCCAGCCCCTCTGCAGCACATCGAGCTGGATTGAAGCAGCCCTGGGCTGGCAGGCTGACCTTCTGGGTCCTCTGCCAACCAGGGCTGCTCTGACCCAGCTCAAGGTGCTGTGGTCCTGGGCATGCATTCAAATGGTGCACCTGGGAACAATAAACTCTGGCACAATAAGCACTGGAGTTTATTGCTTCATATTAATAGCATGTGTAGATGTGTCCCTCTTGTCCTAAAATATCACTGTTGCTTTTAACTAGCTGCTGTGCTCGAGCATCTACAAGGTAGGTTGAGCATTTGATGATGCATGAATTAATTTCTGTATGTTTAGGATGACATCCTGCTTTTCAGAGATGCAGTCATGTCAAAGAGACAGCGGAGTGGCACTAGTTAAACACGCATCTTTCAGACCTGACAGTACTGATGAGGGTCAAACTGAGTGTTGAAGGGGGATGGTGAAAATACTTGACTTGTTTTATTGCTATTTTCCATAGGATAGCTCCAAACCCCTTTATGCTCTTAGAAAACTGGAGGTTGTCACACCCTCGGCTGGCAAACCATACCTCCCTTGGGATGACAGTATGCTGTCCTTTGCAGTGGAAAGACTTCTCACTTAGCAATCTTTCTTAACACACACATCACAATGCATATTATGCTGGTTTGGAAAAGGAAAAACCTGCTACTTTGCTTTCTCTCCCAATCATTGCTCAAATGCACAACAGAAAAAGCTTTGACTCAAAGCAACTTAAGACACCCCTTTTCCTCCTGTTAAAGATGGAAAGTTCTCTTTTCAAGCACAAAGAACATTTTGGGCTGAAGAGAATGGCTGGATGAGACAAACTTTCAGTGTTAAAAAGCATTAACCGTCTTTCTGCCTTCCCAACAAATTTTCTGAAATAGTACAGCAGGTGCCTACTCCTTAGCATTTTGTTTAATCCCTGTTTTATTCTGTTTGTAGCAGGCAGGTTAACCTCAGCAGCTGTCTCTGAAGAAGTCTCTATATCTCACTATCTTCATGCACAACAATATCTTCTAAACCACACAGTTCTACTTAAAGCAAAGTTGTCATTATACAACTAAGTATGCATTGAATGCAGCTGATGATCAAGGATACAGGATAGTCATTTAAAATCTTTTCCCTTGGGGAAAATGTTGAATCCCCCCCCCACCCTTTTCCTGGAATCACTGCCTTGGCGTACAGGAGAAAAACAAGCTGACAGGGACTTTGGCTAGAGAGGTTGTCTCATATCTGTTGATCTCTGTTTTCCAGTACCATGTCTGAGACTTTTCCTGTTACTATGTAAAAGGATGCTAAAACTATTTTATGGGATAGTGATAACACCAGTCCCTCCCAAACTATGCTAGAAATAATCAATCATAGAAAGATTTAGGGACCATTCCCACTTGTTGACAGTCATGTTGGCCACTTCCTCTTCTCTTTCTTGTCGCTGTAGCAAGTTCTGCAATTTCTTATAGAGAACCAAAATCTCTTGCATGTTTTGAACCCCTAAGATAAGCTATTACCCATTTAAGATCAGCTAAAGGACTTAAGCAAGTACACCCATTTTTAAGAAGCCGTGATTCAGAAAAAACATGGTAGCTATGAGTCTAATCCTGAAAAGTGCTGAATCCAATGGAAACTAAGTAGTCCACAGCCTTTGGGATCAGTTAAAATGTTTAATATAGCAAGGGCTACTCTGCAGAAGTACTCACAACCTATTAGTATGGTTAATCTGCCTCATTTGTTTACCTTTAAAAGAAAATGGCTGTTTAGATGTGCTTTTGGGGTACTATGTTTAGACGATTCACATTTGCCTGAAGAAAAATAGTTCCAGACAGAAGAACAAAAGAATGGAACAAAGGTTTTAAATATCTTATCTTGACTATTTTGCATGAACGTTACACCTACTTTAAACCTTTCTTTCTTCTATCTCGACCCAAGCATTTTCCTCCTTTTCCTCAGAGCTGCCCTTTGAGAAGCACTTTGTGGTTCAACGGCCACTTTCAACTGCTATGTTCTATTGACACAGCTATACTGGACTTCTCATTCAGTTTTTTTTTCCATAGAAAGTGTGAGTTGAAAGTGGTCGGTGGACCACAACAATGGGCTGAGAGAGGAACTGGGCTTACTGGGAAGTGGGAGGGGAAAGGTGTTTTTAAGTCTCCTTTTCTTTTACTTTCTGTCCCTGACTCTATCAGCATCTTTACATTCATTCCTCCCTGCCCCCCCCCCCCAACACAGTTTTTGGGGGAAAAAAGACTTCCTTTTTAAGCCAAATTTCAAATTGACTTCCTATATTATGCTTTAGTTTAAATTTTTCCCAGACAAGGGGTCATAGTTTAAACAAAGCCACAGACCTGAAGGCTGTAATAGTATGGAGTGAGTCAGGAGTTTTATTTATATATATATATATATATATAATTTAAAAAAACACCTGAACGGAAAGACCAAATTCTTCCTTTTCTTGTGTATTAAGCACCAGATGGAGCACAGCTGTGATATTATCTAGAAGGTAATGATAACTAACAGATATTCAGAGGCACATTCTGGTTAACTGAGCACAAATCTGAAATCATTATAGTTTCAGAACCTGACCCTACAAGTGCTGAATGGGTAGACTTTTTCTGCAGGCAGGTGCTGAACACTTTTTAAGCATCAGGTGTGTTTAAAGGAATCTCAGAGTTACTATATTTCCAGTATCAAAAAAGAAGACATCTGTGAGGGAGGAGAGTGGGTGACAGGCATATGATTGGGTGGGGAGCGGCAGTGATATGCACATGCCCTGCCCCTGCCCCCCACTGCTCCGTGACTTTCACTTTTAACCTGCAGACCCCTGCCCCCCAGCCCTGCCGGTGCCCCTCAATCTTGACCTGCAGCTCCCTGCCGCACCAGCCCTGCTTCCCAAGCAGCTCCTGCGTGCTTGCTTGTGTGTGCACACACTCACATTGTCTCTTTATCTGGGAGCAGCTTGCCAGGCCCTCATGGGGAACATGTGGCCTCTGGCAGCCAGTTACCTTGCCTGCTGCCCCCAGCCCAGGAAAACATAAGCAAAACAAAAACCCAGACATTTGCTGGCATTTTAAAAAGCCCACCCAGACTTGAGGACAGGGGACTAAAAAAGAGGACATGTCCAGGAAAACCCAGACATGTGGGAACCCAAACTCAGTTGTCACTTTTTTTTTTTTTACAAAAAAAAGATTTCGTCCTAAGCATCCACAAATGTAATCCAGTGTGTCTAACTTTAGTTATCTCAAAGGTTTGGCATAAAAATCCCTCTGTAGCTTCAGAAAACTTATTTGGAATTTCTACATATCCTTTGTATCTTACCTGTTCTCCTGCCCAGTGGTAGTCAGGGACACTGCTTTGTAGATCGAGCTTTATGTACAGATAAACATATATGAAGTATATAAAGCTTGATCTGCAAAGCAGTGTCCCTGACTACCAAAGGCAGATAAGCATATATATTATAATGCTTATCTGCCTTTTGTAGAGTGTGTGTGTGTGTGTGTGTGCACTGTCCTTGTCATATATACCCTGCTTATCTGCCTTTGGTAATATATTTCTCTCTCTCTCTCTCTCTCTCTCACACACACACACACACACACACACACACACACACACACACACACACACACACACACGAACCACTTAAGTCCTATTTGAACTCTGAAGTGCAAGTATATTTGAACTCATAATGCAGAGGCATTAGGATGGCTCTGTGAATACACTGTGAATTTTGCCCTTAGTGAATATATGACCCAGGTGCTAAAAAGGCCAGCCTTAAGTGTTCAACACAAACCAGTTAGTTATATAAATATTCCATGGCTAAATCCTTAATGGGTTCCTGCTTTGTTTAAAGATTTCTATAACCCTGCTGATTTACTGCATCTTTTCCAGGAGTATACCATCACACAGGAGGATTATTATACTTTCACTAGTAACTAATTAGCCACAAGCAGCTAACAACTGCTGCTTCAGACAATAGACACTACCAAAAAGACTTTTATTTTTGTTGTGGAAAATGACCTACGGCACCTAGTAAGGGTGTAGAAAGGAGAAATAATTATCCTGCTGTCTTTAAATATACCTTTTTGTTTTTAATTAAAGCTGGTAACTAGCAAATAGTTTAGTTTAACAGTCAGAGCACTAGACTGGGACTCTGAAGATTTCATTTCTATTTAATTTTATTCTGTCATAGATCAGCTGGCAGCCCTTGATCTTCTTGCTTGACTTCTGTACCTTAGTTTTTCCATGTACAAAATAAGGATCATATTTAATGGACCCTGTGGAGACATAACATTGAGAAGTGCTATATAAGAACTAGGTATTAGTATCATTAATAGCATGTGCCATAACTGCATGCTGTGAAATATGGGCTTGGAGAAACATTGGATTCGGGAAAGAAGGGAAGAATGAGAAAATATTTAGGAATCAAATCTACTTCTGGAACATGGAGGCAAAATTTCTGGAGAAATTGAGAATGGATGGCTTTTTGGATTTATAGTTTTCTTAGTATAATTGCACATCTATCAAGAGCCTCCCCAGCTATAGATTTCATTCTAAGTCTTTAAGAAATATGAGGAAAACCTTTATGAACCCATCAAGAATTCTGAAATAAAAACAGCCATCCCACAGCAGTTTTCTACCCTGTGTTCCTTATGCCAGTATTTTCCCAATTTCTACATGCTCTTTCCTTTCCTTTTTTTACTGACTTGGCAATGCTGGGAATTATGTGAAATGTTTCACAGAAATTCCAAGTACTATTTGATTAATAAAGCAAAGGGTAGAGATGATCAACCAGCAGCCCCAAATATGGGTATATTCATACAGGGTATGGATGACAAGGACAGTTAAAACAGATGCTATCTCACTCTTTTAATATCCCTGTTAATGTACTTCCCCTTCCTCTTCACTCATCAACTTCCCTCCCATGCATTTTTGTTGTCTCTCAGCCTCCTATTCTCGCTACTTTCAAAAATATGTTGATTTTTCACAAGTTTAGCTGCCCACTTGTAACAGAATTGTTTGGAGCAATTGCTTGGGAGTACAAGGATGTGGACATATCACTCAATCATTTGCATATATACAGTTGATCTACATGGTCGGATTATGATCAGTACTGGATTCAGTCCTCCTATGGTGATGTAGGATTTTGTTGTGTATGTGAAGATGGTTTCTATTGAAAATATTCAGACACATCAAGCTCTTGCTCTTTCCCTCTCAAAGATCTGGCTGTAATACAATTCATTTCATTGGCAGATGGATATATAGTAGAGAGTAAGATCATAAGTAACTTTTTGTGAGGGTGAGCTTGATATACCTGTCACTAGATATCTTGTGTAAAAAAACTGAAAAACAAACCAAAGACAGGTGATGCCAATATGGCAAAGCTATCTTGGAGAGGACCTTCTTATAAAAAGACAACACTGTCAGGGCTATCACCTGCCCATTCAAAATTAACCATAGCTTAGTATCTCTCTTAGAGATATGGAACAAATTATTTTAAACTAGGCATGCTGCCATTATAACAGATGGACATAAGTATAGGCAGCCAAGAGACTGTGGCTAAGTACAAACATTCAAAAAGCCCAAGGCAGAATTGATCAAACTTACGTGGGTTTCTATAAGTGGCATAGGTTAGTTTGGGAGTGAACAGAACACATGTTTGCCCTTTGGGGGAGGCAGTCAGGCTGCCTGCACTGGCTGAGGCAAGCAGGTTGCGGAGGCTCATGCATGCCTCCTAGCAGCTCCTCAGGCTGCTGGAGATTGCTGAGCAGCTGGGACACCCCTGATTGGCTGCCAGGCACAGCCGAACACCCTTCTTCCCCATCATCATCAGCCATAGCCATCTGTCAACTGCAGGCAGGCAGCAAAGGCAACCATGGTTGCCAGGCCCCTGCAGCCAGGTCACGCTCCCTGGGGCTGTGCCTGCGCTCTGTGGCATGGGGGTCCCTGGGAAAGATCCTGGACACCCACCTAGGTACTCCCATTCCCCCATAAGCAGGTGCAGACCCAAGGAGACTGACTGGGCTTCAGGGCACAGCAGATCATGCCTCCCCTGACTGCTGTGTCCTCATTGGCCACTGTACTGACTCAGCTCTGAGAGAGCCCAGCGGTACAGCCAGCTGTGCGCTCAGCTGGAGCAGCTAAGCACATGGCAAGTGCTAGCATGCCTACTTGTGAGAGGGGGGGATTGTGCAGGACTGCAAAGGAGACTGGGATGCTGGAGAACAGTGACCTATTTTGAGTCAATAGCAGTTCTGCTACAGAAATTCAATTCATAGGTCTAACCTAAATCAATTTAAGTTTGAGTGCACATTGATTCAGGTCTATCTTAGACCAGGTTTTGCCATTTTAACTAGTCTATGTGCACCTATCTTCTGTACTGTTATGGGTTTAGATCAGTTTCTGAACACTTGTACGGGTAAAAGTGTAATATCTGTAGGGGCCTGCATATGTTTTAGGCACCACTGAAGTGGAGAATATCCAAGTCTGAGATGGTCAGAATAAAAAAGGAAGGGAAAGGATTTAGTGAAAGCTGTTGGTTTTCATTGGGAATACCCAACCAACTTTTGTACACCCCACATTAATCTTGAGGTTATGCATAAGAAGGGAGAGTTTAAAGAATGTCAAAGGGATTTTAGAGACTTTCAATGGCACTTCTTCCTGAATATCGGGTCCCTTTTGTATACTTCAGTTAGGAGCCTGCCATCATTATTATTGCAAGAATAGTGGAAGTGTGTTGATTTATCTAAATTGATGCCTCTCTCTCTCTCTCTCAAACAATAGCATCTGTAGAATAGGCCAAAATAAGTTTTCTGGTTCTGCTGACTATGACTCCTATGTGTATAAGTTTCTGGGTGTGTGTCAGTGTGTGTAATAGGAACTAATAAGGACCTGTGTAATTATATCTGTAATTATTCCCTAATAAGTGTCTATCAAGTAATCAGACAAGGTTCCTTGGGTGAATTTGATATCTCTTATTAGACCAACCCAAATAGTTGGAGAATAGTTATTAAGCAAGCTTTCGAGTTCAAAAACCCTTCATCAGGCTAAGGAAGTTTCAGCAGTTGCTGTGTGCTCTTCCTGGATGGAATGAAAAGTAAAGAAGCCAGGGGCTGGGCTGGGCTGGGGAGTCAGTTGTCAGGCAGATTATAATGTATCAAAAATCCAATGTCTATGTTTAGTCCATGATCTCTAGTATCCAGCAGGTTGATGAAATGGAGCTCATAGGCTCGTCTCTGGGAAGTGTTGTGTAAGTTTCCCTTGAGGATCAGGACTGAGAGATTGGAGAGAGAGTGGCCCTCCTGTGAGAAATGTGCCCCCACTGGTAATTGGGTATTTCTGTCTTCGATAGATTTCTGGTATGCGTTCGTTGTGGTGCGCAGTTGTTGTTTGGTCTCTCCTACGTATTTTCCATCAGGGCATTTGGTGCATTGGATGAGGTATATCACATTTCTGGAGGTGCAGCTGTAAGATCCTGGGATGCTGATGGCTCTGTTGTGGGGCGTAGTAATAGTGGGGGTGGTGGAGATGTGTTGGCAGGTTTTGCATTTCTTGTCATGGCACAGTCTGGATCCATTTGGTGTGTTCTGGGTCTGAGGAAGTTTGCTTCTGGTGATGAGGTTGGCGAGGTTCGGTGCTTGTTTGAAGGCTAGGATGGCTGACTCTGGGAAGATCTTTTTAAGAATAGGGTCTCTTTCTAGAATGGGTTGCAATTTTTTGAGGATTTTCTGTACAGGTTCAAGGGAGGGGTGATATGTCATAACCAGCGGTGTGTGATTTGTAGGGGGTTTTCTTCTGTACTGCAGCAGTTCTTCACGTGATCAGTATCCAGAAGGGTAAAATACAGACCACAGTATACAAAAAAAAAAAACCCACAGACCAACATACATATCTGCACAGAACCAGCAATCACCTTAAACGCACCGAAAAAGCTGCAAAACCTGCCCCCACATCTCCACCACCCCCACTATTACTACACCCCACAACAGAGCCATCAGCATTCCTGGATCTTGCAGCTGCACCTCCAGAAATGTAATATACCTCATCCGATGTACCAAATGTCCTGATGGAAAATACGTAGGAGAGACCAAACAACAACTGCGCACCAGAATGAACGCATACCAGAAATCTATCGAAGACAGAAATACCCAATTACCGGTGGGGGCACATTTCTCACATGCCTCCTTGTTCCCCAAGGTGATACGGGGGAGTGGAGCAGTGTCCCAGAGCCAGCGGAGCCTCACTGGGGCAGGCAGTAGCTCTTCCCCAAGGTGAGGCAAGGCAGGGATGGAGGCAGGGACGGGGGGCTGGCGCAGACTCTGCCAGCTCTGGGGCAGTGCTCCACTCCCCAGCCCTGATGTGGGGGAGCGGAGCACTTTCCTGGAGCTGGTGGAGCCCGTGCCAGGCTCCCACCCCAGCCTCTCCTGGTGTGCAGCCTTGAAAAGGCTCTGCGCAGCCACACTTAATTGTGTGCAGCTGCGCACGCATGCACGCACCTTAGAGGGAACCTTGTCTAGGACTCTGCCATGAATGGAGGGGAGCCACAGTCCCTGCTTCTCCACAGAATCCCAGGACCTGCACAGCAGGGAGCAGTGAAGACAGCCAGCTCCAGTGCACTGAGTTGCATGGGAATTGCAGGAAGTAGCAGTGCTAGAGGTGGACCAGCTTAGCTGTACTCTTCATTGCAATGTGCAGTGCTGGCTGGAGCCATGTGCTTCAAGGCAGCAACACCTTTGCTGGGCACAAGTGTCCCAAGCGCCCCCACCTGTTGTTGCTGCTGCCATGGGGACTACATGCCATGGCGGGGTGTGTGTGTGTGTGGGGGGGGGTCCCCACACCCTCCCTCCACAACCCCTCCCACATATACACACACCAAAGATACTCTATTGCTTCCCCCCACGCACAACCATGCCTCCTCACAACCCCTCCACACTCCACCATACACGCACTTGCATGCGCGCACACACGCACATACACTATATATGGCTAAAACTTTATTTTTGAGTTATTATGCAATAATCTCTATATACAGTACACAACCAAAATTCACAACAAAAATATTTTTTGTAATAAAATTACACTAAAAGTCAAACACCTACCGTATTTTATAATTTGGTGTTTTTTTCTGGGTTGTTGGGTTGTTTTTTTTCTGGTTCCAAGATGGCAATTCCCCTCCCAAAATGAGTACTTGTGAGGGACAAGGAGAGGAAAAGGTCAGGGGATAGGGTCAGGACTTTTAGTCCCAAGATGACAGTTGCCCTGCCACCGTCTTGCCAAGGGGCCTCAAGCTCACCAAATCACATTAAGAGGGCCTTCCACTGAAATAATTGCCCACCCCTGTTCTAGCTCTTGGTTACAGAATGTTCAAACCTTTTATAAGATGTTGACTGGCAACCAGCTGAACATCCAAGTGTCTCTGTTTTCTGGAGACATGTTCAATGCTCCTTTGCGGAGCTAAGTGCTCAGAAGTTATGTACACTTCATTTAAAGAAAAACTTAAAAGGGAGCGGTGAACATGGGATTTAAATTTTGGGTATTTTTTTTTTCCTCCTTTATAGTATTCCCTTCCCCCCCCCCCCCCCCCCGCAAACTCTCATTAGACCATGAAATGTCAATGAACCAAGGACTTGTTCAGGTTTACAAATGTTATTTAACTCCGTTGGATGGATCAGCAGAAGTGGAGATCAAACCCTGAATATCATAGTCTAAAAGCATGGACTTTATTGCCTGACCTAAAAAATCCCATGATCTGAGTTGAGACTGGTTGGGGCAGGGGTGGGAGGAAGCAGCAAGGAAAAGAGAGCATCCTTTGGCATGGATTACTGAAACAAATATGCAAGCACACTCCAGTCTCACCATTAAGTGGATTTACATATTTGAACAGAATTTCACGTTAATTGTGCATAAAGATGTTAACGATTGTTACTCACTGGGCATGTCTACCTGTGCAGTTAATGCACATGAATACACTTCAGAGGAATTTTGCTTCAAGGTGCACAGTTTCTTTCATGTGGGGCTACCTGGCAGGCAGCCCCTGCTCTGAAGCATCCTCATACCCCAGCCAGCCCCTTCACAGCATTTGGAGCCCCATAGGAACAGCCCTGGGCTGGCTGCTCCAATGTGGCTCCACATGATGTTGGAGGGGCTGGCTGGGGCACAAGCAGCCCCCACGTTGAAGTGCTCTCGTGCCTCGGCCAACCCCCCCACTGCACATGGAGCTGCAATGGAGCAGCCCTGGGCTGGCAGGCTGACTCCTGAGTCCCCTGCCAGCCTAGGGCTGCTCCAACTGGACTCCTTGTACTGCAGGGGGCCTGACTGAAGCATGAGCGTGCTTCAGCATGGTGGCTGCCTGCCAGCTAGACCCACCCTGAAGCACTTGCATGCCTCAGCCAGGCCCTTCACCGTTTACAAGTGTGTCTAAGTGCAGTAATTTACTGAGCCTGCCATCGCATAGTAATCATATTTGATGGGACTATCCGACGGCGCACTATATTAGTCTACACCTGCCAAACCGCTCTGCATGTGTAGACGGTGATGTTTTACTGTGCAGTAAATTAATCTACTGTACAGTAAAGCACATATGTAGAAGCACCCATTTAGATGGAAATCAGAAGACATGAAGTGCATATGTTGGCCAAATGAATGAGAAGGTACATATGCCGTGCTTTTGAGAAGCTGTAGCCAGATTAGGGATGTGTTCTGTGAATCAAACTTGAAGGGAACAGTTGTAGAAAGAGCACTTATGATATTTAACTCATTACCATGGAAGAACAGAGACATTTTTAAAGCATATGTAAAAAATTATATGAATCAAGGATCAAATGTAGAAACTTGTTTGATCTGTCACCAGGCACACATGTTCCCTTGGCTCCCCTGCCCTAGTAAAGGCACTAAATCAGATTTTTAAATAGAGGCTTGCCTATTTTGCACCTGTAAATACATGGTCTATGAGCACCTCTGTATTTTTATAAACTACTCTGAAATCCATTAGATGTCACAGTTATAAGTGAGCTCCTATTACTCCAAGCCTTTGATTATGCCTTGCTGATTGATCCCACTTTTACATTCAGCAGCAAAAAAACAGAGCTGTGTTGTCATGGTTTTTTTGTGTTTTGTTTTTTTTTTGTTTTGTTTTTTTTTAATGACGAACAAAATTCCAAACTAAGTGGGCACTGGTTTCTGTGAAAAATTGGGGGGAGAGGGAGTCAAGATTTTTTTTTTTTTAATGTGATAAAGAAGTCTAGAATTGTCATCCTCTGTTATCTTTGATTGTTTACTGGAGTTTTAGAGGAATAACTTTTCAGAAAATTGAAAATCAGTGGTTAATTTTCATTTAAATAATAATAAGTAGGGAAAAACACAATAGCAAAAAGCAGATAAATCCAAAAGGCAGATTTCATCTCCAGCTGGCAGTGTGCCTTTTTAATTATGATTTCCCATGCTAAAGATATTCAATACAATATAGATTTTTCTCAGAAACAGTCACAAGCTAAATGATGAATTTAGATGGTAACTTCTTGACTTTCAGGACTCATCTTCAATGTATTTCAGAAATTTTGAATTTTAAAATTTAGTTTTGGGGACTCCGGACCCAATCCATTTCTCATTCCTTGCCCTGTATTTGAGCCCAGTTAAATGCTAGTGTCAGTTTGCCAGTCAGTCTCTTTGTAAAGTGCCTACCATTCTGCCAGATTCATGATGCAGAGAAGCTAAACAGTGCCAGAAATCAATTACCATGTGCTAAATATGGCTGCTGGCTCCATTCCCTCTCTACTGGAGTCAGTAGTAAAGTCTTAACCCTGCCATCATTTCACTGAAGAGTAGAGGATTTAAAATAAATGGCATCTGAAGTTATTGTTATGTAATACTGTCCTAATACTTTTCCAGGAGTTAGGGAGTTAATTGCTTAAAATGGTAATGTGGGGGGATGTTGCTTTCATTTTCAGTATAATAAGTGACATATAGGTCCCTGTGATTGTGTCACACTGATATTTTATCATAAAAACCATCACATGTTGCAGGGTTCTGTTCAGGATTTTTACCTTTCTTTAAAGAAGAGCAAATGTTTCAAAATTAGCTGTGCAACATCTGACCTGAGTATAAATCAAGGCATTGGGTTTTTTCTTTTTGAATTAATGGATGGCCTGAAACAATGGCTTGGAAAGGGGTTAAACTGAATGGCCTTATTTATCCGAATGAATCGGTTACTCTGGAAACTAAAGATGAAAAATCAAAATGTTACCGTTACCAATATTAGATATTTATTGTTTCTAGTCTAGACATCCGACTGAGCTGACAATCACAAAATGGCTTCTTGAGTGTCTAAGGGCTCAGGGAACAAGTTGGCTACCAAAAGCATCAGTGGCCCTCCTCTCTTACTATGATATATTTATGCCTCCTTCGTAGAAAAGTGTATACTGAAAAATGAAAAATCCGTGGCAGCAAGCATAAACTGAATTCATTTGCAAAATAAGTAATTCAGGAGCTAATGCACCAATTAATCATTTCCATATTGCCTCTTAAGCCTTCTTTATTAAACTAAAAGTTTTCAGACTAGGTTGTCACCAAATCCAGGGACTTTTCCAAGGAGCTGAGGTCCACCTTGCTGTGAGGGACAGATTAGAATGAATTTTCTTTCATTATCACTTATATAATTTCCCAGAGTAATTGTTTAGAAGTAATTTGAGATTTGGGCAAAAATAATCATTTCAAAGTCTTACAGAATCTGATCAAGCAACATTAGCTTGATTTAAGATATTTAATGGCAGTACTTCTGACCAAGAAATTTTGGGCCATTTCCTAAATTACTGCGAACTGGCATAGCAATGTTAGCCTTCCACTGAATTACACTTGCTGAGGGTCTGATCCATTAATACTATAGAAGGGGTAGAGTTATGAATAGGAAACACATTTGCAAAACTACCTAAGTGTTTAACTGCTACTATAAGTGATTAAAGCTAAAATTTAGATCCTCAAGCCTGCTCTGCTGCATTCTAACTCTGTAGGTATCCAAGCTTTTAAGTACCTCAAGATTTTGTCTGTTTTGTCATACCTCACTGTCTGATTTTGGGCATGTCTTGTCAGTGCCAGCTGCTAGGTGTATAGCTCCTGTGTAAGCCTTGCCAGGTCCCCTCTGTCCCCCAGGAGTGCCTGCAGTGATGGGGACCTGGCCCTCCCCCCACCCAAGCCTGCAACAGGTTGGGGAGCTGGGCTCCACTCCCTGCAGCAACCGCTGCCTCCTGCTGGACAGCTTCTTTCTCAGCAAGTGGGGCTCTCCAGCTCTAGCTCTTAGCTGCCTTGGATCCAATTGGCTTCCTGGCACAATGAACAGTCATCTGTGGGTGGAAGGCAGTCAGGAGCCCCACAAGCTGGGGCAGGAGCTGCCTGGCATGGGATGGGTGCAGGCAGGAGTGCAGCAGGGGCTGCCCCAGGGAGGAGTGGGTGGGGTTCAGCCCCATGCAGAGCACCATGGGGGCAGCTGTGGGCTGACCACACATGCACCACACCTCCAAGCCAAGCTCTGCTGCACATGTCCCCTGCTCCCCCTTTTCCCCCCCCCCATGACTGGCTCTTGGAAACTAGTGTGTGAGCCTCCGCCCCCTCCCCCTAACTTTATTTTGAGCTATTATTTAATCACCTCTATATACGTTACTCAAAAACACAAATCAGGATAAAAATATATTTTGAAATTAAATATGTTATAGTAAATGTTTGATTTCTTTAACATGTAATTTTTTTTAATCAATAATTCGTTAAAATGATACCTTCTGAAAGAAGGTGGGTGTGTGAAGCCCTTGACAGCTCGCCAAAACTTAAGTGGCCCATCCCCTGAAATAGTGCCCCCTCCCAGTCTATTACTACCTTTTGTTGAGCCCATGATTTCCCTTTCAAGTGTTGCAACAAACAGTATTGACATCTATTTGTCCCTAATATATAAAAGTTACATTTGTTTCCATCCTGAGATATGAATCTCCACTCTGCTTGGTAATTTGCAAACTGTGATATATAAGTTCCAAAGAGTGTGTCCTAAAATCAGGCCACTCTGGATAGAGGTGCTTTCAACTGCTCTTGATACTTTTACCACAGCTAGAATAATTAAATATTCATTGGGTCAGAGAAAGAGAGTATGTATATCACCATACCTAGTGGTGAGAGCACTCACCTGGGAGGGGCATATCTTGGTTTTAGATCAACTTTCATTAAACTGTTGAATAATAGGGAACACTGTTTCTCTCTTCTTACTTCTTAGTGGGCACATCTACACATGTTATTAACGTGCTGTAAGCTTACCATAAAATACTGCACAATAAGCTTTCCCCAGCAAGGCATCTACACGTGCACCTGTCAGAAGCAAATTTGCTCCCAAGGGGAGCACTTCAGTATAGGGCTACTTCAGCCCTGCTATGGCCCTCTACAGCATCCAGGGGGAGTTCCAGGTTCCACTGGTGCCAGCCCTGGGCTGGCAGGGGGGCACCAGAATCAGGCCTTGGTATCCAGGAAGTGGGAAAAGCTGTCCTGCCTCTGGGGCAGTTGCATCCCAGCCCCATGCCCCAATCCACAGATCAGGGCATGAAGCTGGGAAGTAGTGGGTAGGGGAACATTTTAACTGCCTCCTGCTGTCTGGGCTGGCTAGAAGCAACTTGTTCCCTGTGAGCAGTCTACAACTGTGCTACTGCACTGTAGTTGCTGCACAGTTAATCTACTACCTGTATTTATAGGTAGTAGACAACTGTACAATAGACTAATCTACTGCATAGTAAATGCTGTGCATATGTAGATAATGGGACTTTACTGTGCAGTAAATTAGTCTACTGTACAGTAAAGTATCTTGTGTAGACATGCCCTGCAGGGACTAAATTGTTGGTTGTACTTGGAGGACACCTATAACTACTTGGACCCTACAGGATGCACTAGTTTGTGGCAATGTGAAGCTTCCTATTTAGCCCCACTCTGCCCTGCACTGCCAGGTTGCACCCAGTGGGCTGTGGAGGCCCCAGGGCAGGGCAGCAAGATGGGAGCCCGAGCCTGCAGTGGGTAGCCCATGCCTGCCCCACGCACAAATCTGGGGGACATGTGTCCCCCCTGTGCCCTGGGAGTGTATACAGTGGCAGGGAGTCAGGCCTTCCCTGTTGCCTGGACAAGCTGCCCACAGCCCTATCCCACTCCCCACTGGGGACCTGTCACCACACATTGTGACCCTGGGCCCCAAGCCGCATGCACCACCCAGCTGGGCAGCAGCTCCAGCCTGGCCCAACTCCCTCCCTATGGGGGTTTCAATCCCCCCACACTTACCTATGGAAGCTGCTCTCCAGGCTGCCTGATGGCCATATGCAAATAGATGCACATGGTGCCCCCTACCTGACTGCCCTCCTCCCACTCCCTCCCCATCCCCTGCAGGCTAGAACTCTGACAGCCTGCAGAGAGCTCTTTGCAAAACTGCAAAATCTGCAGGTTTCTCTGCTAAAATGGGAAATCTGTGTTTTCTTCCAGTAAAGGGGGAAATCCATAGTTTTCTCCATTTCTCTGTGGGAAGTAGAAAACTGGAATCCCTGCTGATCACCCCTTGTTTTGCACCATCAAGAATAGGACAAAGGGTTTTGCCCAGTACAGTGGATTAATAGTGCCATGATATATCACGGCATGGCTGATCCACTTCTTTTGGCATCATCTATTTGTAGCCTCAGCCTCCTATTAAAAGACTGTCGGATAGTAGTATTAGTACCATCCCCTCCGCTTGTCTTTGAGCAAGGGCAGGTGTAAGGATCCATTCCAGGACAGAGTTTCCTGGTGGTTAATCCCAAATATAGAAGCATGCTTCCTTGAAACCTAGAACTGGGTATCTCATTTCAAAGGGTGTGGCTTAAACCACATGCCTGCTCTTAGCATTTGTACTTTTATGAGTTGAGGTGGGCCTCTGCTCTGTACACTTTTTTGCGGATTTCACTCTTATCCATCTAACTCTGTGCACTTGCCTGATAAATCCAGGTGCCCTTCTTGGGACATTGGGTTTCAGTTGTTGTCAAGGTACCTAAAAGTTTGGTTTGGCTACCCTGAATATCACACCTTAGTCTTTTGTTAGATAGTGCCTGTACTTCCCCTATGTCGTCTTCTACTTCCTGTCTCTTTTTTTTCCCCCCAATTAAAGTTACAAATTAGTTTCATTCAAAGGCAATGCCCAATGTAGTAGCCTGAAATGAATAATCGCCTGATATACTTAGGTGAGATATATTGAAGTCAGTGGAGCTATGTCAGTTTGTGTCACCTGATTCCCTAGTCCTGAATGTTCCTAGATATATCACATACAATGTGTGATTCTTTTTTTTTTTATTTATTTTTTTTTTTTCATAGCATGCGAGAGAGCACTATATCCTGTAATAGGCTAAATGTGTGGACAAATAGGCCCTGCCAGGGCTTTTTTATTTTCTTTCTGCCCTTATTAAATAAGTTTTAGTATAAATAATCATATTTTCTGGCAACCGGGAGAGCAGCAGTTATTTTAAGAAGCTGGATATGACTTTACAGTACGTCGATTCCCCCCCCCCCCCCCCCCATGGGACATCTTGATCTCTCCTTGTGCTGAAGTGACAGCTTTCAGGTGATGTGGACAAGAGGCAAGCCAAGTAATCAGCCCTCAGGGGTAGGTATTGTCTCCAGCTGGGCAGTCCTCCAGGAAGCATTTTAGCAAATAAATCAGTCACAAAGTCTTTTTTCTATAAGCAAGTGCTTTAGCTGCAGTTAATAACTTTGAAGGATCCATTGTATGCAGCTGTGTGTGTGTGTGTGTGTGTGTGTGTGTGTGTGTGTGTGTGTGTCTTCTTTTTCTGTTTAGACATATGATTATAGGGGCTGAAAATTTAAGCCTTTGAGGGACCGAGTGAATTTCTCTCAAAATATACCTTAGCTGTTAATTAGGATGCTGAAATTAGACTGAGTGCAACAGTGAAATGATAAAGGTAAAGAGAACGGGTATAAAAGGAACTGTAGATAGTACTTGTACCAGCAAATAGATGGTTGGCCAATTTAAAATAAATTATAGTATCTCACAAACACTTTTTCTGTAACTAAATAATGTAAAATCACATCTTGGACCAACGTATTGTTCCAAGATTTAGACCATAAGCTTTGTTTCAGAGGGAGCAACACACAGCCTTAAAAACAGTTTAAACTTTTACTTTGGGGCACAATGTTTAAAATATACACATTAATTTGTGATAATACAGTTACCTCCTATGTGTCCAGGGCCTTGGCTCCATGTGCTCACAGCACCTGTGAAGGTAGATCTTCAAAACAGGTTGTTCTGTGAAATAACCAAGTCATTCCTCTCCTACTGTCTGCGAAGTATACCTGATGTCACTTTGTCTGCATATAGTGTTCCTTTGTCTCTAAAGTGAATATATGGCACTTTAGATGGAATAAATCATATGAGTTTTCTCAATGCATTGTTCATATAATTTTGTACCCCTCTTTAATATAGCTGATTCAAACAAAAGAAAACTGATATCTGAGGGCTTTCCAATTAAGAGACTTCAACAAGGGACGTTCTGCAGATTTGTGTACCCTCTCCAGAGATTTTTTGGATCAAACTAGTAAACAAGTTGTAAAAAATGTGACAGACCGCATTGTTGATTTCTTTTTATTTTTTTTCTTAAGATAACACAACAGAATGAACAGTACTCATACAAAGCAGGAGTATGCGGCAATACTAAGTTAAATGCTCTCTCTCTTCCCCAGTGTCCTGCATATTTTGATTGATAGTAACCATTAAATAGCCCAGAGTTGACATACTGTTCTTCCCTTTCTGATGGAAGTCAAGGCAACTGTGAGAGTTCTGAATACAACAATTTTCTTTTTGATCAAGCAAGAGCATCACTAGACTCTATTGGACATTAGAAACTAAACCCCTACTATTTGCATTTGTTAAATGTGTGGAAACAGAGGTGAGAAATGTTTTGGTTACAGCAGGCAGTAGAATCATTTCATATAACCTAAAACAAATCAATACATAGCATCTTATTAATAAGACTTAAAAATGGAGCCATTGTGAACATGACTAAATTCAATCATGACAGAATACAGGGAGGCCACTGACTTCTGCAAAATAGATTTTTTGGCTGATGTGGTAACAGCTCATCATTTGCCTTTTGTTAAATAATTCTGTATACTCTGTTGGTTTCTGAGAACAAAAACTTATTTCATACAGCTAAGTAACAAAACAAAATCTATTATTACATTGGTTTCTGTTCTCACCCCCACAGAATAACCAGCTCTTGTGTTTGCAAGCTGTGCTTTAAAAATTTACAGATTCAGCTTTGGAGTACTTGTCCTTCTAGGTTGGCTGCAGAAAAAATTATACATCTGCATTACTTTGCCAGGTCACTTAATAGCTGGAGACAGAAATTACACACAAACCAGTATAATGATTGGAAATGGGCTCAAATCTGTAACACAACAGAAGTTCAGTGCACATAAACCTCTTGCAAAATGGCTGAACCACGGGATGTAGTATCAGATTTTGAAATTCTGTCTCAGATGCCTTCCAGATTCAAGTAAACTCAGTCCCCCAGCATCCCAGGATGCTTTGCACCTCCCATGCAACTCCTGCCTCACAGGGTGGGTGGGCTAGTCTTGGCCCAAGCTGTTTGTTCTAGTGAGCAGGGAGGCATGCTTTAGTGTCCCCCAGCTTCTGGCCTTGGCCACTGCAGGCATGTGGCTGCATTTCCAAAATCAAAAGTGAATGTCCGTTCACTTGCTTACCAGTTCAATCTATGCAGTTTAGACTAACCTGTGAAAATTAAATCAATTCAGCCTCAGGCTTTTTTGACTGTCTGTACCTAGCCAATGTGTCTGTCTCATTTTGACACAGTTTAAATTTGGTATGAAACTTTTCCCTCTGAATTTAACAGTAGAAAATAATTAATTTTTTAATTAAAAAATGACATTGCATTTCATCAGTAACTTTCTTGGAATCGCAAATTATACAGTCCTCCATGTGATCTCACCGAGGATTCATTAAAAGCAGAAAGCAAGGCTTTCTCTTTTTCAATATGGAAAAGAAGATGATTAGCTTGCAATATCTACACACCTATATACAATCTAAATTTTAGAGTAAGTCAGAAAACACAAAATGACGTTACAACCTTCTGATTTTGATGCTTCCTAGTTCATCACAGCTGTTCATTGAGAACACGATTGTTTTCATTTGTATCTGGCTGTTCAAATGTATATAGAAATGACAGTTGAAAGCTTTTGACACAGCTGGATCAAATAATTGCAAATAGGCAGCAAGAGCTCTTGCTCATGAAAACTTATGCATTTCTGGTTCAGTTAGTCTGTAAGGTGCATCTCTACCCTGCACTCTGCAGTTATTGTGAGTTCTAGTGTGGACTTCTTTGGGTGAAGAAGTAGATTCTACCTCTGTAAACATGTATCCAGTACAATAGCTTAAAAAACCACTGGATTCTCTTGTCCAGCACAAGAATGTGGTAGCATTTGCAGTTCCTGGGTTGGTTCATAAATCAAGGAAAGAAACTTGCAAAGGAAACATTACAGATATTTTCCTCAACCAGAGAAATCCTCTATGCAGGAGAAAGCCTTTTAGAATCCATTGAGTTTGTGGCTTCTTTGATCTGTTCAAATAATGTAAAGCAATAGACAGCTCCCATGAAGTGAGACCCACTGGCCAATGTGAACTAAAATAAAATCTTCTGTCTCCAATATACACACCAGCCTTAAAATAAAGTTTTAGCCAAATGTCTGAAACTTTTACCTGTCCTTCAAGGTCAATCAGCTGTAACTGGAGGAAATCCAGTTCCTAGGAGATCATATCTACAGACTGTAGCACACACTACTTCTCTATTTTAATTATGAGGATCCCTTAATGAGAAACAATAGCTTGAGAACGCATCCAAGATGCACATCATGTAGCGCTGGGGTGGGATTTCATAGCCTTGGACTAATTTTGCTCTCACTGAAGTCCATGAATTTCTTACCATTGGCTTCAACTTCAGCGAGAACAGATTTAAATAGATATTAGGCCCTTCCATAGGGGCGGTATTTTCAGACCAAAATCAACATTTGCCGTAATTATACTTGGCAAATAAATCCAGTGCAAGGCAGGTTGCGTTAACTTTCGTGTGGCCTTAAAAGATAATCCTATGTAAAGTTTATGAAGTTATACCAAAAGTACCTAGAAGTTAGAAAGGCATAGATAAAGAAGTGAGATCAGAGAATTTTACAGAGCATAATTTTGCCTCTTAAAAAAAGTTCTACATATAAGGAAATAACTGTGGTATGTCAGATAACACCATGAGGTAATAATTAATGGTAAATGCTGCTGTTGTCTTAGTGCCAATGACTATTGCATTCTGAGTTGTAACGTAAGACTACACTGAAGCACCTCTTAGATATTTTTGGTCCAAGCTATCTAGGAAATAATAGTTTAAAGTCTTGATGAAAATCTAACTAATGATCTCACAAGATCCTTTCCAGACCTAAACTTCTGTGAATCTGTGTAAAGCAAATACAGTCTGTAGATGCTTTCTTGCTGTAGTTTAGTCACGAGCAGACAATGTATGTATGTGCGTAGAGTGTTTATTTAGTCAACATTTAGAAATTTAAATTTTACAAAGCTGTCTGTGCAGGAGACTGAAGGATTTTATTGATTTAAATACAATGAATACACATCTGTGTGCTTAGGAAGAGCTGTGTTTCTGTGATGTTAACATATCACCTACTAAATATGCTTCAACTTTTCTATTTTTGACATGGGATCATAGGAGAGAGAGGCTGGAAGAAACCTTACAAGGCTCATCTCATCCAGCCCTCTGCTCAAGGCAGGGTCATCCCTGACTAAAACCATCTCAGCCAAGTGTCAGGCTAACCTACTCTAGAAAACTTCCAAAGATGGCGATTCGACATTTTTTTTTTTTTTTCTAGGTAGCCTGCTCCAATGCTTGACCATCCTCACAGTCAGAAAATTCTTCCTATTTCCAACCTAAATTTCCCTTGCTGCAGCTTGAGGCCATCACTACTAGTCCTGTCCCCCATGGTCACAGAGAAGTCCATCTCCATCCTTTCTATACTCACTCTTCAAGTATTTGAAGACTGTTCAAATGCTGTTTAACTATCTCTCTCTCTCCCCCCCCCCCATCTTCATTTTTTGCAGACTAAATAACCCTAGCATGTTCAGTCTTTCCTCGTAAGTCATGCTTCCTAGGACTCTAATCCTTCTGTTGGACTCTTTCCAAACTACCCACATCTTTCTTGAAGTGTGAGGCCCAAAACTGGACACAGTACTCCAGTTGTAGCCTCACATACAGCAGAAGAATCACTTCTCTTGATTTTGCAGGTGACACTCCTGTTGGTACAATTCGGCATTGCTGTTGGCTTTTTTCAACAAGAGCACACTCATGGCTCATACTTGTCTCCTGGTCTGATGTAAGCCCCAGGTCAGTCTCTGCAGAGCTGCAGCCTTATTTATATTTATACTTTCATGTATATGTATTTTTCTAATTTAAAGCATAAGGAGCTAATCCTACTTCTGTGACAGTCCTAGGAGGACATGCATCTCTTTAGAGCTGAATTCTACAAGTGTCATCTATAAATATCAAAGATTCGTATGATACATGTTTGCAATATAAAGTAAGACTGATGATGAAGGAAATAGGTTACTTTGACCAGTCATTTAACAGTCTTCTCAATCTGCTTACTTCTCATTAAAACATAAAATATTTGCAGTTTTGTTCACCTTTTTGCCCTAATACTGAGCTTGTGAAATGCTCTAGAAAGATATTAAACAGCATTCAAAACCAGCTTTTGTTTACACTTGAAATATATTTTTTATGCCTGTCAACTATTTGACAAGAATTTTTATGCATTTGAAGTACACAATGTAGTTTTTGTTTAATCGGTGGGAATCGCAAATGAACTCTCTTGAGAATAAACACTTCATACTACAAAGAGAGGTTCTAAAGCTGTCTAGACCCTTTATTAGTACGTTAAAACTTTCCCCGCCACCAAAACCCTGTATCTTTTGATTTTATCAGTAGAGCTGGATGAATGAGACTCTTTTGGATCAGATACTGACCCAAAAATTATTAAGAAATAATTGTTAAGTTGTTAATTGACTTGAAATGAGACACTTCACTTAGAGGTTATTTTAATCCCTTTGCTATTTTTAAAAATTGAGTTCAGAGGTAATATGTAAAGTGCTGTTTGCAATAGAAAGACTAAAGCATTCCATTTAGAAAACTTAAATAAAATATTATGTTTTCAAAATTTCCACAATTTCCCCATGAAACTAGTCAATGTATTGCACCCAAATCTGTGCACAGATTTGGTCTGCCCAAATGTTTTGGTAAGTTCATTATTCTCCAAAACACTTTTTTCTATCTCTAATGATAACCTCCTCGGGGAATGGGAAATGTCTGTTTTTATATTTAAAATGCTTACCATGTTGTATGTGCTACTGGAAATAACCATACATGATTTCTACTGGAACCTAGATAAGATTCACTGCATCTCCTTTATATTTTTTTAGGAGTACAGTGAAATGCAACTTACAGTTTGTCTTCGATCTGAAGAATGACATGGAGAACAGCAATCTGAAAATAAGAAAAGTGGCTGAATCCTGCAATCCTTTTGTCTTCAGCAGAACTGCCCATGCAAGGGGTTGCAAGATCAGAACCCAAAAGTATTTATCTGGCATTGAAATGGCTCTTTTATTGAAATCAGTTCAGATGCTCACATTTGATACTGTAGACTCATGCAGCAAGGAAATGACTTAAATGTTTGGAAGTCAACTGCCACCAATTTCATGCGACTCTGAGTTCCCATTGTTTAGTTTCTCTACTTTAGTTTTGTCAAAAAAAACCCCAAAATTCTCAAGATATTTCTCTATCACAAAATAAAGCCTTAATTTACTAATCTTTGGTTAGCAAGGCATTCCTATCCTGGTTTGAAACATGCTGTAGATAGTGCTGCTGCAAATAGCTCGATACATGAAAAGGCTAATATCTGCCTCAGAATATATAGGGTTTCCATCCATCTGAGAACCCATTACTATAACTTGGATGCAAAAATCCTTTTTAAAAAATTGCACTTAAGCTATTCTAGCTTAATTACACTCCCCCCCCCCCCCCCACCTCTGTATTTTCTCTGGCTCTTTGTTATAGTTTAAATCCTCATAAGAAATTGGGGGTCTGATCCTGTACTTTTTTTGTACCTCAAAAAATTCCACTGATGTAAACAGTCTTGGGTGTGCAATGAATGGAGAATTACAGCTCTTTGTGTTAGAAACTTCAGTGAGATCTGAGATCTAAAGATAGAATTGTCTTTTATATGTATTCTCTGGCACAGAAAGAAGTGATTGACGAGGACAAGTACGGTATATGAAAGAATAGTTAAAACACAGACACACTGACGTTATAAAACAGTGTCTCATCAGATGACTTGGTGTTTTGATTATGTGGCTACAGCAGGTCTATAATTTAAATGCCATTAATGGGACAAAAAAGCAATAGCATGGAGACAAGGATACTGTAAAATCTTTGGGTCTGTACTTACAATGCAGATAAAATAGTTCTTTTGAACTTGTCGTGCCAAATGTTGTCCACAGATACTACTCTTCAATAAGGAAAACTATTTTTTTTTCCCTCCCAGTACAGACAGACTTTTTCTGTTTAGGCTGCTTGGTGTGTACCATTACAAGGATCCAAGGCAAAGGGAAGCTGCTTATATTTTGACTAATCCATATCCAGTTAGCACATTCAGTATAGAATTCACTATTGTGAATAGTCATGACTGTGTGTTCTTTGTACTGTAGCCTTTTGAATATGCTTCTTTATACTTTCATTAAACTAGCACACAAAGCTAATTTTACAAGAATCTATTGGTGCTCAGCTGTAACAGAATTACACAGAGTCCTATGACTGCATCCCAGTTATAATATCTCATTTGTTTCCACCAGGCTGTTGTAATACCCTTTCTGCTGTTTAACTTTTTTTTTTTTTTTTTTGTCCTTTTCAAATTATAGCTGGAATATGTTTTGTTCATTGGACTTAGCTGGGGAGCTGCACACATTTCCTTATCCTCATGGAAACCAGACATTTTAATGCACCTCAGAGTTATATATGTTGTAATTTGTTTGCCAAATTGGAATGATTCTTTCCAGAAACAAGCCCTGATAATTGAATGCCTCATGAAACATGTACAGTATTTTAGCTGGGAACTGCTTTTAAGTGCATATTTCAAAAGGGAAAAAGAAATGTTGTGTAAGTTAAACTTGCCTAAGTGTTTCAAGTTTTCTAGTTGGAAATTATGATAATAAATGCATTATTCCCTTGTACTGTGCAAACCCAAACAAAAGAATGCAGCCTTTGTAAGCTGCAGTTACTCAGGCCACTTTTTTGTATACTGGCTTATTGTATATAAGTCTGTTACCAAACCAGGTAAGTGATTGTTGCTATTAAAATTTCCCCTTCCCGTTTACTTAAATATATGTATACTTTTAAAAATATTCATGCTGTGCTCTCATGACTTAACTCTTGCTTCTACTAGAGACGAACCAAAGTCAAATATTAATTATTGTAAAAATGGTTTTGAAGAAGTTGCCTTTACATGATCCAGCCCCAAATTCTGAGTAGTGAATTGCGTGTCTGCATGCGCACGAATGCGTGCCTGCACATACAAATGCATGATCCTCTTTCCTTCATTAAATCAGATATAAAAAATCAATTCCTGTTTCCCTGATGTCATGCGATTTAATTAAATTATTTATTTATAACTGAACTCCAGGGAACTAAGGTTACCACACTTAATTTAAAAAATAAATAAACTGCTATTCTAAAGAAAAGTTGTTCTTTGCTGTCCACAGCTATGGGAGATCATCCCTCAAAACTGAAATGTTGACTATTTCCACAGCAGCCTCTTCTACACACCTGTATAACAACTCAATGTCTCTTAATCTTATTATGTGTATTAGAAAGTGGCAGCATTCAAACATTTGTAAATGCTTTGATTATCAGAGGATTCTTAATCAGAGTAGTCAATAAAATGAACACAGGTATTCACATTTAGCATTTTCTGTTGCTTTCATTTGATCGGTTTATGGCCATCTCCTTCCAAATGTTCCTGAACTATAAAAATGGGCTGGAAGTACCCCTTCAGTGAAGCTAATAGGCACAAGGCTGCAATTAGTTCTAATAAAATGAAGCTGTTGAGTGCCTCTAAATGAGGATAGCTTTCCAAGTATCCCAATAACTACTCCTAGAGCTTCCAGTCATGTTTAATAATTGTGGGAGTTATTTAATTTGAATGAAAAATCATGCCAAGAGGTTAAACAAACTCTTATGTTCATGAAATATGGTGTGAAAGATCCTTTCTTTCCCTTATTTTCTCTAGCAAAAAATCATCATTCTCCTTGCCATATTATCTGCTATATGTCTCAAGGAAAATAACTTCTCCGTGACTACAAAAGCTTCCTAATTTCATACTACAAAAAAAATCCTCCTGTTAGCTTAAATGATTGGAGACCTTTGTTTGTCTGAGTGCTGAATGTCAGATTTTTCCCTTCTTCCAGAGAGTGTGCGTGCACATGTACAAGTGCAGACATAGTTGACTACATGTGTTGGGCCTATATATGCTGGAAGGGTATTGAAGTTCAGCACTTTAAATTCACTTTTTTTGTTCTTTTAACGTTTGTGATTTTATCTATGTAAGAAAAAGGTGAGTGGGAGCATCTTTTGACCTTTCCAAAACTATGTATAGAATTAAGCATATGCCACTTGCTGAAAATGGAGATCAAGGCAGTCGTATCATGCCTCAAACCTTCTCACTTTGTTTGTGAGTACTGAGAAGGGAAAATAGATTTTTTCCACAATACCTTACTTCCAAAATCTACACAAGCAGCTTACTGTGGCAAAGGCAATTCTTGAAATGGGGTGAGTCAGGGAGGGGGTGGACATGCATTGTTTTCCTTCCCCTGACTCAGGCAAATCAAAAGCGAGGTTGAAATGATCTAGAGCTGAATCATCTCTCATGCTGAGCTTCTCCATGCTTGGACCTCCTCCTTTTTAATGGGGTCTTTTCAGGAGTAGTGTAGTCTGGCAGTATAATTTCAATGAAGATGGGTTTCTAGGGAGCTGAAGGAAATGTTGATTCAGTGAGATCCTAAAGTCAGTGAGAAAGTATAGTCTTTGTGAGGAAAAAACACGCATCTTTATCAAGAAATTGTAGCTAACTCCTAGCTGCTTCTGTTAGTCAAATCCTGCCCTCAGTGAAAGCATTTGAAAGAAACTCTGTAAGAGGAAGCTTGTAGCATCTGCCTCTATCTGCTTCACCATAAACGTCCTTCTGATGCTCAGTGCATAGGCATGGATATGGGTTCTGTGACCGGTATATCCCACATCAGGAGTCTGAATATTTAACAGGGTATTTCAAACAGGCGGGAGAGGAGCTGTTTGCACTGCTGCAGTAAAACTATCTGACATCAGATTCATTGAATAGCAAGGAAAAGAATACTCCTTTGTCTCTCCTCCCTCCCCAGTTCCTACAGACTGCGCTGTACTTTAATATTGTTTCTGACAGCATGTAAGGATTGAAATGGGAAATGTAGAGAATGGTGCTGGACCTGTCTAGAGCTAACTCTAGGGGAATCGGCAATATTGAATAAGGGCTTTGCCTAGATGAAAGGGTTTTTGGCTTTTTAAGGAAATGTCACATCTCCACCTTTTGGATTCCTTCAATGCAATATTGGAACAGTGAAATCCAGTAGGGAAATTAAATAGCTTCTGAAAGAGATTAAAGAATTACAAGTACAAGGGAACTTATAGTACTCAATGGAGTTGATCTATAGGGTGCATATGTGTTGTATGAGGCCAGACTCTGACGCCTTTTACAGTGGATGGGTCTCCACATGCAATTAATTCGAAACAATGAACTCTGGAGCAGTTTGAGCTGGAGTAAACTATTCCTCAGTGCAGTATCTACATGTGCACACAGGACAGTAGCAATTTGAGCCATGGCAGAACAATTTACACCAGGGCTGTACCTGCCCTGCTCTGCTTTGGGCTCCAGGTGACAGCATTGGGCAGCGGAGAGGCTGGCCAGTGTACAAGGGTGCTAAAAGTGCGAAGTTGTGTGGCTAGGGAGCAGGCAGGAGTCTGGCACCCTGCTGACTGGGCTGACCGGGTGCAATTTATGCCTGTGGTCATAAACTACACATGCATTTTAATCATAACCTAATACTGTTACACATATAGGTAGTGAAGCTTCACTCTGCAGCTAATTAGTCCGCAGTAAAGTATGTGTGTAGATATGGCCAGTATCATCTTATGCCTGTAATGATCCTACTGATTTCAGTAGGACACGGTGTGAAGTAAACAGGTAATCAATGCAAGCCAAATATGGTAATCCATCAGCATAGGAAAAAAAAAAAAAAGCAGAGTGAAGACAATAAGGTAGGATATTAGTCAGGGTCCCTTCTGCAATAAAAATGTGCATTACAGGAGTTTTGGTGAGAATTTAAATCTTTCTTTGGGTCAGTTCCATGATATGGATCAGTATAGGAAATGCTTTTTTTATGATAGAAGGGATCAGTCTGAACCAATTTGAATAGCTACTGTTGCACTGCTCTCCCCTAAAACTCCTGGGAGGAATAAATAGTAAACTTCAACCAATAGGGCAAAAAGAAGCAAGTAAATGAGTAGCACTTCTGCAAGCTACTCCATATTTCTTTTTTTCAATGCAATGAGAACCTTACTTAGCAAAAATGTTCATTTAGCAACAGAATTGTTTAACATTGATACCGGATGGCTTGGTATTATACTGCCATTGATTTTAAAAAGGCACATTGCCTATCATATGAAAGGCACATTGACTATTGTACTGAATTCTTCTTTAGACTTGCCCTCATGAAATAGAATTTCAGGAATTCTGTGGCATAGGAGCAGCAATGAACTAATCTCTAAAAGCCTTGCTACATGTTCAAATTAAAGCTGGATAGGAACCAGCCATAGAGTTGTTACACATTTTCAAGCATTAACTTTATAGCTGGTTGGCTCTTTTTATAGCTCATTTTTATTGGAAAGTCATTTTTATTGTGTGATAATTATTTTGCACATGTGGCCAATCTAAATTTATGTACAATTAACCAGTTAATTGTGTAGTGTGTAGTGAGAGCCTTAGAGTAAAAAGTTATTTTTGAAATGGTAGTAAGAGACCACTTTTTATCCTCTTTGGTTGGGTATATGTTAAACCCATACAATGTCTTATCCACACGAGTATAATATGCTACCTTTACAACTTCTCTTATATAATTACAGACAACAGAGCAAGCATTTGAGGGTGACCATGCATCCTGGTTTGACTGAGATACTCCAGGATTCTGTAGCCCAGTCTTGGCTTGTTAGTCAAAAGTTCCAGGCCAGAGTCCAGTGAGGAGGCAGAGCATCATGGGCATCTGCTCCAGTCCACCCACCTTGCTCCCAAATTGAAGTGGCGGTGCCTGCCCCAGCCGCCTGCTTGGTGCACCATGGCCCTCCACCTCCCTGCCAAACTCCAGCCCAGGACTTTGGACCAACCAACTGGGACTGGACTACAAAATCCTGGCACGTCCCAGGCAAACCAGGATGCATGGCCACCCTAAAGCATTTTGGCCATTGATACTATGTTTCTGTTATAGCTAGAAGCATATTCTATAACAATTAAAACCCCTGACAGAACACAGTTCACTTCCTGATTTTAGATTAGAAATCACAGCTGTTCTTGGGGTAGTAGGATTCCAGATGTTGGTGTGTTTTGTGTGTAACACTGTTGTAATTGCAGGAAGGAAGGAATAAGATTTTGCTATCGGAGAATGCTATAACCATTGAAATCTGAATGGGGCTGCAAGGATGTATACACAGAATATACAGTCAGATGGTGCGCTTTCAAACTCACATAAATCCCATTTAAATTAACACAAACTGCATATGCATTTGGAGACCATATATGGCTTCCTGTATAGTATGTGAAGGGAAAATAACTGCTATTTTAAAATGTTGTTTAGGTTATCTTTAACTGGGGAATTGAAAATCCCATTTTGTACTTCACTTACTGGCCTAGTAGCTGTTAGAAAAATGTGCAAGATTATGCAATGGGCTGAGAATACGGCAATGGGTAAACTCTGTATGGGCAAGTAATATGGGGGAACCTTGAACTCTGGATGGTTTTACTTCTATCATTTTTCATATTATTTTAATTCCTTTTGGGCCACCATTTAATGATTAGATACTCTAATCCTGTGGATATCTGTGCCAGCCAAGCGGAACCTACTCTTGCATTTCCCACCCCCTCAATTTTCTAGTAAATTGTAAGGAAATTTTGAGGACGTGCTTTTTAAAGAGAATGTAATCCCTACTGAACAAGGGTGTACATTTATCCTAGAAATTTGCCAGAATATAGCTATCAAGTCAGGATGCTGGCAAATACCTTAAACCTGCATTTCCCCAGTGATGCAGACAGATTAGTCTCACCAATGTGTCAATAGGTGTATTTGCGCACATGGACTCATGCGTGTGTGTGTGTATGTGTGCACATGAGCCCTCTTTCCCCCCCCCCCCCTCCAATTCCTTTTGTTTTTAATGATCCTGACTTTCCCCTTCCATGGAATAGCTCACAGAAGGATACATAAAGGGAAATAATTTTTCCTTATGATCTCTCCCTGATCAGTCCATTAACAAAGGATGTTTGGACCTCGTAAAATGACCTGTTTTCCTCCACACTCTTTCCACATGTCTTAGGACAGTCAGTGCATCTTGACTGAGGACTGGGATAAAACACAGTCCCTATCTTACATTAGAGCTTGGTGTGCTTGGACTCCAGGCTTTTAAGAACAGAATAAGAAAACTCCCTCAGAGTTAACTGAGTTATAAGACCCAACTATTCAGAAACCTAATTAGCAGTATTCTTTTTCAACAATTTTATGTAACACACAGCAAGCTAACCACCCCAAAGAAAAAATTTAGAAGTTTTCTTTTATTTTTAACAAATCTGTTACATTTCAGAATAGACACACAAAAAAATTGTTGTATACAACTTTTTCCTATTTTACCTTAACTGAACCATGTTGTTTACTAGACAGTAAAAATTCAAACTTTATTTGGGCAATTCCAAGTTGTAGCAAGGAAAAAAAAATTAGTCATGATGAGAAAGTATTAAAAAAAAGTATCTTTTGTGTCTACTTGATCAATGGTCCCTCTGGCTATTGGAGACGGTCTTGTAAGGTACTCCTATTTTACGTGTCTTCCACACAGAACAAGAGTAGGTGTTGGGAGCTCAACATGTTTTCAGGAATGGGTGTATTTGGGTTATATTTGTACTGCAGCCAAAAGCTGCATACCTTAGCTATGTTTATATACTGTCCATAATTCAGCTGCACTGGCAGGGAGTTGAGAGCAAGCTTGAGTATTAAGCTAGCTTATTAAGCAGGTTTTGTAGCCTTATGCTGAGCTCAATGGTTTGGCAGCTATACCTCCATTGGTACCCCAACTAGATACCAAGGTATGTTATGGGCAGGGATTCAGGTTTTCCCATGGGAAAACACAGTAAAACCCAGATTTTTTCCTTTTAAAGGAGAAAAACATAGATTTTCTCCTTTTAAAAGTGAAAATGAAGAAATCTGTGGGTTTCCCCTTGCAGGCTGGCAGAGTTCCAGCCTGCAAGGGGCTGGGGGGAAGGGGATCAGGGTGTTCAAGTCAGGGAGGGGCCTCATGTGCATGTGTGCACTTACACATACACATGGGTGCCAGGCAGCCTGGAGAGCAGCTCCCACAGGTAAGTCTGGTGTGTGTGGGGGGTGGGGGGCATTGTTCAGGGCTGGGGCTGAGGCTGCTGCCCCATTATGGCAGTGCCTGGGGTTTGAAGCTGGGATGCACAGGGAATAGGATGGAGCAGGCAAGGGTAGGGGACTGGCTCCCCACTGCTGTGTGCACTCTTGGGGGGGGCAAGTGCCCCCCAGACCTGTGCATGGGATGGGGGTGGGCTGCCCACTGTGGGCTCAGGGCTCCCTGCCCCCATGCTTCTGCAACACAGCGGGTGGGAGCCAGCATGTCATGGTACAGCAGGACTGGGTGGCAGCTGGGGCTCAGGTACTGCTGCAGGAGGCAGGGAGCTGCAGACCAGAGTCCCTTGTCCATAGCCCTGGCAGCTGGGGCCCCCCTTCAGCAAGGCTAGGGGGTTGGGGCTGTGGGTGAGGTGTGAGGGGCACTAGCAGAGCCAGGGGGGCTGTGGGTGGGAAGTGTGAGGCAATGGCATGAGCAGGGCACCAGCATATCAGGGCTGCTCAGCACCACAAAGGGGGGCGGGGGGCAGGATGGGGAGAGGCACAGCTGGACCCACATCCTGGTGAGTGAAGGAGGTAGAGGGAGTTCTGATTTTTCTGTGATTTAAAAAAACAAACAAACAAAAAACAAAAGAAAATCAACTGCCAAAATGTGTAGATACTTAGAATTTATTTTATTATAGTGATATATTGTAAACATATCAATAAAGTATTGTTTTTAACTGATACCTGTGAGTATAATGGCATATCATTTTAATTACAGAAAAATGCAGATTTGAGTGGTTTTGATCAGAGAATTTGCAATTTTTAAACAGAGAAAACCAAGATCCCTGGTCATGGGTACCATGACTGTTAGACTGATTTGTTACTTCAGGGGGGAAAGTTCTCTTCCTCTTTCCTTTTTCCCCGTGAATGAAAAAAAAATAACATTTAGACTTCTTAAATCTAGCTGAACTTCAGGCACATGCAGCAAGTATCCCTCCTAAGGTGACTGAGCTGAGAACTAACCTCCTGCATATCTCTTCCCTTTTAAAGCACACAACAGATTGCAATAAGAAATATCACGTGGAAATTTGATAAACAGGCCCTTGCCTTAGTTTTGAACTTTCCAATAAACTGAAATCCTAAACTGTGCATGTATGCCACCCCCCCCTTTTTTTTTTTAAGTAAGGGCAAGAAAAATAATATAGATGGTGTACTTGCCTGAAAACTTTATTTCCTTTAGCTGCTTCTTCATTTCTCTGGGATGAAATGTACTGTTTGGTAAATAACCTGCTACCTATACTCCTAATGTTTGTTTTTGTTTCTTGTTTTTTCTCCAGCCACTTACTGGATAAAGAAGGTCAGAGTGACTATGTTTCCAGACCCTTCAAATTTATTCTGATTTTACATTCAGACATTTTCTCATGTATATGAGAGAAAAAATATTGTGTAACGCTCGCCTTTCCCTGCAAAAAAAATTGGGGTCTATATACTTAGCAAGAAAGCTGAGTTTGTTTTTTTTCCTGGGATAGAATCACCCTGCTTTGATTTCCTGCTCCAAAATGCTTCAGCTGTGGCAGTACTATGCCAGGCAGATGAAGGAGTCAGTTGTCTTTAATGGCTCACTCTTCTAGGGGTTAATGACTGTCTCTTTTTAATGACCTTGATGTTTTGCTCATTAAACTAATCTTTCTTAGAGCCGTTTTGATGTTTGCTAGCTGTTTTTGGTCTGTCTCTCTCTCTCTCTCTCTCTCTCTCTCTCTCTCCTCCTATTTCACATCTCTGGAGACTCTTCTAGCTCTTTTCAAAATTATGGCTCTACCCTGTGAGACCATTGCTGTCTTCAGCAGCAGCTAGGGTTTCACCTTTAGTTAAGCAGGAAAGGGAAGGAATAAACTGAATACTATGTTTTGTACCTGGTCTATGCAACCATAACTCTGGGAAAAAATATTTTTCTTCATTCTGCTTTTCAAAAATGAGTTGTGTGTTATAGTCTGGGACATGTTGTATGCAAGAAAATATGGTATTTCAGCTTGTTGCTAACTGTTCAGTGTTTTCATTTGTAATCCAATCCACATGTTGAAGCACTGTGATATATTGGATAAGCTGCTGGTCTGGGATTCAGAAAGCTTGTATTCTGTTCCTGGTTATGCTGAAGACTGGTGTATGATTTCACTCAATTGTTTCTTCAAGGCACTGCCTTTGTTAACATCTTTTGTCTATCTTGCTCATTTAACTGGGAAACCTTCCAGGCAGGGACTTGGTATTTTATGGTACCTTGCAAAATGAGGGCTTCATCTTAAGAAGAAACTAGCATATGCTACTATAAATAAAACTATAAATATTGTGGTCAAAGACCTAGTAACAACTGGCTATAATCTTCTTGGGATAAGTATGGAGGACAGAACTCTCAAATCCATATCTGCTAAATCCCTAGCAAATTGGCTTTGATTGAAGGGAAGATATAACAGAAGTGATGGAAAATACAATGTTCTCTTTGGCCTAGGGCTGTGGAATGGGCTATGGAATAGACACCCACACAAACAGTGGCTATCACTACATGGCTTTTTAATTATGCTAGAGGCAGGTGCTTGCAGTATCCTGTCCAAAGCAGGCTTAGAGCTAGGAGGTCTGTGTAGAGCTGTATTAGTCTGTCACAACATGACAAACCCTCAGCCCAGCCCCTATCTCCTGCAGAATCCATTCAAATGCAGCTTTGTTGGCTAAGCAAGTAATGGGACACAAGGAGTACTCCTATCTGTCCTTTCCCCCTTTGTTTTCAGTGGCACTACAAAAGTTCTGGTAAACTTCATGCCTTCCATATCTGTCTTTAGAAAGTATTTTTCCCCCAGAGTTTAAAATTGTAGGATTCATTAAAACCTTGAAAAAACTCTCAGAGTAGCATGAAACTCCAAATTGGCCTTCCATGTGCTATGAAACTCATTTAGCTAGTAAATATTTCAGAATTGCAATGATCTTCTGAGTGGTATGGTTCTTTATGATTGTTCCAGATTTTGCAGTTTTTGTCATTCTTCAACTTGCACAACATATGCAAGTTATTTTCCACCTGCTATAAAAGGGACTTCTATACACAATTCCTATTAATGCTAATCACTGGTGCTTGCATAAGTCCACATGCAGAAAGAAAACAAATGAACCTAAAGACACTTTAGTAAAGTAATAGAACAACACAGTGTAAGTGAGAAGTTGCCACAATAGTAAACGCAACACAGATGAAGGGAAAAATACTTCCTTAAGAAGGAAGAAAGCCTATATAGAAATTAAGCAAGATTAGGATAGATAGCACTGCTTTTGAAGTTTGCTGTTTTTCATACTATTCAGTGTGATTTACTTGCATCAAAATCTTTGAGGAGAGAAAGGTAGTAAGCCTTGTTAGCCAAATGAGGACAAGGGTAGGGTAGAGTTGCACCTTCTAGACTAATTAAATCAGAAGTACGTACGCTTTCATAAGTAATGGCTTACTTCATCAGAGGCCATGAAGGGACTGTAAGCAACACTTTACTTCAGCAGGTGTTGTGAAGGGACTGCAGAGAGAAGAGTTTCTAAATACTGTAGAAAGAAGTGATATGAATACAAAGGATAGGGAAGGGGGATGAAAAGGGAGGGAACACTTGTGAGAGAGGCAAGGTAGGGAGAAAAGAGACATTTTTACTTGGTACCAGGGATCCTGGCTTTCTCTGATTTTAAAATAAAAATCCCTAATTTTTGGATTAAAAAAAGTAACCCAAACTCCACATTTTTTTATGAGTAAAATGAAATGTATTTATTTTCTGCCTACCTTGCCTCTTTCAGAAGTGCTCCCTGCTTATTACCATTGCAATGCTGAACCCCGCTGTTTCTGGCATTGATACCATCATGGAGGCAGTTTTCTGGCTATGCTGATTATCCAATTCCTACATGCCACTGGAGTTGCCAGTTATATGAAAACCACTACAAATTTACTAAAGAAACTAGGCTCTAGAAGTCTACGCTTCCAGTTACCACCATATTACCTATCATCATGTCTTTGTACATCAGAGATGTCAAATCTCTGTACATCAATATCCCCCATAAGGATGGATTATAGACCAAAAAGAACATAGTTCCCAGTGATGACACTACTTCTGTTTCCACACATTCTTCATATATAACTATTTCAGACTTGAGGACTCCTATACTTACAAACAAATGGTATTATCATGGGTATATGTATGGCACGTGAATCTGCAATATGCCAAAATATTTATGACAGACCTTGAAGTCTGTTTCATTTGCAGCTGCCCCCTCATCCCCCAGAGATATCTAAGGTATGCTGATTTGTATGTTCATCATCTGGACACATAGGATTCTGGGATACTCCCCCCTCAAATTTGTTTTTTTTTTTAATACCATTGTGAAACTTTCCAACAGGTATATCATCACCATATTGTATTAAAAATCAACCAATTGCTACAACTGGCTCCATACCAGCAACTTTCATCTTAAGAATACCACTAGATACATTAGCTACAGCCAAGCTCTGCATTACAACCATATCTGCTCTGATCCCACTGACTGGGATACACATATTAAAGATCTGAAGCCAGGTTTCCTACATTTACAATGCAGTCATAAAACTGTAGCCACTCAAATCAACAAAGCCAGACTCAGCCCTCACTATGACCTGCTAAAATATCAACCCTAGGACAAAGACAACAGAATCTCTCAAGTTTTTAGCTACAGGCCAGCTTGAAATCCTTGGCCATATCAGCAGTGAACTCTACTCCGCCTGGCAAATAGTGACCATCTCAAGGTAGCCATGAAGAACAAACCCATCCTGACTTACAGGGCATGTATACATGTGCTGTTAATTTGATGAATAAACTCTGACACAGTTTGTGCCGAGTTTATTGGTCTCGGGTGCTGTGTTTTACATGTGCATGCAGGACTGCAGCATGTTGAGCTGAATCAGAGCAGCCCCAGCTGGCAGGGGTTCCTGGGGGTCGGCCTGCCAGCCTGAGGCTGCTCTAACCAGCTCAGCTTGCTGCAGAGGGGCTGACTAGGGCATGAGCATGCTTCAGTGCAGGACTAGTCAGCAGCAAGCCCCTGCACTGAAGCACCCTTGTGCCCCAGCCAGTCCTGCCAGTGTATACACGTGTTCCAGCAGACTAAATAACACAGCTGCAGGATAGTAATTGTGTTGACAAGTCTTATCCTATGGCAGTATTTATTAGTAGCCTAATAGGGCTGCATGTATAGACACTGAGGGCATTTGCACACATGAAAAGTGCCCAGCGCTGTGTTGCTTGCAGTTGTATTAGTGCCGAAATTCAGGTCAGTGTGGAGAAATGGTGGTGGTGCACATTTGAACTAAAACACCTTAGAGGTGCTTTAGGTCAAAAGCGCACCACTGCCATTTTCTCCATGCTAACAAATGGGCATTTTGCTGCTTCTACAACTGCAAGCGGTGCAATGTGGTGTGCGTCAGCCCCCATGAAGAGCAGACTCAATTAATTGAGTCTGCTCCAAAGCGGCGGATCTCTGACATAGCCGAGAACTAAAAGGTATGTGTATAAATGCCCTGAGATCTTACTGCAGAGTTAATTAGGCACCTCCGCAGTAAACAATTCATAGACATGCCCACAGAGCTCTTCCCAGTCTGAAGCAGCATCTCTCCAGCAACAGACTACCTAACTCCTATTCTTAGCAAGGCTCCAGAACTTGCTCTGGACTCCCTCCTCAATACAAACTGTATCATCACTGTACCAAATAACATGTTTTGTAACATCCAAGGGTTGTTTACCTGCTCCTCTCTCAACAACCTATACGCCATCACCTACTTATAGTGCCCCTTGGACATCTACACTGGACAGATGGAGCAATACATACATGAATGAATGAACGAACATTTTCTTATCTCAATTCCAGAAAGACACGCAAGCCTGTGGCAGAACACTTTAACCTCCCTAGACATCCTACCACTGAAACTGGAGTAGCTGTTCTTAAACAATGAAACTTTTAAAAACTAACTGCAGTAGGAAATTGCAGAACAAGAAATTAACCTCACACTGGAGTGTGTTAAGTGTGGTCTAAACCAAGACTATGGATTAGTTCATATATAATGAATGAATCCCTGTATCTGGATTAGCTTTTATAACCCCTAGATTCCTCAATGGGTTAACTATTTTGTTTTATTCTCTTCTACTCACTTTGCAGGTCAGCAGTGTCTCCTCACTTTTCCTCTCCCTTCCCAATCCTTTGTATTCAAATCATTGCTGTCTATTTGGAAGGCTCTGCTCCCTGCAGTCTCTTCACAGCATTTGATGAAGGGAAACTGCTGCTTATGAAAACTAACTAAATCAGAGATGCATAAGTCTTTAAAGTGCAAAATCTTTGGTCATGCTATGCTGTTTGTTCTAAAGGTGCAGCTGTTTTAATCGTACTGAAAGCTAGCTTATTAAAGAAATAAATGGAACTTGTTGAGAACATGATTTCTCATATTAGAATTAATTTATATTTATCTTACTTGCCTTTGTGCATTAATTTTTCATTAGACCTGGTCCAAGAGAGTTTCACTGAAAAAATGTCTTTAACAAAAATGCTGTGGTTTGTCTAAACTGAAGTGTTTTGTGGAAATACATTTCAATGTGCATAATGAAATGCTTGGAACAGTTTCTCAGATGGAGGCAGACAGCCCTCTCTCCCTCCCTCAGAAAAGTATTTTATCCACCAAACTATTGACTAATCTAGACTCTGGAAGATCCAGATTCCATTCCTTATTCTGCTGAATGCAGTAAAAGAAAATATGCCAGTTGAGTGCCCTATCCAGAGCACTACAACTCTCTGTTTTAGGGTGTTTCTGGTCCTTTGCGCTCACAAAACACAGAGCAATCTCTCTATTGTTCCAATGCAGAATAAAAACAAATGCCAAAACTTCAACCTTTTCCATAAAAAAGAAATCTTAGAGTTTTTGGTTAAGCCCTAAATGAAGCATAGAGCTCCAGTTTATGCCATTTTTAGTAGACAACAAATGTTGTTTGACCCAGTTTTTGCTCTTACCACATTGTGTATATCCTTTTTGTTTTTTTGTTTTTTAAAGGAGACTTTGAAGGATCTTATGGATTTGATTGGATTGCAGTTCCATATTTAAACGAACAAATATGGTAGCATTCTTTAGTGAAAAATTATCCTCTTCTATGGAAACTTTAACAATGCTTCTTGTTTTGATTTCTCTTCCTTTTTTATACATGTCATATGTACTCAAAATTGGTAGGATTGATTCTGATTTCTGCTGTGTACACCAAAAGGAATATGTGGGCTCTTTTTTTCTAGGAAACAGACCAGTTTTGGCAGAGGGACAGAACTGCCCTGTTTCTGAGAGGGGGAAAAATTCATATTCTTTCAGTGTTACTTGTATACATGACCTCTTGGGTCTACATAGAAATTTGAAAAACCCTCCATTTCAAAAAGACTGAAATTTATTGATGAGGATTTTTAAAATGTATTAAGTGGAAATCCTTACTGAAAGCAATGGCAGGCATATTACAAAAGGCCTATTCATGAATATCTGGAACATTGCTAGTTTGTCATATACATTTGAATACGTGTGTAAGTGTGTTTTTTTTTCCTTTTCTTAAAAGTCTGTATCAGAGGGATCAAGCTGCCTTAGGATAACATGAACATTGTGTAAACCATCATCTTTTCTCTTCTTCCTCTAATTATTAAACCATGTTGAGAAGGAATTTGTGGATCGCTGTAAAGCAGCTGTAGCCAGAACTGCCTGAGGAACTAACTTGTTTATGTAGCTCAAGGTAAACTTCCCTTTTTAAACAAAAATCATGTTAATTTCCCAAATTTGGAAAACTTCCTTTTTAAGTCAAGGTTACTTTATGATGTGGCAGAGGTTGAGTTTGTTTCACTAGAGTGTATCTGTTTCGTTTTTTTTATTGATTACTTTCAGGGTTTTTTTCCGTAAAACATCAAAGCACTAAAAGTCTCTCTTGAGAAGCTGCTGTGACTTTCAAATATTGTCTGAAACTTCTGAAAGGGTCTGGTTGGGCCTTTTTATGTGCTACTTTGGACAGTTGTTTAATCTAATACAACTTAAGTACAATATAAATAATGTTCTTGGACTGCTGTAGATTGTATTTTCTATTAATGATTTTGGCATGTTCTGGAGGACAGGTATTTTTTTTACTTGAGAATCTTCACTGTAGTTTCTTCTTGTTTTTTTTCTTTGACCCATTTCCATGAATATCATTACTTATTGTGACTGCTTTAGCATCCACAGTTGATGACAGGTTGCACTAGTCAGTTAATGAAGATGTTGAGGCAGCTTGATTATTTCTAAAATTACTTCTGTGGTGTTCAGTTGTGGATGTCTTCATTTAAAAAAAATGTTTGGTCAGAACTGAATGTCTGAATATCTCTGTAAATAGAGAAACTCAGGCTGACATTTATTGGTAGTATCTGGATTAAGACCTCTAAGTTATCTATGATTGCACCAACATGTAATGCCTGGAACATTAAAAGTATGCATCCAGTTTCTTTTCAGCATCCATAACAATCTTGATAGTATTTACCTCTTAAAGCTCTCTGTTAGTAAATATCCTCAAATAAAAGACTACAGATCATGGCTATCTGCTCCATCAAGGCCCACTATAAATGTACACATTACTAAAGCTGCTCACATTATTGTAACATGTAACAAGTTGCTTTTGAAACTAGTCTCTGTGAGAGAATCCTTGTGTTAATCCATTTTATCACTGAATCATCTCCAGCCTGGATCATCTCTAGCCTTTTGGTGACTTGACCTTTCTAGTCTGTGATCTATTGATTGGTTGCTCATTAGATTCTTTTTTCCATATTGTCTTCATATATAGACTTAATTATATGGATTTGTCCCTTGTTTAAAACTTGTTCTTTTGGCTCATTTTTAATAGGTAATCAAAGTTTTAATTTTATATAACATGAATGATCTTCATTTTGGCATAAAGAAGCAGTTGTATACATTTAAAATTTTAAAAGGAAAATTTGGTTTTGAGTTGTCTGAAGACTTGTGTGACCTTAAAGGTTGACTTTGACTTCACAGTTGTTCTGCTTCTACTGACTCTCATGGGTATGCTCCTATCCAAAGTCAGCTGCAAGACTGAAGCCTTAATTCTTAAAGGTTTAGATTAAAATTAATCAATTCCTCTTTTTGGCTATGAGAACCATGGGGCTTTCTGTGTCATGACCTTCTTGCCTTTCCCTGGTCCCATCTTCTCTACCATGGGGTTGAATTATGAAGCTTGCTAAAGGAATTCTGCCAGCTTCAAAGCATCATGAATGTAACCATCACTCTAAAAACGATTTGTTTAAAAACTCAGATTGAAGGAGAAATAAACAACAAAATCAGTACTGATAATCATGAACTCCAATTATATGCTATCTAGTGCACTGGCAGTCAGAGCCGACTCTTGGGGGGCGGGGGCAGAGCCAACCCTAGGGATGTTTGGGGCCTGGGGCAAGTCAGCATATGCGGGGCCCCTTTAACACTGCTCAGGGCCATGGGACCGCTGCAAAGGCAGGGCACATCAATGCTGTAGCAATGAAATTTGGCGCCCGGGGCCAAGCAGATCCCATGCACCCTGGACGAGTCACTCTTCAGAGGACATGAAGCTGGCAGTGTGTGAAGGGGGGGGAAAGGGGTAGTGAGTGGCTGGACACTTCTTTTGCAGCATGGGACTAAACTGCCAGCTCCAGGCGGGCCCCGTGGGAGGGGGCACAGCCTCTCTGCCCAGCTTCATGGGACCCCCAAATCACGGGACCTGGGGTGGTTGCCCCGATTCACCCTACCCAAGGGATGGCTTTGGGTGCGGGGCACGGGGCATATCAGCCTCTGCAGGGACCACTTAACACTGTGTGGGGCTGTGGTACCCTCACAAAGGCGGGAAGTCTCCATTCTTCTTCTGCGGCACAGGGCTAAGCTGCCAGCTCCAGGAGGGCTGCAGCTCCAGGCTGCAGCCACTCTGTCCAGCTCTGTGGGGACCCCCCAAAGCATGGGGCCTGGGGCAGTCACCCCAATTCACCATACCCTAGGGACGGCTCTGCTGGCAGTAATACAAGGACTCCTGGTCCTATTCTGAAGTCTGGCAGAAAGACCACTTATTTGTCCCCTACATATGCTCTACCACAGTGTTTGGCCATATGTCCTCATTTTTGACAGAATAAGAAATATAAAGCTATAACCTGCACTTCTTTTTAAAACATGTTTTAGCTCTTTAACTTGTGTAGATAAACTTGAAAGCATAAATTGATGCTAAATGTCAGCTAACTGCTAGAATTAAAAGGAACCAGAAGCTGGGTTCAGCTTCTGAAGCAGAGATGCAGTAGAGGAGGAAATGTAGCAATCCTCCCCAAACAATTTCTCTCTTAAAATTTGGGGGTTAACCCAAAGGATCCTCTTGCTGGTCACTCATATTATTATATTGGTTCTGCATAAAACTGTGGAGGAGTTGATTTACATTAGAGGTGAAAACAGAAAGTAAAGAAACACAGGCCCACTGAAAATGCTAACTCTTCTGTCAGTAATGCTTTGTATGATGTGGAATAAGTTGCACAACCCCTGTCCCTTGGTTTGCCATCAGGTATTTACCACTCTCATAAAAGAACTATGAGGCTTCCTTAATTACGGAATATTGTCAATGTTTGCAGTGAGATTTGGAGACACTTCCCCCCTCCCCCCTTCAAAGATACTTATGTAACTGGCAGCAGTATCATTAACAAAAATTCAAGAGCTCCAACAGTCTTGAGATCCCAGTTCCTAGGCAGTGCACCAACTGTAAATCCTGAGGTGGTGGATTTGTTTCGATTTCAGACCTCCTCCCTCCCCGATGCACACAGATGGGATGATATGCAGTCGTGATAGTATACATTCACAATTAGAATCAAGCCAATAGTGTTTACATTGTGACAAAAGGCAAAAATTCCTGGTTCTGGTGTGTAGCTGACTTCTAGTTTGGGGAATTCATAGTTGATATAGAATTAAGGCTTAGCCCAAAGTATTAATCTTCTACATATATTGGAAGTATAATGGTGATTTGCTTTTGTTTGGGTGCAGCATCCCATAAAACTAGGATTTATAGACTTGGAAAATAATGCTGTCTCTGGGCATTTGGGTTCAAAAGATCACCCAACAAGCTTTTATGAGATTCACAATACATACACATTCTGGAAAACACTGAGAAGGGAGGAAACATGCATTTTTTCATCTGAAAATATTTCAACTAAATTAGTGTATCTGTGACAAGTATTGTGGTGGTTTGTCCTTTCTCCTTCCAGAAGCTGGACTGAATGTGTAACTAGTGTTATCTCCCAGACTTAAAAATGGTAAATGTTATTTTGCTTGATGCACAATCTAGAAACAGCCTGTGTATGCAAAAATGGATACAGGTAGGGCTGTTTAACCTCACTCCCACGTTTTATTCTCTGTCTTGTAAAAATATCTTCCTTGTTTTTGCTAGCAACTCCCTGCATGGAATACTAGTCAAAGGCCTAGGAAATACTATTAACTCCACAGGACAAAAAAGTGAGGGGAAGAAAGGAACAGAATTGGTGACCAAGGACAGGAAAGAAATCAGCTGGAAGGTGCAGTGCTTGCATGAGTTGAGAGAAACTTGGGAGGGAAAAGAAGAAATGACTAGCACTTACTGTATAATAAAAGTGGGGTGCAGATGACTTATTGCAAGGCTTTGTAACATCTTGTTCCCAGACTGTTAGTCCAAGAAGCCACATCTTTAATTTGCCTGTCTATAACAGACGCTTCTGCAGCTACCACAGGAATTGAAGCTTTCAACCCTTCATTTCATCCCTCTTACCTATAATCCTCTAGTTCCAGTCTGTCTGACCACTTGACAAGCCTTTTTTTAATTAGTGGAGCTTTTTTGGGGGGGTGGGGGGAGGGGAGGCTTTAAGTATGCTTTACATATATTGAAATACTAGACAGCCCTCAACTCGTGATAAGATGAAAAAAACCCTGCTGGGAATATGAAATAGCACATAGTACATAGAATAATGATTCCCATAATTGAGATTGTCATGTGCCTTATTAGGTGGAATCATTTACCTGGTATCCTGTTGTGGTGTGTTTTTGTTGTTGTTGTTTTTGGGTTTTGGGGGGGGTTTTTTTAAACCAAAATATATTGTAACCTAGCGCAAGCTTTTGTCCAATTACTTTCTCTCTGTTGTTTGGTTGACTCATATAATTTTACAGCTTTGTTTCAAAATAGACCAAAAGAACTGAGATGAAAGCTGTCATTCAAGTACTAGGTTGTCTTCTGTGGTATGGAAATACTTATTATAGCTGCCTGGATGAGACAGGTGGAACTCCTTAACAAGCAGTCTCTTTGTGCCTCAGGTGTGTGTGCTGCCTGATCAATTGGCTGAGATAGCATATATTTAATTAAATATTAGTAAATAACATCAATTAAGGAGGAGATGTACTTTCAGGAAGAGGGTAAGACCTCTTAGTATCCATGATAGCTTGATTTTTAGCTCAAGAAAACAGGTTACTTTAGTCCATTATGGCATAAAATTAGCAGATGATTAAACTCTGAGTTTTACCTTGGAGACCTGGTGCTTCATCATCCTCTGTGGACCGAACATAGAAGATGCTGGTCAAATTGCCTTCAGCTCGTTTAATTTGCTGGTCTACAATTCTGCTCAGATTCCTTTGGAAGACAAAGAAATGAAAGATTTAATGTGATAGCTCAGGATATGCTAAATAGATCAGCTTAAAATTGATCTTGACATTATTGAAGCAAGGACTGCTATTGCCACTAAGGCTAAAGATCTGCCAGCATTTTTAATATTAATTTATAATATTTTCTTCTGATTAAGTGGTATATATTTTGGCTGACAAAGTTTTGCTGTGGGTGAAACAAAGTAAACAGCAACTTGAATGCAATAAATTCAATGATTCACTTTCCAAATACTATGTTTAAAATAGTTGGAACTTTTGTTCTGTCTGAACATCACCATTTTTCAGTTCTGTTAAATTATTTAGGAATACAAAACAGGAATTCATCAAAAAGTGGTGTTTATTTTCAGTGCTGTGTTCTTTAATTTTTATGCAAATTATAACCAACTTTTTCAAAACTGAGTGTCAGAAGCTAGACTCTCAAGCATATATTTAACCTGCTAAATAGAAATTGACTGATGCCCAGCAGAACCGAACACTCATAAATCTATTGAGGTCAAAGGAATCTGTAGGTTCTCCACATCTTTGAAAATCAGTCCAACCTTAGGCTGAAAGCATTGTAGGAGCCAGATATTCAGCTGAAGTTCAATGGGAGTTAGGTGCTTGGCTTTTAAAATATTGGAGCTCCTATGGGAACTCACTTTTGGTATGCAGGTTTGAAAATTTTGTCACAGCTCCAAAACACAAACCTTAGTGACAGGTGTTTGAGTTCTGCTCGCAGAAACTTGTTTTATTTTTAACTGAAAGAGACTTATATTGAACCATTATGACATACTAGCCAATTGCCCGTCAAGAATGACGGGGAGGGAGGAGGCTGGGATGGAATGCTGCCAGCTAACGCCCTATGCTGCCATTGTTCTGTCTCTTGCAGGGACCCTCCTCCGGTCCTCGGCACTGCTTGCAGGGATCAGGGTGGCCTCGGCTCCCCGACCCTCTGTCTGGTCCTCTGTGCCTCTTCCAGGGAGCAGGGTGAGGGAGCTGAGGCCAGGGCTGCTGGCCTCTGCTCCCCCACCCTCTGTCCAGTCCTCAGCATGGTTTCAAAATCATGGCGGCACTCCCCCATGCTTGAAGCACTCTGATTGGCTGTTTCCATCAGCCAGTCAGAGCATGAATAAAGCATTATGGACAGACAGACAGACAGACTTAGGCTTTTATAATATTAGAATTAGGATTAAAAGTAATGTCTCTATCCAGACATGTACTATGTGATTGACTATGATTTGGAAAGTATTCTAATAATCTAGGAAAGTGCCATAATTTTTACAAAATATAAACTTCAGATATATCATAGGCCACAATTATTTTCCACCTCTTAAGTATTAGGGCTGTGCGAAGCTTTGGTCCCTGATTCAATTCAGTGGAGATTCCACCTGATTTGGTGGCCAAATCTCCGAATCTGAATTAAATCAGAGGACCCTTTAATCTCTCCAAATTGAATTGGAACCCTCTCAATTGATTCAGAAAGATTCAGAGATCTGGACTTTGACACAGCTTTAGATGTTTTTTCTACATACCTCTGGGTAGCAGGGGCTCATGAATGCTGCGATGCTGAGATGCATGGAGTGTCCCACAGAAGCACAGGGGGCTCCCCAGTGTGCTCAGCAGCAGACCCGGAAGTGGACCAGAAGCACTTCTGGTCCACTTCCAGGTCCACTGGGGAACATGCTGGGGGCTCCCCACCCTCCCCTTCCGGCTCAGCAACTGGTGCCTCCTGGGTCGGGGGGGGGGCACCCAGGATCCCCCTGCGACCTACTACCAAGCTAAGGGGGCACAGCGTGCTCCCCAGCAGGCCCAGAAGTGGACCAGAAGTACTTCTGGTCCACTTCTGGGTTTACCGCCAAGCACATGGAGGGCCCTCCCTTACACCTGTGGGATACTCCATGTGCCCCAGCATCACAGCAATCACAAGCTGCACCTGCTACCTCAAGATATGTAGAAAAAACTTTTAAAGCTGTGTCTATGTCCAAATTGCTAATTCTCTGAATTAGCATAAAATCTTCAGATTCTGATTTGAATCAGATTCAAATCAACTAATCGAATCACTGTCGTAATTTGGGCCGAATCCGAATCGAATAGAGCCCACTTTGCACACCCCTATTAGGTATGTAAGTAAACTCAATAAGGTTGCAATGTTGTTGGAGCCATGATGGTCCAGGAAATGTCCAAGAGATAAGAATTTTTAAAATATCTTTTATCGGACCAAAGCTATTTGGAAGCTCTGTTTGACAAGTGTTTGGGCATTGAGCGAGGTAAGGAAGAACAACAAGACTCCCAGTTATACAGTTGGTCCAATAAGTGCCTAGGTATGATTTTATTTCACATGCTTGACTCTGAAAAAATGGTTAATGTAAAAGATTGGTTGATCCTACTCCTCCTCCTCCCTATTTGTGTGTGTGTGTGAATGGCAAGTTGCACTGAAAAAGTAGGTGTTTTAATGGATATCCTGTATGTGAGCAGGGGAAAAAGAATTTCACTCAGGTGGCTAATAGGTGGAATAAAATCTGATCCCAAGGGTGTGGGTATGTACAAATGTTATATTTCAATGGATCGAACTAGGGTTAAGTTGATCTAAATAGCCATCTGTGCTGATGTCCAGGAGACTTAAATCAGGCCAAAAATGGCAGGCCTGATCTAATATAGTTCACCTGAGTATGTGAACTAACTTAGATTGGGAGTAAATTAACTTGATTATGCTCTTCTACCTGTCCCCCCAACCCTGACTTAGGTTACTTTTAGCCCAACAACCCTCCCCACTCCCACCTATGGACCCACCAAACCACTCCCATAGACCTGCTAGCCCTCTGCTTAATCCTGCCTGTTCCTCCCCACAACCTGAGTTACTTATACCGGGTTCCCTGTGCAGCTCCAGGAACCAGCGAATGCTTGTACATGCAGCTTTCAGTCTACAATCATACAGCTTCATAGACTGCATACAATGAACATTTGTATGCACCCATAGGTGCTAAATTCCCTACAGTTCCAAGGGAGAGATTTTTTTCAAAGACATCTTTGAAGATTTAGATATAAATCTTCCATTACAATTAATGGAAGAAGGTAACTTTGAAAACCTCACCTTTATTTTTTTTTTTCAGTTTGAAAGTACCATAGCAAAAAATAGGAAATCAAATAACACTAAACCCACAGTTGAATTAATATTACCAGTTAAATGTTCAGTATAACACAAAGTGGTTTAATCACGCCGTATCCCTTATATGAATAAACCTTTTCCAAGGGTTTGATGAATTTTACAATGATCTGTGGCACTATGTAAAAGCAAGTCATTTTCAATGTAGAACTGGTCTCTATGGGTGCCTATATATGAGCAGGGTAGCTGCTCTGATGCACTGCAATTCAGAGCACGTTGGAGCAGACTTGATTAATCAAGTCTGCTGGAGTACGGCAATTACTGCACTCTAGCAGCCTCCTGCTTCTCGTGTATCAGCATCCCTGCATTTCAAAATGGGGGTGAGCTTTGAGCTTTAGATAAAGCATCCCCACCCTCATTTTGAAGTGCAGGGATACTGATACATGAGATGCTCCAGGTGTTTTAATTAGAGTAGCTCTTGTACCTGCTTTAATTAAAGCGTTCCCTATGCCCCCCACTCCTGGAGCATCTGCATAAACACCCAATAATGTACCTTGTCTAGTTCTGGGACCATTAAACAAAATTCAGCTGCACTGAAAGGTGTTAGGCAAGGATATAAGGTTTGATTCTGCACTGGTCCGGTCCTGTAGGGAGCAGACCAGGAAAGCCAAGGCTGCAACTGAACTCCAGCTAGCTTTGAGCATCAAGGACAATAAAAAGTCCTTTTTCAGATATGTGGGGAGCCAGAGGAAAAGCAGGGGCAACGTTGGACCCCTGCTGAACCAGATGGGGCAACTGACAACTGACGCCCAGGAAAAAGCCAACCTATTAAATAGGTACTTTGCGTCGGTCTTTCATCAGCCCCATGGGATGCCTGTGCCTGCTACAGGGCCCGGAAGTCCGGGTGAGGGTGATCCCCTGCCCTCCATTAATGCTGACTTCGTGAAGGAACATCTTGAGAAGCTGGATACCTTCAAGTCAGCCGGCCCTGACAATCTTCACCCCAGGGTACTCAAGGAGCTGGCGAGCATCATAGCCCAGCCTCTAGCGCGGATCTTTGAAAACTCTTGGCGCTCTGGTGTAGTGCCCGAAGACTGGAAGAAGGCTAACGTGGTGCCTATCTTCAAGAAAGGGAGGAAAGTGGATCCGGCTAACTATAGGCCCATCAGCCTGACTTCTATCCCGGGGAAGATCTTAGAAAAGTTTATTAAGGAGGCCATCCTTAATGGACTGGCCGACGCCAACATCTTAAGGGATAGCCAGCACGGGTTTGTTGCGGGTAGGTCTTGCTTGACCAATCTCATTTCCTTCTACGACCAGGTGACCTATCACCTGGACAAGGGAGAAGAGATTGATGTCATATATCTTGACTTCAAAAAAGCCTTCGATCTGGTGTCCCATGATCGTCTCTTGGAGAAACTGGCCAATTGTCGCCTTGGGTCCCCCACGATCCACTGGCTGGAAAATTGGCTCCGGGGTCGGACCCAGAGGGTAGTAATTGATGGAAGTCACTCATCGTGGTGTCCTGTGACCAGTGGGGTCCCCCAGGGCTCTGTCCTTGGACCCATACTGTTCAACATCTTCATTAACGATGTGGACACTGGAGTCAGAAGCGGACTGGCCAAGTTCGCCGATGACACCAAACTTTGGGGCAAAGCATCCACGCCAGAAGACAGGCAGGTGATCCAGGCTGACCTGGACAGGCTCAGCAAGTGGGCGGATGAGAATCTGATGGTGTTCAACGCCGATAAATGCAAGGTTCTCCACCTTGGGGAAAAAAACCCGCAGCATCCTTATAGGCTCGGCAGTGCTATGTTGGTTAGCACTATGGAAGAAAGAGACTTGGGGGTCATCATTGACCACAAGATGAACATGAGCCTGCAATGCGATGCTGCGGCTAGTAAAGCGACCAAAACGCTGGCTTGCATCCATAGATGCTTCTCAAGCAAATCCCGGGACGTCATTCTCCCCCTGTACTCGGCCTTAGTGAGGCCGCAGCTGGAGTACTGCGTCCAGTTTTGGGCTCCACAATTCAAAAAGGATGTGGAGAAGCTTGAGAGAGTCCAGAGAAGAGCCACACGCATGATCAGGGGTCAGGGAAGCAGACTCTACGATGACAGGCTGAGAGCCCTGGGGCTCTTTAGCCTGGAAAAGCGCAGGCTCAGGGGTGATCTGGTGGCCACCTACAAGTTTATCAGGGGTGATCACCAGTATCTAGGCGAACGTTTGTTCACCAGAGAGCCCTAAGGGATGACGAGGACGAATGGTCACAAACTACTACAAGATCGTTTCAGGCTGGACATAAGGAAGAATTTCTTTACTGTCCAAGCCCCCAAGGTCTGGAACAGCCTGCCGCCGGAGGTTGTTCAAGCGCCTTCATTGAACACCTTCAAGATGAAACTGGATGCTTATCTTGCTGGGATCCTATGACCCCAGCTGACGTCCTGCCCTTTGGGCGGGGGGCTGGACTCGATGATCTTCCGAGGTCCCTTCTAGCCCTAATGTCTATGAAATCTGTGAAATCTATGATTCTGAATCTTTATCATTCTGTAAATTGAAATAACATTATGGGAAATCTTGTAAGTAGTCTTTTTAAAAACACTTGAACATAAATAGTCTCTGAATGGGAGAAGATAGGCATGTGTATGAATTGAAGTGACAGTATTTATCACTCTGTATAATGTTGTTTCAATCATCTGCTTACTTTCTTAATCTAAGTATTCTCTCAGAAGGTTTACTTTTATATTATTTGTCTGTGAGTGAGCTTACTAACTATAATAGATAAAGCATAACTCTTGTATTACATCTTATAAAATTTGTTTTATATTTCCTGTTCCTTTCAAGCTGATGATGCCAGATGGTCTGCCCCTTTTGTTTTGTTCCAGGATGACCACTATTCTTGGAATTCCTTTCAGGGCTGTGCCCACAAAGCAAGTACCCTTTCTGGAGACCCTCTCCTGCAACAGTACCAGAAATTAGATAAGCCAAGTCCTTTTCCTTATTTGATCTATGAATTTAATTTGAGCAGTTCCATCTTATGTGATGGAAGGAACTGAATTTCAGAGGACAGGTTTGAAGAGAAGTTGTAAGGTCTGCAGTGGGGAAGGGTAGGAGTAGAGTAGGTGTATATGTGTGTGTACGTATATGTATATATGTATGTGTATATATATATATATATATATATATATATTTACGGTGCCTAGGAGCTCCACTCAGAGATCAGGACCAGGTACAAAGACAGGGTGGGTCCTGCTCCAGAGAACTTAAAGTGTAAAACAAGAGGCAGGTAGGCAGCAAGATATAATACTTGGCATAATAGGCTATGGTTCAGCACAATGGGTACTTAATAAACATTAAGATTTTGTTAGATTAAAAGAGTTTTAAGGAGGACAGTGAGGTGCCTTTGGAGATGCTTCTAAGTTGTTCCATGAGCGAGAAGCATCATGAGAGAAAGCACATTTAAAGTGGACAGCAAAAGGTGGCATCCTTAGCCAACTGGACATGAAAGTTGTCATATTAACAGCATACAAGAGAACAGTAACTAGCATAAAAGCAGGTAGTAAGGGTATGTTTTTGATTCAGTGGAGAATAAGATCCAAAGGGAGGAAATGCTAACCAAGAGCTGGCAGTAATGAAATAAGTACTGACCTGCAAGCAAGATTTTGGCAGACAATTTTTGAATGGGGGAAGGAAATATTTATCAAGGCCAGTTAGGAATGGGTTGCAAGACAACAAGAGGCTGGAAAACACATTTAGGGCCTTATTACAGTGCATTTAGCATGTTATAACTGCATTTACAATGCTACGGCCCAGGCATTCAAACAGTGAAGCACTTGCTATGTGCCATGGTAGCAAGGTAAGTTAGGCCTCTTCCTGTGAGAAGTATCTCCAGTTTGTATTGACTAATATGTGTTGAAATAATGTCAGACTGGCCCACAGATAGAATAGGATCAGGGGACTCTGCTGTGGGGGAGAGCCCAACAAATCCATTTTTTCAGGCTCCCAGCCTCCTTACTGCACTGGAACACTGAACTAGTAAGGATCAAGTGTGGGGGGGGGGGGGGATGAGGAAAATGGGGACGCCTGGTAAACAGCTTTTAACCAGTCTCCACCCCCCAACACACACACCATTGTACTGGAGTCTTACCCATTCAAGGCTCCCATGCAATATAAGGGCTGGGAGTGACACTGGCACTCAGCCCCTACACCACATGGGAACTGGTTCAAGGCTCCACTGAGGTGCAGGAGTGGGTCCAGTTCCTGTCACATGCTGATGTTGCTCCCAGCCATCACACTACACTAGAGTCCTGATCTGGCTCTAGTGCAATGCCAGGCCTGAGACTAAAAAACAACCCTGGGATCATATCAGACCCAGTTCAAGACTTGAGTGTGTCTTAACTTAAGATCCATACTTACTATTGTATTACAGAGCAGCCCCTCGCAAGCTGGAACTCTTCCAGCCTGCAACAGAAAAGCTGTAGTTTCCCACATTTTTCTCCTTTAAAGGAGAATCTTTTTTTAAAGTATGATCCATTTTTAAAATTTGCTTGTGACCCTTTCATATATTCTTGTGACCCACTTTTGGGTCATGACCCACAGGTTGAGAAACACTGCAATAGAACAAGAAGAGGTATAAAAGGGAATTATGAGTCCCAGACACTGACTAAGGAGGGGAGGGGGGCATGTTGGAGAAGAACTGGAATGGTGGCAGGAGGCTGTGGTTGCACAAAGCCAGGGCAGGGGTCCCCCTTGCCAGCATCACTCCCCCTCCCCTATGGGAGATGCTGCTGTTGAAGGGGAAGGTGCCTAGCCAAAAGCTACTGGGTTAACTCTGTCACAGCTGCCAGTGTCACAATGTAACTCTGTCACAGATGTCTTTTAGGCTAGGGACACAAGTTATACATAAACCAGCTTAAGTGATCAGAAACTGGTTTAAACCTGTAACAGAACAGAAGTTCATTGCACATAAACCAGTTTCAAAATGGCTGAAACTAGCTTAAGATAAACTTGGTTGAATGTAATATCAGACTTAAGTGATTTGGGTCAAACTGGTTTATGAAACTTCTGTCCCAGACCCGTTCCTGGTTCAAGTCGAATCACAGTCCCCAGCATCCCAGCATGCTTTCCAGCCCTGGACTGGGTTGTTCCGTCTGCTCCAGCAGAGAGATGTTGGGTGGGGGAGAGTTAGGGACTTCCCTGCCTCCTCCCCCGCTCCACCCCCAAGCAAACTTTGGCTGGGGTCTGGGGCCAGGGAGGGGAATTAAACCCTACCTTCCCCTAAGTACAGAGCTGCCCTGCCCTGCCCTGCCCTGCCCTGCCCTGCTAAACTTACTGTTGGCTGCAACTGTGGACTACAAATCTCAGGGGCACCTTGAAGCAGGAAGAGGAAGTGATGAGCAACTCTGCAGAGTCCTGCTGCTGTGAGTCTGGATTGCAAATCTCAGAGGCCTTGAGGGCAGCAGGAAGAGGAAGCAAACACACAGCCCATGCTGACTACGTGCCAGAGAGCCATGCTGTAACAGCTTCTGGCCTGAGCCGCTACAAGCATGTGGCTGCATTCCCTGTATCAAAAAAAAATGTTGGTGTACTTGTTAGTCAGTTTAATCTCTGCATCTTAGACTAACTTGCAAAAAGTTAATCAATTCAGACTCAGGGTTTTTGATGGTCTGTACTTAGCCTTACAGTCTCATTCTACATACGATTCTGCTGCACCTATGAAAGGGTTAACACCATAGCTGCTGGGATGTGAGGCTGAGGGAGGGAATCTTGCCCCTGCTTTGGATGGCTGCAACCTCCAGCTCCTACCTTTTGGGTAAGCCTGGGTTTACCTCCAGTATAACTTTGAGATATCTTGGGCTGTGGTATGTACAGCTCCACCTGTGCCCCACATCTCTTTTTTCTGCCCTTAGCAAAACCACCTCTGCTCTGCCCAGAGTACTATAAGAGCTAGTTATACCTATAGGGATGTCATAACTGGTAAGAATAAAAGCTAGGATGATGAAGAAAAAGGGTTGTCTCAAAAGTACATTCACTTCCGTTTTCTGCTCCTGTGAAGGATAGTCATATATGTCCTCTCTTCTACAGGGCTAGTGGCTGCCATTTTCTAGCTAGAAGTACAGATTTGAGTGTGTGTGTGTGTGTGTGTGTGTGTGTGTGTGTGTGTGTGTGTATTAGGGAGGTTTTTATATTTGTTTTTAAAATGTTTTTAAATTAAAATATCCATGGTGCTTTTCTTGTTCCCTCTTTCCTCAGGCATTTTAAAATCCTTTTTTAGTCACTTAATTATATAACATTTCCCAGATCCTGTTCACCTTGTTGTAAGGTTTCTGCTGAAATTCTTCTCGTTTGCTAAAGTAGGGAAGGTCTGCCAAATACCACCAGATGCGTAGGTTGTCCCATGTAAAAGAAACAGGCCTATTGTAAGTAGTGGCTTTGTAAGAATGCTACATGTTGATGAGCAGTAATTATTGGAGCTGCAAGCATATGGAAAAAACCCTACTGATGAATATGATAATTGCTTACACCTCTATGTCCCTCAACACAGCTCTCTAAAATTCTGCAGAGAACTGGATATGCAGTATATAATTTTAAGACTAGCTACTTTTGCTTTAAGGCCATACTGAAATATAATCAATTGTATCCAATATTTTTTTTTTACTGGGTGTTAAGGAAAATATTCATTTCAAGTTTAAATTACCCAGAAGTTAAACCTGCCTCTTTCTCTGTTGCCCAACTTCACCCTGACTTCCTGATTAACAAACTGATTCATTCCAAAGAGAAGTCAGGTTCTTCCTCTCCCTTCCACTTCACATTTGGGCCCATTGCTGATTTTTTTTTTTTGTACAGCTCAAAGGGCAGAAGAGATCCAGCTCAGTGATTAATGACACTCACAGTAGCCTAACAAGCCAAAAGCAGTAAAAATACTATGAAAAGCTTTCAAGCTGACTATGAAAAGCTTGGGAAGGGTAGGGTGCCAATGTTTTTAAATGTTCACAGCTCTAAAGGCTGTCCTGAGGAAAGAATAGTAAGCACATTCACAAATGTTTGAGTTAACTAACTTTTTGACATTTTGCTTTGTTTTAGTTACATATGGACAATGTGACCTTTCATTATCTAAGATGATTTTACTTACTGGTGACTGGTGTATAATCAGGATTTTGTTGAACACAAGGTTTTCCATTGCTGAAACACGTTTTTCAGACACCCTCTCTCTTTTTTATTCCCTATATAGCCTCCACACCACTTTGCAGACTAAAAAAGATTATTGGGTTAAACAGCATTTTGTTGAGCTTGCTGTATAATCAAATATAATTTCCATCTTTCTTGGAATATTCATTCCTACTTTTGCTTCTGAAACAGCACACATGTGCCAGTGTGCTATTATTCTCACTGGTGTTTTACACATGAAATCTATTTTCACTGAGAAAATGGAATCTTTGTATCTTTGTCTCCTTGCTCATTTTCAGGCATGTTTTGGCAGGAGCTTTGACTGTCGAGGCACTGGAGGAGGGGCCTTGCAGTCATTTGTCAGCTTTACTTGCATCTGTAATTTTTGTCCACTCAGCACTATTGGAGGGGCTTAGAAAAGGGGGAGCGCTCATAGCTGGTGAAAGTCAAACTCTTAAAATAACTACCAGACGGGAACTGGAGGGGAGGAGAGAGGAAGGCAAGGGAGAAGAGAGCAGAGTAGGGAGAGGAACAACCTACACGTATTTCAGTGTGTTTTGAGACTTGAAGGTTGAGACTTTGGAAAAATCCTTCATTTCGCATAATCCCATGCCTTTCCCCCAGTTTTGAGTATGTTGTGTCACAGATCTATTTGTTCTTATACATTAAAACTGGCTGTTCAAATGCTGATGCGAATTTGTTCACAAAGTGTCCAGGTTCCCATTTCCTCCCCACAAGCAGTCTAATTTTAGGTCTTTTTTGTTTTAAAGTACTTTTTTTTTTCATAAATAGCTCTGCACCACACACTTCCTTCACAATCCATCTGCTTTCAGCCCCTTGCATGATACTAGCATGGGTGTAATGCTACTGAACAAAAATGAGGTTATATTTTTTTTATAGAGGATAGATCCCTTCATATTTAAAGAAAAAACATTTTTCCTTTTCAGCATTTTATGGAATATTAATGTTGATCTTTCTTTCTCAGTTTCTCTGGGCTATTGAAGCTTAGTGCTCACACTGTGAGCTGTTAATTAATCAGTGTGACAGATGAAGAAAGTATCCAACTATGAAAGAAAATATTACTTCAGTGACTAATAAGGATGGGAGCTTCAGTGATTTAAGGAGTTTTTTTGTGCATGTGTGATAAGAAGTCTTAAGCTGTTTGAGGTAACAATGTATTTTTGCACAGCATTTCAGAAACATTAAAGGACTTGTCAATATTTTTGCCTTAAAGTCTAGACAGGAGTTGAAAGAGTTTGAAGAGATCCTGCTTCCCATAATTAATAACAGGAAGCAAGTAAACAAAGTTTTACTGACAAATGAAACTGAAATGGTAACATGTACCCAGAAATTTTAGCTCTTAGTCGAAAAATGCAAATGAGGTCTGTTTGTACTACTTGTGCACAGGAAAAGATTATTGTGCCACAAACGAAAGCCTTGTTCAAGTCTAATGCAGTTATCAAACTAAAGTCCAAAAGAAGAAAAATGCACTTTAATTATTGAGAGTGATTCCTGACCTTTTGTTTATATCTGTTTCTTATAGGCCAAGCACACTTCCCTTTGTCATTATTTGAATTCAAAGGGAGATTTTCATGTTTATTTAAAAGCTACCAGCAGGCATTTTAGACATTTCCTGGAACAAAGTGTGTGTGTGTGTGTGTGTGTGTGTGTGTGTGTGTGTGTGTGTGTGTGTGTGGAAGATAAGAATGAAAGGGAACTTTAAGAAAAACTATGTGGTTTACTTTGGGCATTGGTTTTCGCTCTCAAAGATACCTTTTAGGAAGTGTTAAGAATCCATCCAATAAATACAAACCACTCTTACTATGAATTTTTAAAGTTGTAAAAGCAAAAGAGGGCTAGATCCTGTTCTAATTTAAGCTACTATAAATTTGGAAAATCTCCACTTATATTTCTGAACTATTAGGATCAGTGGAGTTGTTTCAGATTTACACTGGTAAAAATGAGCTCTCAAACAGTTTTTCCTCCTTATCCTGTTTCTTGCTCACTGAAGACCACAGTGACTAAATTCAATGGTAGCTGTATGAATGGAAGCAGTAGAAGGTAGGCACAGTTAACTCAATACTTGCACTAATAACTCAGGGCCAAGTTTGCTGAATTATGACTCCATTTACTAGCACGTCACCTATATGATACAACTGTATAATACAGATCGTGTGTTATTTTAGCACTGACCTTGAAAACAGAAGAGAAGCAAATTGATTTCACTGATTCTTAGACACAGTAAGTTGTAAATTCCTGAGTCTTTATAGTGATAGGTATTTAATTTACAGTTAACTACATTGTAACTGTAAATTGTCTTTTTGCCTTAGAAATCCTAAATCAGATCTAATATGAAGAAATAAAGTAAAATAAAATAACAAAATAGGCAAAAATAGGCCCTCGTGTAGAACTATTGTTGTCCTTTTTTGGTACATTTTAAAAGATTAACAGCTGTTGCTATACAGGAGTATGGAGATGAATACTAAACAGTCTATAAGGCATTTTGGAAGGAATTTGGTATATTAGAAGAAAGCATCACAATAATTTAAGGAAACAATAATAGGATATGAAAGAATGCAAACTCAAATAATTTTAATGCAAACTCAAATAGTATTTAGTTACAAACAAGCTTATCCACCTATCTATCTCTCTTTGGCCTGTATATACATATATTGCTTACATTATTGTCAGTCATGCTGCATCCCTACATTAGGGTGGTGGAGAGAAATAATATATTATTGATATTGATGACAGGGACTTGATTCAACAAGATACTTGAGCAAATACATAACTTTAAGCATGTGATTGTTCTCATCTACTTAAGTATTATATGAGATGGAGTATGGAACACCTTCAGTGAATTTTTCAGATATTCCCAATTAAGTAGAGGAATCTGTTACTTACGTACATTAGTACCCGAATGGTCAAGAAACTGTCTGATTTGTGCAAAGTAAGGTACTAGTCAATGTGATAAAATGGCTAAAAAGAAAATTAAACAAAGTAAAATGGACTGGTCCCTAACTTAAAACTTTGATAACCTTAACTGTCATCCACATTTGATTTTTGTGGGGTTTTTTAAGTCACCACTTTTCATACTATTCTCCAGGCCCAATATCTTATGTTACCACATAGGTTTTGTGGAATTTTTGCTATCACATTTCACCAGAAAGAGAGCCACAAGACCAATGAAACTGTTTCAGTATAATTTTAAGATGGCAAGTTTAAGCACTTTCCTATCTGGAATTTGTAAAAACTGGTTGTCTTTGAAGTCATTTCTGAGTGAAACACACTATGAGAGTTAATTTTTTATTTCTTCCTTCAGGTAACTTTTTGTAGTAGTTAATCTTTCACTGAAGTTGAACGGCACAAATTCATTTAATTCAATTACAGACCTCCAAACATGAGACTTTTTTTTACATATTGCATATAATTGGTCTAGCGTAAGCCGTTTTTCAGTCCACAAGGAAAACAATTTACTCAGATTATAAGTAAGAAAGAAAGCCTCTTAAATAAGTAGAATCTGAAAGAAACATCAGTGATCACATTTAACTTAAGCTTTGGGTTCACAATTGGTATGTAGCACATGCGTTTTTAGATCTTGAAATGAGAAGGAATATGCGATGTGCGTGGTGGTGGCACTCTGACGAAATGTGTTTTGAGAGGTGTCCTTGTGATTCTTGTCATTACTCTAACTGTACATTGAAATGTAGGTTTTATAGTCCAATTTCAACAATTGCATGGGACAATAAGTTACATCAATTGCACCTGAGGCAATATATGTGCCAAGGAGAAAGTATGGTAAGAATAGCAAATAACAGGAAAGTTCAAGATACGAAAAATTCACGATTAATGATGTATGTAAGACTCTCACTGACCAGTGTTAAAAAAACATTAAATATCAGGCGCAGAAATTGAGAGAGCTATTACCCTGGCTTGGGAGCTACTTGCAATTGAAAAACTGAAGTGAAGCTTTATTGGTATGTAGCAGATTTCCAGCACATGCTGGTTCATGTTTTTGTTTTGTTTCTTTTTTATTATTATTTTATGTTGATTACTGATTTATTGATTTACTGCTGGCAGTGCAATACTGCATTGCAGCTTCCTCTTCCGAAATATGAAGACAGCATTTTTGGAGCATGACCCAAAGTCCATTGAGTAAACAGAAAGATTCCTATTAACTTCAGTGGCAATTGATCAGGGTCTTGACCTTTAATACTGCCTTAATTTGCCTAATGAGCTTTTAATTAGTTTGTATACATTTTTTTCATGTGATAGCACTGCATAACAAGTTCCAAGCCTGATACATTCCCTTCTTTAGTATTCCTAAACAGCATCCTCTATAGTATAATCTACCCAAGCAAGGAAAGATGCGCTTTATTTTTTCATTCAATGATGCACTATCTTATAAAAAAAGACTAGCAGAAAGCTAAATGACATAAAAATGCATCCCATTCTAAAATACTGATTCCAGTTCATTGCAGTTTTTTGCCAGCTATTTATTAAACTACTTTATTTCTATTGCTATTCATTTGTGTGTAAGGAATTCTTTGCATTCAGCTTCCCTGTAAGTGGCAGGAATTGTACATTTATGCCTTACTTCCTGTAGAGCACACCTCACCTATTCATAATATAACAATAAGAGACCATTTTCCTGTTCATACTCCTTGAAATCAAAATGGTGATTATACAGAAGACAACTATCTTGACAACTCCCATGGGCAAAAAAGGAAGAGGACTTGACTTGCATATATGTGCTTGGATTTGGCAGGCAGGGAGGTAGACAGTTGCTTAATACTTTAAGTGATTACCCAATGAGTGGCTCTGATCCCTTTCTTCCTCAAGCATGAGCTTGGAACCCATAGAAGCACATGCTGGAGGTAACAAGCCCAAATCTTTTCATCTATTGCCAATAAAACAGAGGCTTGACTCTCAGAGTAAGAACATGAATGCCTCTGTGATCAGCTTTGCATGAAGATTGAAAGAAAGTGTATAACCATTACTAGAGTTGAAAAGTTTGCTTTGGTTGAATACATTTTACAACTAGTAGGTCATCTATGACTCCCCCTATAGCTGAACCTGGCAGGCCTTTGAACCCATGATTCCACATAAGAGATCCCATGATTATTTGTGCAGGGAGATCCCTGACCACAGCACAGCCCAGAGTGCTATATATTCTACTACTAATCACTGAGACCCACTTGGCCTTCTTGGCCACCAACTGTTTGCTTGCAACTGATACACCTATTTGCTGAGTGTACCCACAGCACTCCACCAGAAACAACAGTTCTTCAGTAGTAAACCCTGTCCTGATCTTGTGAGTCCTGTTTAGCCTGGGTCAAGTAATTTGTATCAAAATGTTGAATCTTGGGAATCTGTTAAGAACCAACATTCATAGCTAGATACCTCCTATCAATACAGAATGCCAGGGGAGAGTTTGGGATACTTGGTAATGTTGAAACGTTACTTGGTAATGTTGAAAATCAGGCTCTAGAATTTAACCATCTCAGACACTTTAGGTCAAAGTTTAATGTTGGCTTTACACTTTGTCATCTTAGCTGTAATATGAAAGGCAGATGCCATTAAGCAGATATGATGACCACTTAATTTATGTAAAGTGACTGATACTATAGTGATGACCTCACAAAAATGTAAAAGTAGAGGGTTAAAATTGCATGAACTTCAGTAGAAGTGACTGGGTTCAAATTGGGAAAAGTGAAGGCTTCTGGTTCTCAAGAGTCTCCTCACATCCCATTCATGGTATAAAGGGTAATGACAGTTTAGAAGTTAGCTCAGAGAATTGTGTACACCACTGAAACCAGTAGCAGAGATGGACTAGAGAGTAGGGAACACTTGCATGGAAGTAAAACTAAGCCTGTTTTTTCAGGGTCATTCCAAACGAATGAAGTGAATATCCTCATCATACATGAAAAGGCAAGTGGAGGGGAGGAGGGGACATGAATGAGGGACAAAAGGCTACAACCCTCCTTATATAGCCTGTAGTCCTTCATGGATCATGAAGATAAAACAACCTAGGGGGCAGCTGACATTGTTAATGTGGTCACCGATGATCGGGGGAAAAAGAAATTGGGTACAGTAATACTAGTGCCATCCCTTCTGGGCAGTAGGGGATTAAGGGGATAGTTCATTCTTGTACTTGAGCTGCATTCCTTCAAACAATGTTAAACTATGGTAGCAAATTAATAGCCCTATCTTGATTTCACTGCAGTTTCTTCTCCCTTAAATGTTACTTTTATGTAGTTAGAAAAAGGAGGCAGTGGAAGGGCATAACTAAAAAGGACAAATCTGGTTTAGAGAATATGATGATGGGTTTTGGACTCAGGGGAAAAAGATTTTTTTTTTTTCAAATGTTTTAAAAACTAAAATGATTGCCTCATATTGTGTGCTGGTGTGTTTGCTTTTACAAACATTAATTTCTCATGCATGGCACCTTAGTAATGCGATTGAATTTGCCAAAAGGTGTTTATATGTATTCTACAGTATCGAGGTAGATGGAACAAAAGTCAAGACTCCTGCTTTTTGCTTCTGCTAATCTTTCTCTAAATAGATTCCTTGCTCTCACAAGCAGTATGTTTCACCCTCTGTCATCACCACCCATCATTTTTTTGGCCACTTCTTGTCCTTCATTAGCTTTTGTGCCCCATGTGGGTGTAGTAGAAATATGGCTTTATACATATGGGAAGGAAGCTTTGTTAAATAATACCACAGTCTTTGCTCTTTCCTTTTTAGCAAGCTTCATACAGAACTTTCTCCTTACGTAAAGTTAATATAGGAACCAGGACTTATTATATAGCCATACATGTTTCTTGAGTACATAAATCACACCATTCAGTGAGAAACTATTTCGTTTTGATTCACAACACATGGAATCACATTTTGCTTTTTCACAATTTGTCACTTTTTCTATGTTGTATAATGTTATCATTGTGGTCATTAGCTCAGTTTATATCAGTATTAAGGTGTTAATGCTATGTTCTATTAAGAAATGTGGAAATAATTTTAAATGCTGCTTGTCCATCTTGTTTTACTTCTAGGACTTAAATCTCTTATTCACCTGGAATAAGGTCATACTTGGCAAGAAATACTACAGGGCATGTAGTATTGTCCTGCATTCAGCCTGAGTTGGTTGAAAGCATTTGGCCTTTGGCCTTGTGCCTCGCAAGATACCCAACCCAATTGTGGTACAACAATGAGCATGCTGTCAAATCTTATTGCCACAGTGGATATTACAATCTACTATAGTAGCTTGTTTGTTCACTAAAATGGAGTGTTAAAACCTCTGTAAATTTAATGTTTTGAAATAAGTCTACTAAAACATTTATATTTTTTTTAATAAGTAAGAAATCTGTCTTGTGATATCCTTAAAATGGGCCATTGCATTCTGGTATTAAAAAAGATTGTTGCAACTCTATATCTCATGTTGTGGACTTCTACATTGCACTCTTCCCTTAAAATCACAATGAGAGTCTTAGGAAACTGGGACATATTTCATATCCTTGTTGTTTTAAACTTTGATTAAATTGTAAAACATTGTTTTCAATGTCGAATATGTCCTTTTTAATGACAGCTTTTTCAAAACTGTTATCTTTTGCTATTAAAATGCTTAGAGGTCCTTTGATTACAACTTAATCTGTTCAGAAAATGTTATCTGTAAATACAACTTGCCTATATTACCAAAATGAAAAGAGAAATGTAGAACCCAATGCACTCTCCTTTATTTACTTTCCTCTATTTTGTCTTCCCAGACTTTGTCTGCACTTTTTTAATTCTTCTGAATTTAAGTGCGACTTAAGTTTAGTCAGTCTTCACTGAATTTCCACTTTTTATGCATTAGCACAATGCTGCTATGCTTGATATGCAGTTAATGAAAGGGAATCTGTATGTTTGTAAAATATATTACATATGATAATATACAGCTATTAATAATTTGCATTTTCTAACTTTAATAAATTCTCCTTTCTTGGGATCCATCTTAAAAATTTAAGACAAGTGATTGAGTGAAGCCTGTTTTCCCTGACCCCATTCTTGACCTGCAAGTTCTTATCCCTTCAATCCTTAAGGCCTTCTTTTATAAGAGATTTAGAAATTGATAATGTTGTCTAAGCAGTGGCCAGCTGCTCTGTAGAAATTCTGTGCAGTCCAGGATTTTCCCGTGTGAGAAGGATCCCAGAAGGCACTGATCTACCCAAATACCAGCCTGTATGAATCTAAGAACAGCTGCTGGTGATGCATGCTAACTTATTTCCCAAGATGGATTTCAGCAAGGGTAACATTTCTTGGGTCTCACTCCCTCTGATGTAATGAATGAGACCTGGAAGGCTAGTGAAAACCATAAACTTAAATGGAAGTTTGAGCAAGTTTTAGCTCTTCTAAAATGTATCCCTTCTATTGATTGCTAAAAGCAAAGGAATCCTCTTCATGGCAAGTCTATTATAAATATAACGTAATTTAAAAAAAAATATCCTGCATCTTTCATGATATAATTCCATTTCTCTATTTCAAAATACAATAATTAGACTATGCAAAGTGTATTTGCACTGAATTTGCTTAATGGACGGGCTGGTATTTTTATTACAATAAACTAACACATGTAAAATGCCCTTGTATGTGCTTCCTTTATGTTTCCTTTATTAGTTCATTCCACTATATCTTTTTATAACTTGAAAATGAGCTCTTAACATTTATATACATTAGTCCAACAGCAAATATACACAGTTTTATTAATGAGCTGTGCTATCAAATAATTTACTGTACAAAACATCTTGTGACACTACAGTCCCCCTACCCCCCAGCAAGGTTTTCATTCCAGTGCACCATCAGGATTGTTAAATTAAGAATTGATACATAGTTAAATTAAAAGCAACTTCAAGGTACTTGTAGCAGATTGGATACAACAATATGTAACTTGATAGGAAACTGTATTTGACATGAGCCAGTACATTGTGAAAACATGTGATCCTTGAATCCTGGTCAATAGGAGAGCATTCTCAGACTCAGACCAGTAACTGTGTACCAATCACTAATATTTTCAGCTGAGAAACCATTGTAGAATTTATAGATTATGAAAGGAGCTAGATGGGTAAGAATATTCCCTTCCTACAAAACTTCTTAGATTTGAAACTTCTTATTGCTCCATATTGGGATCAAACAAAGATGCTTAGATTCTCCTTGCCCCCTCATTCCACCACAAAAAGAAGACAGGAGACAGAGAAGATGTGCACCCTAGAGCAGTCAGTAAACCAGTGGTGAAGACTTTACCTTCAGAGGTGGGAAACCTTGGCAGTTCTGGGCTTTAATGCCTACCTCTGGTTTTGACTTGAAATGCTATTTAGACCCAAGAAGACTTTCCTAATAGTTCTTTAAATGAACATATGACATGGAAGCAAATAGTTGATTTGACCAATCATCATTTTTTTTATTTAAAATTTTTTAAAGTTTTTAAAATTCTCAAGCAGTTCAAATAATTAATTGATTATGGAACTAAAGTTGAAATCTTATGTTTTCAGTGAGAAGTAGCATTTCTTTAAGGTGTAATGCATGATTTCACTGCACCCTACATGATGCATCAAACTGCTAACAAGTGCACCAGCAAGACTAAAGGAGAAAACGTCACTCTGGGTAATTATAAAAAGTATGTATTTTTCCAATTGTGAAAGTGCCTATCAGTTCCTATAACTAACTTCTCAGATGAAAAATAGCAACAGTCCTCAGCAAAGATGATGTATTAATTGCAGACGAGCAGTTTAAACTTAGCTGTGCAGCACATAAAGATGCCAGGTCTTTTGTGACCTAGGAAGAGTCTTGCAGCAGAAGAATCATACTCTTTTAGGATCCGTGCTACTTTGTAACAATGGGCATGTCTACACATTGTTACTGTGCCCTGCTTTAGTATTTCCTTTTGGAAGTGTGCAGTGGCTGCCCGTACCATGCTGTGCATGGGGTGCAGTTAGTTTTAGCTGTTATTTCACTGTAACAGCATGGGAAAATGGGGAGTGCTCCACTACAGTGATGTAGCTGCCAGTCATGTGTAGACTTATGTGATTGCTAAGTTGCCATAGCACATCGCTACAATGACATAGGGTGACATGTAGATGTGCCCAATAAGTCTTTTATTCTCAACCAAGGTGGATACAAATTAAGAACCCAGTGAATCTACAACTTTATTTTTACTTCAAGAAACTTGATCTGCAACTCTTAAATGTTCAAAAGAACTAAATGATGTTCACGCACAATAAATACAGGAAAATCATAGAAAATAGGGTTGGAAGGGGGATGTCATCCAGTCTAACACCCTGCTCAATGCAGGAACATTCCTATATCTAAGATCTAAGGACTCTCTTGGTTTCTCTTGTCTTAGAACCCATGATTAATCCATTGTTTCAATCCAGTATATGAACAAAATCAGGGGAGATGTATGGGTGTCTTGTCATTTTTTAGATACAAGAAGTTATATGTAAGATCTGACAAAACATCCATAATAAATGCATACAAAAAAAATTGACTGGAGAACAATTCAGTTTTAATGCAACTTTTTATTTTTCATATTTGTTCTTCCTCTGTAGCAGAATAAAAGTGGCAAAATAATCTTATGAAGTAATTTCATTTTCATGAAAATATTCAGATTTAAGGTTTTCTGTATTGGGAAGGGTATCCGCAGCTAGGTAGCTAAGAAACTGTTTTAAAGTGTGAGGAAACCAGGTTCAACCCTGTGTTCCTGCTCTGTCTCCACTCTTACTGTTTCGGAGAGATTGAGGATGAAATCCTCTGCTTTGAATCTGACACACAAATGTCCTAATTATCAGCCTTCCAAAATTAGGGTGCATGTCTTAAGCAGGGAAGATTTGTTTCCCCTTCAGACTAAAAGCACCCCACTTTGTAAAGGAACAGAAGTCAAAGTTCAAAACCAACTACCAGGCAGCAGAAGTGGCATTTCAGTTCAAGTACCTAAGGGAGTCAGTTGACTTAATGGCTCATTGTTTTTTGCTTCACATGTGTTAACAACCCTCTTTTCTTTTTAAATGATCTTAATATTCCAGTAATCAAGCTAAGCTTTCTTCCTCCAAATTTTGCTGTCTGCTAGCTACTCTTGGTCTCTCTTTCTCCTACTTCACAGCCCTCCAGACTGTTTGTAGCTCTTTTCAAAATCCTAGATATGCCCATGGAGACCAGTTTTCAGCAGCAGCTATAGGTGCAGCTTCTGGTTGAGCAGGAAAGGGAGGGTGAGTAAGATAAAAATTAGGCTCTGTCCTTGCTCTATGCAGCCAAAATTCTGAAAGGTTGTTTTTTCTTCACTCTGCCATTCCAAAAACAAGGTGCATGTCTTATTTGGGTGTATGTGGTATGCAAAAAATATATGTACTTGAAAAATATATGGTCAGTGCTTGTACTTGAATCCAAGATGAGGGGCTTCACCCCTGCCCATGTTAGATGGGGGGAAACTAGTCTTGGATTTGAGTAAATATGGTGTATATACATTATACATGCTACATGCATGTGTGTGAATAATGTATATACACCATATTTACTCAAATCCAAGACTAGTTTCCCCCCATCTAACATGGGCGGGGGTGAATCCCCTCATCTTGGATTCAAGTACAAGGCAGTTGATGGGGTGGGTGCTTGCTGCAGTTCCGACTCTGACCCCAGCTCCAGCCCTGCTTCAGCCCAGGCATCATGTAACTGCTGTGGCCCCAGCCAGCCCAGTAGCAGCTGCTGTACGAGAGGTAGCTCTGTTCAGTCCCCAGAGCTGGAGCCCAGACCCGAGCTGTTGCTGTCACCCCTTCGACTGCTGCTACCAAGCCAGGCTGGGGATGGATCTGTTAGGTGCTCCCTGCTTGGATCCAGAGTTGGAACAGAACCTGCTCCCCTGAGCTGGACTGGAGCCAGAAGGTAAGTGGTCAGAGAGGTGAGGGTCAGGTGGGGGGCAGATGCCAGGTGGTGCAGGAATGGGGGGGGGGCAGGGGGCAGGAGCAAAACTATTTTTATTCCCCTTTACTACTTGCCCCACTATTGCCTGATTCCACACCACTTGTGCCCCTGCCACTGCTTTCTCTGCTTCAGGAGTATGGGGGTTGAATTAGACTAGGGATAGACATTTTACATAAACTGGTTTAAGTGATCAGAAATTGATTTAAACCTGTAACAGAACAGATGTTCAGTGTACATAAACCAGTTTGAAAATGGCTGAAACTGATTTGGGATAAACCTGGTTGAATGTAGTATCAGACTTAACTGTTTTGGCTCAAACTGGTTTATGCAATGTCTGTCCCAGGCCCCTTTCTTGTTTAAGTTAAATCAGACTCCCCCAGCATCCCAGCATGCTCTCTGGACTGGGTGGGGCTCTCTGCTCCAGAGCAGGGCTGGCCCCTCCCCTCTGCTCCCTGGCCAGAGCTCCAGCAGAGACTTGCAGGCTCAGCAGTGTCTGCTTACTTCTCCGTGCCCCCCTCTCCTCACCTCCTTACCACTCACTGCTTAAGCAGGGATCCCTTCCTACTCTCTCCGACAGCATGGATCATAGCCATCATGTGGTATGCTAGCTAATGCTGTGTAAGGCTCTGGCAGAGACTGGAGACACAGCAGGGTCTGCCTGGCATCCCTGTGCCCTATCCCTACCTCCCCCCCCTCCCCTACATTGCTCAAGCAGGAAATAGCACCCACCCATCTTGCACAGCATGGACCCTAGGCATATGGAAATAGGGCCCCCCATCTCCCAGCCCCATGGACCCTAGGCATATGGTATGCTAGCTAATGCCGAGAGGTGTCTCTGTGTGCATCTCTCCAATTTCACTGGGGCAGGCAGACAGAACAGTGACTGCTTGGGGCTGTTTGGAGCTAATCAACAGGTCAGCCAGTTTAAGAAGTCTGAAGTAATTGAGAGAGGCCATTGTTTTGCCAATCAGGTGATAAAGATTGTTATCACTATCAGCCCCCAGCTGGCTTGCTTGCCTGTCAGTTTGCTGCAGACATGATGATGATGATGATGAAGCAGGGAGGGAGTTTGAAAAGTTCTGTATTACCAACAGATGCATGCACCACACTCCCCCTTTGCCTCAGAGTGCTAGCAGGGGGCTGGGAGCAGGCAACACTCCTACCCCTTGAGCATCCAGTGGGAAAAAGTCTGGGACCATGCAGGCAGACCTCCCTAATGAGAGAGTCCTGCTGGGGCCTGGCCACACCCCCCTCAGCTCAGCTCCCTGCAGAAGGGAAGGGAGGGCCGCTTTAGCACCCCCCAGCTTGTAGCCTGAGCCACTGCAGGCATGTGCCTGAATGTCCTCAGTCCAGAGATAATGTCTGCCCGGTTTCAAGCCATTTCAGTCTAGCGAGGTTATATTCACCTGCAAAAACTGAATCAATTCAGGCTCAGGCTTCTTGAATGTCTGTCCCTAGCCTTAAAGACAACCCTCCAATAACTAAATTCTATACATGGGAAATCATAACAAATTTATACATTTTCCATTTATAGAAACCAATTAGTGCTGGGTTGTCTTTGAATTGAATAAATAAGAGATATAACATTTGAATAAAATGTAAAAGTTGGTGTTGGAACTGCTTACTAGATGGAGATGAAGGCAAATATAAAAGCCTCACCCATGGAGCTAAAGAATGAACAAAGATGATTTAGATTTTTTATGTTATTTGAATATGGTGCCTGGGTTAGAAATGTGACACATTTTTGCTGTTACAGCTTTCATACCAAAAATTTATTTATGAGGACTTAGGACCAGTGAGAGAAGAAAAACAAAACAAAGATTTAAATAAATGAAATATAGTGTAATTAGAAATGCGATAACCTCCTATTCTACAAATGCCTTAGTTATAATAAAAATAATAATAAAGATAGGTTTGAATCTTGAAAGCTATAAAGTTAGGATTATAATTAACTTCTTGCTATATTCTCCCTATAGTTGTACTGGATAATATTCAGACTTATGTCTACATATTTTCTTTTGCATTTCAGCTGATACACATTCCTAGTTGGCAGGTTCACTACTCTATATATGGAAAATGAGATTTTTTGTATGAACAAGAGGATAGGGTTGAAATATCTTGAATGTCTTCATTCTGTTAATGGGGGACAGATTTGGATAAATGAGGAGAAAGATTTAATTTCTAATTCAGTTATTTGCAACATAATGCACTGAAATGAACCTTTCCTTGACCTTTACTAAAAGTTTGGAATAAATCAAAGCACAACCCAGAATTCATATTGCCCCTAAGCTTTATAGCGTTTTGGTTGATGGTAGTTTTTGCGTAGACATCTAGGAAAGCGGGAAGTATTCAGTAAAGCTACTTATTCTATCCCATTAATACAGAGTTATAGGGCTGAGATCAAAGAATTATTCTTCTTTCTCAACTCTGTACAAAACAAGACGAGTTGTTTTGTTCTGAACATAAATAACTTCATACTTTATGCCTAATGTCAAGTATATGAGGTTAAATGCATGATAAGTTTTCATAAAATTTTAGGCCTAAGCCTCACACCTGTGCAGGGCATGGAGGGAAGCATACAGGTTGACTGTGATTTTGTGTTGTTCTTTTTGATGCTTGATAGAAAGTTGTCTCTGTACTCTGACAGGCCCAGTATATTCAAATGTGTTTAAAAATCCTGAGTATATATGTAAACCCTGATCCACCTTGTGCTATTCTTTAGTAATTTAGAAGTGTTATATGGTATCATGCCTGCCAAAAATTGGTTAAATACATAATTGATTTTCAAGCTGGCTGAGTACAAGATACAGTGTTCTTTCATCTTCAACTGAACCTGTACATCTGGGATACACCTGCACTAAAGCTAGGGTTGTTCCTTTGTTTTAAGTCACTTTTCTGCCTCAGGGAGGGCGGTAGAGGTGGTGGTCTTTTAGGAATGGTTTGCTGTACTCACTAAGCACAGAAAGGTATGCATTTTGGTTGTCCGCTGCTGCTATGTGCTGCTAAAATCAATACAATCTGGAATAATCAGCTGTGGCAGAGACAGATGCCCAACTTCAGGTTACCTCCTGACAGCATTCAGAATTGCCTTTTTGTTTTTAGGGGGGGGGGGGTTGTTGGGTTGTTTTGTTTTCTTTCTTTCTTTCTTTTTATTTATTTATTTTTTTTAAGTAAATGTTAAGTAAGCTGGAAGGAAAATGCAAATGCTCGTCTCAGAAAAAGTCTTTATTTTTGTTGCTTCTTACATGTAGGAAATGAGCTTCTTGATTCTTCAAGATGTCCAAAAAATGTTAACATGACACTATATAAAAAGTATTGTTCATACTTTTTAAATTATTTGGAATCTTGTGCTAACACAATGCGAACAGATAGAAGATTTAAATATTCATGTTAATTCAAAATTACCCAACATGTCTTTCTGAATAGGGAGCTATAGAAAATGCAAGCCTCTTCCCTGTGCATTTTCTGAAAGGTGTTAAACATCTCAGCAGGCATTTCTGTATCTAAATTGGGTAATGATTATACTACCCCAGTCATTTGATGGTCACTTATCTTCATTTTGGTTAGACTGATTTGTTTTTAGCTCCTGATCTCAATATGTACATAAATCATCTAATCTAAACTGGTAATAAACATATCCCTCTGAAGTCATTATTTTTCTCTGGTCTTTACTTTCTAATAGTACAGGCATGTAAAACGTAAATCAAACTTGAGACTAACTGAATGTTTTATCATGCAGTCTTTAAAAAGACCCACAAAAAGCAAAGATGAGACTTTATGGATGGATATAACTATAGCAGCGAGTAAACAGGATAAGAATCTCAAGCAACCTGTTCTTGGACAAATCTCTGTACAAATGTCCATAAAGATCACAATATTTAATGATAGGCCAGAAGTTTTAAGCTGCTTGTTAAATGACTAGTAGGGGGAAAAGGAGAGTCTGTATTTTTTTAATATTATATGTTCTTTTCTTTTAAAATAGGCTATGAGTTTCATAGAAAATGCATAGTTATGTTCTCTTGCCTGTAAAAGCACACAGTCATTGCAGTTATGCTACCTTTGACCCTTAGGAGAAATTCCACTAGAGTGAACTTGGAACAGAATTCAGGGAGACTGTGAATATGTTTAGACAGCTGGTACAGTCAGGCCTTCTTAAGGAAATGGAAAACAATATAGATGGTCTTCATTCAGAAATGTGCTCAAGTAATAAAAAATGTCCAGTGTCTCCATATATAGGATGACATTCTTCAGTGAATTTCATACTTGGCATGAAATCAACTATAAAGTTTCAAACAGAAGAACTTAAAAAGAAAGCCTTTGATTTTTCTTTTTTTTTTCCCCCCATGCAGTTTGACCTCGCTTAATTCACATTAATGCAGCAAAAGAAATGTTAGCCAGTAACATTTCTACATTTAAAAATACTGAACGATTAACCTTTGGAAAGACAGGATGTGCATGGTTGTAATTTCTGCCTGCTCGCCTCTGTTGAGCTATGCTGAAACTAGAAAAGGAGTAGAAAATCTACTGAAGAGGGACTGAAGTTATACAGCAGGACAGTGTCTCCTCTCTCCTCAGGATTTAGATTTGATGTTTTCTTCTTGCCCCAAGTGATATCTGTTCCATAGCAGACTTTGTGGCTGAGTACAGACATTAAAAACGCTCAAGGCAGAATTAATCCAGTCTACATGGGTTTCTCTAAGCTGCATAGATTGGATCAGGAGCAAACAGAATGTAAATTCACCCTTTGGCAGGAGGAGGCAGGCAGATACCTGCGCTGTCCAATGGCAGAAGGCAGGGGTTGCTCTTGCATACTTCTGTGTGCCGGACATTGCCAAGGGCAGCCAAGCACAGGTGAGCAGAGATCATCTCTGATTGGCTGTCGCACACACATTCTCAACCCCCTGCTCTCACCCCAGACCCTCCCATGTGCCCCTTGGAGCAACAGGTGGGGGTGGGGGGAGGGTGGACTAGAGGCTTCAGCTCTGTCAGACCTTAGCTTTCTGCCCAGCCATGGCTCCTGGCTCAACCAGTAGGTAGCTTGGAGCAGGTGGGGGGAAAGGAAGGAAAACAGAGGCCTCCATCCCCCTAGACCCAAACAGAAGAGCTTGGAGGGGTGCATGGCAGGGGCTCCCTCTCTCTCCTGATGACTGGCCCAGAATGGCTTTTGATTCCAGCCCTGCCTCTGCTAGCTCTTAGCATGCTGGGAGAGAAGGCGAGGAGCGTGGGGACTCCTACCCCCCAAGGTGGCAGGGGTAGGGCTGGAGATAGAAACTGCCCTGGGCCAGTCAGTGTGGAAGAAGGAGAGCCTGCACTGTGTGCACCCCTCCAGCTCTTCTGGCTGGGTCTATGGGGTAGGGACCTCTGCTCCCCCACCCCACTGCTGCCTGGCTTGGCTGGCAGGTGATGGCAGGATGCTGGGCTGGGGAGCAGAGGCAGTGCTGCCTCCACTCTGTGACAGCCTTGGGGTAAGGCTGGCCTGTGCTCAGACAGAGCAAATGAGCATGGGCAGAGGCTAGCCACCCGCCCTGCAAGTGGGGATTAGCAGGGCCTACGAAGAGTCCTGGGATGCCAGAGGACTACAACCTAAACTGAGTCAGGAGAGGATCTGGAACAAAAGTTCAATAGACTGGTCTAACTTAAACTGACTAAATCTGATACTACATCCATGCAGGTCCATCTTAGGCTGGGTTCTGCCATTTTTAAACCAGCCTTTGTGCACTGAATTTCTGTTCTATTACAGTTTAGACCAGTTTATGATCACATATCCTGGTTTATATGTAATTTCTGTACGTAGCCTAAATGTTGATACTTCAAAATTAATTTTCTTCATTCTTTGTACACTACTTGAGAAGTGGGAAGGGAAAGGGAGGGACAAGGAACATGTGTAATAAAGGGTACATGTTAGAGGAAAATGGCTTGGGGAACAGTTCTTAATTTAAAAAAAAAAAAAGGAAAACTGTCCAAAACCTACTGAACTCAATGAAGTCCTGCCAATTTCAGTGGCCTATGGGATGAGGTTGTAAGACCTCTGTGCTCGAGAGTTTCTGAGACCCTGCCACGGGCTTCTATTAAGTTAAAATCAATACACCTTACGGGATGCTTTAAATACTTCTTAGAAACTCTGGTGCTTCTGAAGTAAACAGGATTTTCGCCCATGTGTTTAGATTGTGATTCTTCAGCACTTTTTTTTTTTAAACTCCAGCAGACTTTCCTACAGGAGAGGATCATGTAGTCTGAAACCACTTGAGTACAGAAACTCCAGCAAACATAGATGAGTGCAGCATGACAAATGTTTTCTCAGTAAATTGATCTCTTTAGAATTCACCAGAATTGACCCTTCTTATTGATCCTCAAAAGCTTTAAGAACTTTGCAGGCTATAGAAAGTGCTAATGCATATTGCTTGTAAAGGGAGAGAATATGAGAAGACTTGATTCAATCTTTTGAATATCTAATTTATCCATACATATAAAATTGGCTTTTGCCTAGTGGCTTATAAATGGCTTAGATAAACTGATTTTTGTCATGGTAAAAAAGAATTCTGTTTCCACATATACACCCCAAAGGATTAATACATTTTACACTCTCAGTTCCTTGTATCATTGTAAGAAAAAAAAAGAACAAAACAAACACCCCCACTTGATCTGAATAGTGTCCTAGTCACACTGTTTATTTTATCTCCTTAGTGAACAGATTCACAAACTGTTGTAATATAGTGTATGAAATGTGACATTTTCCTCAACTTCAACCCAAAATATGTTTTATTTCCCATTTCTTTTGTTCTTTTTATATAACTAAGAATTCAGGATTTGGTCTCATTTATTTTGAATTAAAGCAAGCTGTAAATAGCTCCCTGACACATCTTTGACAAAGGCACAAGCTTTGACAATTTGTCAAGTGGCTTGCTCTTCGTTTCTTGCTTAAATGTGACTAGTAGGCTTGTCAGAAAAAGGGTCTTAATAAACTGACCAAACTGTGCTAATGAACCCATGGTGAAATTTGCTAAATTTAAATGCTGGTACTGATAGAGCTTTCATAATGTACAATAATTCTCTGGATGAAGTTATGCAAGCCTTAATTGTATTTTAAGCATGAATTTTGCTGTACAAAGTCAAATCGTCTCATGACAAGTGGTGGGGAACACTAGCATAGGGAGCTATCAAAATACCTACAGGATGGATGTGAAATGTGAACTTAACCACAAATAATAATAATTAAAAAAAGAAAATTATGAATGTAAGAAACCAACAAGTGAGCAAAAAGGAAGCTTGGATTTAAAGATAAAATGCTGACACATTAACCCCTCAGATTTAAAATACCTTATTTCCTTAAATCTTGACTCACTGAAATTTGATGGGACTACATATTAGCTTTATTTTATGTTCTGCCATGTGATGCAAATAGGTTTGTCTTTAGTTTTGCAAGTTGACACTATATGAAGGAGTAACTCTCAGAATAGTTGCAGTTAAAAACTTGTTCCTGCAGCCTAGAAGATCAATTAGACATGGGGATGGCTGAGCAGTGGAAAGAGATGTGTCCTGCTAATGTAAGATAGAACAGCTGAGGGTTGGTGGGGCAAGACTGTTATTTTTAAAATTAAGTAAAATAGGTGTTTTCTGCTCTTTGCAAAACTTGCTGTATGCTGGTTCTTTTGAGTACAGAGTTGCAGCTGTCCTGTTCCCATTACACGTCTTGTGTTTTCCCTCTCCCTCTTCTTTCTCCCTTGGTTCTACTGCAGCATAGTACAGGGAAGTCTGTTTTCTGGGGGGAAATGCTTTAAATAAGAAAACAAAAGTGAAAAAAAAGAGAAGGGAAACACCAGTGCACACATTATTTGTGGGGGTGCAGATGGAAACAGGTGCAGTCATTCTTTCAGATATCATTGTATTTGTTTGTCTTAATGTGGAGCAGAGATTAACTCAAACTTGGAGAAGACCTATTTCTGAAACCCTTTCTCAAGTAAGTGTCTCACTGTGTACAGTGGCTGTTTTACTGGAAATCAGCCTTGAGAATCAACCCTGGTTCTGGAAAGCTTCCTGAAATTTTGCTTTTGGCCCTAAACAAAACATACTTGCAACTTGCCTGTTTGTTTACATGTCACTAGTCATTCATAGGTAAGTTATGCTGTCATACAGGAACATTTACCCAATTTTATATCAGTCAGCTGAATTACTTTTGAAAGCAGTAGATAGTAACAAGGGAGGTGCATGTATGCAAGACATTTACGTTAGAGCTGCCTACTTAGCTCCACAGTAAAGTCTCAATGTCTACACATGTGGCCTTATTAGGCTACAGGAAATTAATTGACTCTGCCATTGGTTAGTATGTATAAACACAAGTACTATCATATGGCAGCATTTTTAGTGTGCAGCAATGCGTGTGTAGACACTGACAGGGAATTAGGGTGTTTCAGTGTGGGGGCTGCCTGTTGGCTCTCACTGCAGCACCCTTGTGCCCCAGCCAGACCCTTGGCAGCGCATTGACAGGTCACAGCAGTCCCAGGCTTGCAGCCTGATCCCCCAGACCCCTTGTCAGCTGGGGCTGCTCTGACTTGGCTCAACATGCTGTGGTCCCAGGCACATGTATAAATGTGGCACCCAGGAGAAACAAACTCTGGTGCAATATGCACTGGAGTTTATTGTGCTGCATTAATTTCATGTGTAGATGCACCCAGGCTGAATGAAACAGCTAAGAAAATGCACTGATTTTTATTAGAGTGCCTTTCTAATATAGTGCTAGACAAGATCTACTAATGTTCTCAATCATCTATTTGATTTTACTCATGTAATTTAACTACTCTGTCAACATTATCATATTTAAACTAGTGATTCTCAACCAGGGCACTGTAGCACCCTGAGATGCCTTGAGATCCTTTCAAGGATGGCCATGGGGTGCCATACAAATGTTAGGACTGTTGGGTGTACAAACAGGATTTACAAGATAAACTCAGTGATTTCAAATAGGAATCCATGGTGGTAGAGACATTTTAACCTGTTGTGATCTTTCTTACTTCTTTGCAAAAGAGGAATTACTCTATTATTTTTTCCATAGTTAATAAGCAAATGAAAACCTAAGAGCTGGCATTTTCTGAGGGGTGTTTTAAGTCTAATGAGAGGTGCCTTGTGTCTAGTGAAGGGTATCTTGAGTCTAGAAAGGTTGAAAGCCACTTCTTTAAACCATATCTTTTATGTCAAGGCTTCTGCTCAAATCCTATCCTCCAACAAAATGCATAGTAGTTATCCAAAAATATTATTATTTTAAGAGATATCCAAACAAATATAGCTTAGTTCAGTCTGTTAAATTCTTGTCCCTATTACTAGCAAAGTAAGATAGTTTTCTCAAATGTGTTGCAAATCTACGGAAGACAGTCTGAAACCATGGGCATGGGTGGCACCAAGGTGAGATACAGACTACCCAGGGAAGCACCCAAGCTATATTCATGTCATGTAGAATAAAGGTAAGAAGATATTTTACCAATTAGCAATTTAAATTAATTTATGTCAAGCATAATTTAAGAGCTTCTAGGTCATAAAGTGACAATGAACTTATTGCAATCATATTTTGGTCCAAGTGTCTACAAAATTAAATGTGAGTGCTTTCCCCCACATACAATAAACCCAAATTTAGAGATTTTTTCACTAAGACAGTACCTGGAAATACTATGCACTATTATTTGAAACTGTTAATTTCAAGACCATTTCCTTGCTGTTTCCATCATAGACGATGTTGTTTCTGGTCCACAATTTGAATTTTCATCTGTGCAAAATGTCGTCTTGACAAATACATTTGACCTTTAAGTGAAACGAAGCACATACCACCTGCACTAAATTTGTCCTGTAAAACAGTGCAAGACCCTTCAGCAGAAAAAGGGTTATAGTCTCACCAGAAACCAATTCCAATTGCATAGTATAATACCTTGTTTTAATATCAATTTGCATTAACAATCTGATTCTTAATTTTAATCTATTCTTAGCAAAGCAGAATTGATGAGGTGTTAACAACTGAACTACTAACTGGAAAACTCTGTGTGCTGAGAAAAAGCTGCCCAGCTCAGGAAATACAGTATGAACATGACATCCAATAAACCCTTTCCCATTTTTTTCTGATACTTTTGCAGCCCAAATATTTCAAAATGAGATAGAACCAAAAGGGAGAACTGACTTTGAATTTTTCCCTGAACTTTTAAAACCTTTGACTTGAGCATCATTCTAAAGTAAGCTGAACCAGAACAACCCCAAAACAAAAGCAAAACAACAACCAAAAAAAAGATTACATCTACCAATGCAGTTCTCTCTCAGGTGGAACATAGCAGCTACCATGCATCAACCCTCACATAAAAATGTAAGGTGAGGACAAACAGCCCAACTGAAACCAAAATGAAAATTTAAGCAGCAGAATGTAGTTATATATGGATTTATTAGACAAAAGCATAAAATACTCAAGGAAAAGGAAAGCATTTGAAACCTGAGATGCCATCAACATAGAAATAAAAATAGCTTAGGTAAATTATTTAACCCACTGACAACAACATTCAAATTCTATACCAAGAATTCTCCTCGAAATACTCAGAAACAAAAAACTGAGCTTCAATCTGTAACAGACACTTCCTTAACCAAATATAACAGTGAAAAAGGCCCTACTGCATGCCTTGAGGAAGAAGCAGACCTGGACTATTTTGGATAAACTATAGGAGTAAATTCCAAAGATAAAGGCCTATCACAGAGAATGCATATCCCTTGCTCCCTCTTTTAAATCCAACCCCTCCACTGAATGCAACTGTGTGGCAGTATGGCATGGAGGAAGAGAACAGTAGGCAAGTTCAAGCCATTTAGGCTCATAAACGTCAAATCCATAACTTTTAATTTCTGCCCCAAAGCAGATAGTCAGCATAGATATGAGTATAGGTGGTATGTTTCCAGCTGCTGGACTATCTTAATTTTCCAGTTGAATGAAACTGTATCCCCATATAGAGTGCATTTTGGCAATTGCATCTTAAGGTGGAAAAGTCATAGTAAATTAGTTGCATCTGAAAGAAACAGTCATATTCTCTTAGGGTGACATGGATAGGGAGACTACGTCTCTGGAGAAGGCATTTAACAAAGCAATAGAAAAAAAAGATCCCTAGTCTTTCAGAAATTATTACAGAAGTCGTAATGGGCACTAATGTTAAGACATCACGTATCCATCTTGTCTGAATCATGATGACCCCAGTAGCCCAATTTTAGCATGCATTATTTTTAATAATAATTACTAGACATGCTGGGTACACACGCAAACATAATATATGCCATGTTATGTTTATCTGAGATGTTATATAGTGTATAATAGAATATAGTCAATAAATATCAGGATAAATTCATCCAGGTATCTTTAAAAATCCCAAACTGTATACTGACTTTATATTGTAACATTTGCTTTATCACTAAATTATAAAACTGTTATATTATGTTTTAAACTTATATCAGTTGAGAAATAATTAATAACAAAACAAAAAATCAATTGGCTTCTGAGAAGATCAGTTAGACTAAGTGCCTCTGCTCTTTTGTGGCAATATACACTCTTGTTTTTGTTTCACATTTCCATGGCAAAGCAAATTAATTTAATAGAGATCAATAATGTTGTTGCTGTACATAGCACAGCCTTGCTATAATTTACCATGCTGGTGAATGTGCCATATCAGTTTAAATTTAATTTTGTATCTTTCTACGTAAAGCTGTATTCTTTCAAATATGGCTCTTCTTTTTTATTTAATGTAATTTCACAATACCCAATAGTAGAAATATGCATGAAGGAAATCCATTTATTAAGAAAAATTACTAAGCCTTGATGTTGTGTGCGAGAGAGAGATGCTGCTGAATAAAATCCTCTGTGCACTTTGCTGTGTGGATGAAACCTGCACAAACTTTCCAATAATGTTAAAGCACTTGCAAAAATGTTGCACCTGGAGCAGGGAGGAGTGAAGAGGGCAAAGGTCAGCATTAGGCGTTAAGGCACTGACTAAACAGACTTTACACTCGGTGAAAAGTCCAGACAACCCCTGCAGTGTCATCTTACAACTTTGGTTTTCTTCTTTTCAAGGCATAGTAATCCATAAATACACCCAAGTCACCAGCAGCTTAGCTCTCCTTTTTCAACCCCCTTTCATTTTTTCCACTTACATAAAGATCTGAAATGTTAACCCTTTATATGTCTTTTGATCAACCTTGCGAGCCACTTTAATTTCCGTCTACTGTTGTTCACTACACTTCTCTTTTTTAAACCCTCCCATTTAGAAATGATCCCTCTGAAGAAAAAGGCTTTAAAATCCTCTAGAAATAATAATTGAAAGTTTAAGTTAAATATTAACATACAGATAATGTACTAGAAAATCATCGGATTTTTTTTTAAGTGAGTATCATACAACTCTCCAAATAATTTAACAGCACCCTTTTTCTAAAGACCATTATACAGAAAGGCTTTACATCACATTCCAGGCAAAAATGTACAATGCTGTGCTTTTAGCATTTGGTAATTTCAGGCTTGGAAGAAACAGATTTTGGGTGGGACAAATTTCTCCCCCTCCCTTTTCATTTAAAAAGGCACAGAAGGAATATCTCTACACGGTGGTTAAAAAACAAACAAAAATGTTGCTTGTACTTGTATCATATAATTAAACCTTTTTGTATGATTTATATTGTTTTTACCACCTGGAATCATGGAACCAAACTGATTTTAATCATTTTATCTAGTCCTGTTTCCCACATCCTATGATTAAGAAGACTGGATAAACTGCTAATGCAATCTGGTGCCTTGACAGTAAAAGGAGACTGATGAAATGCATCCCATCAATAGCTTATAGACGACTACATATTTTTCTTACTTCCTCTTTATCCTGTGCGCTGTATGAGTCTGAAGTTCCACACAGGATATTCCCCCCAACCCCTTTCTCACCACTCCACCCTTTCTGAGAAGCAGAGAGGAGATAAACTGCAAATCTGCTACAGTCCCATATTCTTAATGGATGTTTATAACTCTTGAACAACGCTGACAAAAAGACATTTGAAAGCATATGAGTGCTACTTTCATACTACTCATGAATATTGATTAATGCAAACACTCAATAGAGAGAATGAATGTGGTGTTCTTTTGTGCAGAACACCATTGTATTCTTGTCCACATGCACACAAATTTAGAACTGTTGCAGGTCGGTACATGCGATTCAGAGAGCAATTTTACTTCAGCACAAAATGGCGGCCTGAAAAAAAAGTACTTTAATTCCACAGGCTCATTTGATTTTTTTGTTACAGTGCCGTAATTTTTAGAAACACTCAGCCATGGATTTATAATTCAGTCAATTTACTGACTAACTAATAAAAACACCTTTCTTATCTTCACCTGTGTCACACTACTTTAGGTGTAACAGGGAGCAGGAATCTGGCTATGGATATTTACCATTTGAACTGTCAGAGGGATTTTGTAGGGACCAAAGACCTGTTTCAGAAAGGTACTTAACCACATGCAGCACCTCTAAGTGTGGGAGTAGTCCTATTGAAATGAATGGGTTTACTCTGATGCTTTAGACAGTGGCATGCATTTAAAAGCATCCCTGAATCAGGACCAATGTCATAATAGTGGCATAGTTACTGCTTAAATTACTGGAACAATTTACTGAATAAGGTTCCATTCCACTTCAGAATCGAGCCCTGCCTGACAGTAGGAGTAGGTGTAGGATGAGATGGCCCAGATGGAATAATATCACTGTCACTTATCTTTACTAAATACTATGAGTATTTTGCTTGTTTGTAGCAAAAACGTTACTTCCAAATAAACAAAACATTTAAGAAAACTAAACTAAATATGGAGTAAAGCACCAAATTAAAAATACATGTTTTACCTTTTCAGCTAAAGAAAGTACAATTCTCACGAAGTTTTATTCAGCTGATGGGCCCGATCTTATGGTTTCCAGTGGAAATTTTGCATTGATATATTCTTTATGTCCTGTGCTGTGGTATTTCAACCTAGGCCCTGCAGCAGTAATTGCATATTCAAAGCACTAAACCTATACCTATAAGGTATATGACTAAATAGCACTACATTTTGAAGATTAGGAAACTGAGGCAGAATGGTTAAGTGACTTGCCCAAGGTTATGCAGCAGCTTCTTGGAGAAGCTGGAATGAGGACTTTGCTACTACACTGAAAAATTAGAGAAAATGCCTTGGTTCTCCATTTTATGTTTTCTAGGGTAGTCATTAGTTTACGCATTGTTTCTGATCCTAAGATGTGTGTGTACAACAGTTAAAAAGTAAACTGGCTGCTACTTTTTATTCTTGTCTCTCTCTCCTTTAGTCTCCATCTCATACCTGAAAATGATAGAGGTTTTAATGAACTCCTAATTTAAATTTAAGAAAAGAATGATAGTTAAGCTAAGATATTGTTATAAAAGCAAGTGAATATCCATTTGTCAGCAGTAACCAGAGTCTTATGGAAGACTGATTTCTTGATTTGGGGTTGAGTGATGGCATAAAAAGTTGACTATTCAAGCATTATGCTAGCCCAGGCCTTGAATGGTAAAGGAATTCTGTATTTAATATTCATGATAACAACAAATTTTCTATCTTTGATATTTGTTTAATTATAATATTAGGCACTTTTTTTGCTTTCAGTTAGGTTTTTTGCCCTCCCTTCTCTAGTATCCATTTTATTGACTTATCTGTAGATTAAGGAAACAAGTAGATTTAGGAATGTGTATGCCTCTTTTGCATGCTGTACTTGATAAATCTCAGTAAATATGTTCTACTAATCCACAGTATATATCTTATTAAACCCAAATTAAATTGTAGATGAGAACATTATGGTGAAATCCATGTCAATTTTATTTATAATTACTGTGTGTGCATACATATATATGTTTACACAGGCAAGCTATTGATTATATAATTTTGGCACACATCTGACTGGTTCAGTCTACAGTTCAGAATGTGTATTACATGCATGCTCTCACACTTAGATAAACTACTGATAATTAAATAGTTCAGATGCTGTGGTTATAGGCTCCGTTATTAAAAAAAAAACACCAACATTTTGGTGGCATTCTTTAAAAATAGAAAAGTATCACCTCACTTGCACCTTCCAATTTCAGTCAACAATGGGTAGAAATCCACTCTATCAAAATTCTCATATTCCTTTTCCTAGTGCCTCTTTCTTTGGGTTTTTGTATAATGACGAAGAATAAATGATAAGAACCTGTTTGCCTAGATATGAAACAACTTTTTTCTTATCCTTGCTACAGATATAAATAAAGAAGAACTTGCAGTGATTTTTGTCTAAGTACAGCTAGTTTTGCAGTTGTATAACCAATATAAATTAAATATTCTTAATTATTTCAGCTCTGGTTAGAAAGGATACAAGACAAAGGAGAGATTGATGCAGTGTGCCTCACAATGGCTCTACTGATTTCTCTACTAGCCCTTCCTCTGCACATGGTCAATTAGAATTGAAAATCCTGTGCTGATTTCATTCGCTGGAATTTTTAAGCAGGTCAGGAAGAAAGATGTTATTGAAAGGAAAAGTCTCATCTAAATAAGAAAAGAACACGTGGCCATCTGGTCTAACTATACCATACTAAAAATCATTGCGACTCAGCCATAGTCTTGGTATTTGCAATAGTTTGCCAAAATATCAAACAGAAACCTGTTTACTTTAAAATACTCTATGTTTTTATCTGTAAATATGCAATGCACATTTAATTTCCTATCTGTGAGGCATGAGCTCATTTGACCCCATTACCTTACTGAGCTTGCCTGCATTTCTGGCAAGCAAAGTTTCAGTCGATCTCAGGTTACTTTTACTTATAAGGGTGTCATGGAGCAACCTATCTTTGAAAAGTTTTAAGTGTTATGTTATCCTGAGGAGTTTCTTCTTGTATCTGATGTTTGCAGTTATGCTTAAAGGAGGAAGGATTCAAGCAGAGGCAATGTCTTTTTGTTGGGTTTTTTTATTTATTTTTTCCCTGAAACCTCATGAACATTTGGAGTCTCTACTCACTATACTGTGGTGTTTACACAGCCAATTGCAGACCACAGGCTAACAGACCATGTGGGACAGATATCAAACTCTTCATTTTGTATGGACTAGAGTAAAAAATATTCATGAATATTTTCACGACTGCTTTGTTTCAACATCAGCAACCATTTAGAAGTATAAAGAATGAGTTAGCCAAACACACAGGCCAAAACTTTCAAATATGGCTACTCAGACTCCTTGAGGACACAAGTTAGTCTTCTAGATCCATATTTAGGTGCCTAAATAAAGGTGCCAGCATCTGTAACTCCCACTGGTCTCAGTGGAAGTCGCTGAATACTCAATGCTCTTGAACATTGATTCACTTTATTTAGCCTCTTAAATTTACACCCCTATATTCATGCTTAGGTACCCAGGTTTACAAATCTTGGCTTTTTCTCTTGAGTTGCAAAAACAGACTTCTCAAACTGAATAGACACTCTACATAAATGTAAATTTGGTAATTGAAAAAAATCACTTCTGTTTCAACTTGCCCAGAACGCTGTACATTTGCAGATCTACATAGCATTTTTGGCATTATGAAATGAACAAAAAAAAGTTTGAATGTGAAATATAAACTAAAGAGTTTATTTTTCAGTGACAATACCAGAAAGAGATTAGCACATATGTACTGGGGCAACTGAAGGAAATGCAAAGTGTTTGTGTGTGTGCGCACACACACACCTCACATATCCATCAGTGTATTGAACTAGATATTGTTTTGACTGTCAAATAAGATGTGCTTAATTGTTCTCCCAGGAAAATGTTACATACAATTTTAAATCGCATAAATCTGAATTCCAATACATCCTTCAATTTCATTATCTTTTTTTTTTTTAAATACGTTTTCTGGAAATCTTTACTTCTGTTGGGGATTTTTGTGTGTAGCAGTTAGCTATTTCCAACTTATTAACTCTTTGTGTTTTCTCTACTAAAACTTTCTACTAAATACCTTAACAAACTGCTTAGCTTACAAAACTCAATCTATTGGTATGTATAGTGGGGTCCATTTTGTGGCTAATTTATGGGGTCGGGTGGATGAATGAGTATGAAAGTTTGTATCATTAAAGGAGCACCGTAAGAAGTCATTTTTTTCTTTCTTTCTAGGTGTTGATATTTTGAGGAAAACATTTCTGTAAACCTTGTTAGGGTGTATACTGAAAACAGCATACCATGTTCATGTGTTTTAAGTGTTGTTTGCAGAAACCACTTAAAATCTCCATTTGTGCACCTTCCTCTCATCACTGCTGTCAGGATACAATGAAATACATTGCAGTTTAAGAAAGTTAAATTGCTAGTCTATTTATTTAAAAATTAAATGGAAAAGAAGATTAAAACAGAATAAGATTCCTTCTTTCTCCTGGCTGTCTGTACTAACCTCACCCATGTCCCCACACCAGGCTAATGCATGTAACTATTTTGGTGAGTGTCATTCAAAAGAAACTTTCTGAAAGAAATGACACAGCCAATCAGTGCTTCTCCTGAACTATGCAGTAACTGCATAACCACTGGAAGGTCAGTGCTTGCAAGACTAACTACCTCAAAAAAACCCCTCAATTTGGACATCATCTGCCTAGTGTTGGAAGGTGCCCAAAATTAGGTCTCTGCATAACATCTATGTATATGTATGCGCACATGTATATTTTTATAGTAAACTATATACATGTGTATAATGTCTCTGCTGAAGGGTATGTTACTAATGTGTACAATGTATGCAACACATGTATGTAACATGCTAGTACATTGTTTGTAAACAAAATAAAATTGAATGCAATATCCTGGAGCAATAATGCATGCATATAGATGTATCATAAAGGAGTATGTATGCATTATGTGTTATTTTAGAGTCATGCTAAATTTAAAAATTAGCCTGACCACAGTAAGGTAAAGAGAAGCTGTTTTGTCTTTAATCTTTCTGCAGTATGGGTAAGACTTCCACGACTGATCTACACATAGCAGAGGAATTGGCTAGCCATGCATTGCATGCAGGCTCCTTGATTGTAGAGGGGGAAAAAAAATCTGGCTGGAATCCAGACAGGCTAGCATAGCGCTCTGTTGATCATTATGTCTAGCCTTCAGGTGTCTCAGCTCACCGTGGGCGGCGATTGGGGGAGGTGTAGATAACAGGAGGGCAGACAAAGAAAAAGAAATGGTGTATTTTAAAAAAATCATATACAAGATTTCACGTCAAGTTCTTCTCTTAAATGTATATTTTTGGGTTCCTTTTACCATCATACAAGCAGGCAAGCGTCTACCCAGGAAGATTTATTTAAGCCATAATTAGCGGAGTCCGGAGTCTTTCAGCAATTTTTCTTTATTGGAGTTAATATTCCTTTGGAAACAAAAGTCTGATCATCTTTCACTTGGAAACTGTATTCACTTCATGCTTTATTAGAGGCTCAGTCTAGCTGAGTCTGCATCAGGTTTCCATTGTCTTTTCTTCTCCCCCTTTTCCCCCCACCCCTTTCTGATTGTTCTTTCAGGGTGTAACTTTTTTTTAATAGAAGATTTATCGGATGAGTCTAGTCAAGGAGGATCCTATGAAGGTTATTTTTATTCGAATACAAAATGATACATTGGTGTGTACCACATTATCCATTTGGATTCAATTTCTTTTCTAAGGGGGGGAAGCCCTGCTTTGTCTGTTGCTTCTGTTTGAGAACTCTCGTAAATCTTGCACAGAAAGCAACTTCAATCTAACCCAGTCTTCTGGGAGGCAAATGAAAAAGCATTGTTATGAATGTCTTATTATTTTCCCCCCCTCACTCCCCCTTCTGATGTTTTGCTGTATAGAGCCCCACACTTCTACCCAACCCATCAGGAATTTGAGTAAATTCTTTCTACATGGAAGGCAGGATCCAGAGATATTTAAAGCAGCCTGCCCCAGCCTCTCTTTACATTCAGCAATTCCAGATTAAAATATTACTTTTATTTTTTTAAATGCTATCATAAACCCTCCCCTCCCCTCCCCACCCTGCACCAAGAACATTAAACAGGGTGGGATGGGAATCTTCCTTAACTTCATTGTCCAAGATGTAAGAACTGTTCGCCCCAAAGTGTCTCCACTGTCTTTCATAGCTAATTATAATAACTGTCAGATGTCTGGAAAGTCTGGACTGTCCTTGCTAGCATAGTTAGTTTGCCTTTATTTTTCCCTCCTTTGGGACAAATCAAGCCTGACCAGATGCGAGCGCAAATAAAAGTGAACAGCTTACGTACGTACGTACGTACGTGTGTGTGTGTGTGTGTGTGTGTGTGTGTGTGGAGGGGGGGGCAGTTGCCTTCATTTTTCTTTATGAACAAAGCAGCATGCTGGCTATGTTAGGAAGCAGTGTGGCAGGAGGTTCTCATGCAGACACTGCCCTAAGGGATAAGTGATTTCCCCCCCCCCCTTTTAATTGAAGAATGGAGGAAATATTCTTGAGAGATTTACCTATTCAGACAATATTGTCAATCTGCATAACCAGAGAAAGAACAAACAGAATGTATTTTTAAAATTTGGTGCATGCAACATGGAAACAGCTTTACAGTATATGCTTTAAGAATAGAAAAGAAAATCAGTACTCACAGTTTCATAATGCTAAGCTGTACTAAATACTCAGTTCCCTGCAGCAGAGAGGAGTCTGATGGGTGAACGCCAAGAGTGCAGAATCCCAGTTTAATGCAGGAGGAAAGTATAAAAGTGCTTCATAAAGTCACTCGGAAGTCAGCCACTTGTGTTCAGACATCCCATTGCTGCAAAGCAGGCTGTACTATCTGCAGTTCTGAATTGAACTAAATACTGCCCATGTGAAAGACAGGGGAAACACAGTCATGTGGGAGACACAAATCTACTTCATTGGCTCTAACGGCATAACTTAGGCATCCCTGCTTTTCCACTATTGGTCAATAGTTAAAACTGAAAGAGTCTAGGTCCTCCTAGTGAGTTTCTTCTCTTTATGTGTGGAAGAATGACTGTAGGATTTTACAGTGACAGGATTAGTTAAGAAATGGACTGAAGACATCCTTTGACTGAAACTGGTGGGTGGAGGGACTGGAAGATAAGGTTTCCTTAAACATGCAAGCATATATATATATAAATAAAATCTTCCTTTTTCTTGGCCAGTATTTTATGTATAAGGAAATGCCTATAGTTAACTGTTGAAGATTAGGGGAAAAACTGAAAGTTTTTGTTCAGGGTTCAGTTTAAGGGTTTTTATTTTTAGATTTCAGGACAGCAGGTTATAGAATGATCATTTGGTTAGATTCGTTCTTGCATTGTTCTAGCTGTCTAAATATAAGGCTTATTATTATTCTATTATATAGATTTATTATTTATTTTTAAGTCTAGAAAGGACCATTATGATTATTCTGATCTCCCCTGCATAAAACAGGCCAGAGAAATTTAAAAAGTGGTTCCTACATTAGTCCAATAAAACTTGTAGTGAAACCAGAGTATTGCTTTTTAAAAAGCTACCTAGTCTCTCAGAAATATTATGTGAATGCAATTACATTTAGCAAGGAGTAGAAATATTCATAAAATGTATAACTGCCAGGATGTTGTCATTGCAAGAATAATTAAGAAAATATTAGGATTAAACAGAAGGGGAGGATATTAAACTATTCTCTATTTAAATGTTCTGCCCACTTGCCTTATTTAGTTATGTCACCATCAGCAGTAATTTGAAACAGTACTCAGTCATGTGTGACATCTCCAGTTAACCCTTATTAAAAAGACTTTATTTGAAATCCAAAATGTATGTATATATAAAATCAGAAATTAGAACTAAGAACGGTATAAAGTAGTTACCTAAATGATACTTTCCTCACTACAGGTTTATTCCTCCTCCTACATTTTCAAGTGTTTTATTCAGTCTAGTTCTAAATATCCTAAACAATGGGACTTCTGCCCATTATCGTGGGGCACTACTCTTGAGCCCAAAATATTACTTCAGCAATCAAAAGGTTTATCTACACTTGGATATTTTACCAAAATTCTTATTTCAAATAATCATTTAAGTTTAAGCTCTCTGTTTACACTCATCCAAATGTAGACTTCCCTGAACTCAGAAGAATCCAATATAGGTTCTATTCAGCATCCCTTATTATAATCTTGTTGTCAGACCATCTTCACTGATATTTGGCTTGAATATACAATTCGTATTTAATTTTCTTTATTCCTTCTTTTTATGCCTGTGAATATCACCTTTTAAACAGCTCCCCTGGATCCTAAGTGTTTACCTTCTTAAACCTATTTGTAGGCTTGTATCCTCACTTGTCATCAATTGTCACTGTTGTCATCAGTAAGGTGAACACCATCTATAGGTAAAGTTGCATAAAAGTCCTATGAAGTGTGGGAATATTTCCTCCTTAGCTGATGTGTGAAGCCTCTGCCGCATATCAATATGCATGTGCATGCATTACAAATAGAAGGAATATAAAAAGCCTCCTACACATTTGACAGATTCCATTGAAGATGAATACCCTGAATGTTATATCACAGTTTCTCTCTTAACCAGAAAAGGAAACAGAAGTCAAATTGAATGAATATATCAAATTAAACTTATACTCCATAGGCTGTAATGTCTCCCCTCATGTTAATGAACTTGTTGATACTATCCCTTTATCATTAGCTCACTACAAAAATATTACAAAATTAACTCCACTAGCTATCAGAATATTGTTATATAGCATGACAGAGAAGGGTAAAGATACAAACCAATGTTGGTCTGTATCCTTAGGGCAAGGACCAGGCCCTCCAACATTTAAGTATAACCTGAAGTAGACTGGGAAACCCAATCTTAGCTGGGACTCTGGATGATACTGCTATACAGATAATCCATACCAGTGAATGCTTGACATCAGACATACTATTTATTCTTTTTTGTAACAACTAGATGTGGAGGGATGGGTTTTACGCTCATCCAAATCTTTGGAGTTACTTGTGGGTGATGCTAGTATAAAATGGACTAGCATTGGTGAGGATGGGGAGAATTTCATACTAGAGCATTAGTTAATGAAATGCAAAAGAATAGCAAAATGTTGTCAGTTCTTCTGTTCATTGTTAAATTTGGGGAGGGAGGACTTTATGAAAGACTGCTGATTTAGAAGGGTCATTATATTACAAGTAAAAAAAAAGCAAAATCTTCACAGCCAGCAAGGGAAAGATTTTTTTCATTTAGATTTATTTTCTCTTTTTTGGTTATTGTGTTCTCTCCCCTGCCTCCCCCTACCTTCGTTTAATACCTTTTTAAGGGAAATTGGGAACAATCAGATTAGAGATCAAATTAGAGTTCTTATTTGTGGCCTCTTATGGTAAAGGTGGAGATCTTCTGATCCAGTTCTATGTTTCTCCAAAGTGTGCTCCAAGTAAATTGAAGAGACAAGAGGTGATATTCTTTATACTTCTAAGGTTAAAAAAGCAGAAAAATATCCTTTTCGGAACAGGAACAAAGGAGACTATTTAAGGCATTTTTTGTTCATAAGTGGAGAGACGGGGCCCAAAAGACTGAGTTAATTTATTTTGCCTTTTTCAGATCCCCTTTAAAAACTATGTAAAACTTGGAAACATGGGAGAAAACCATAGTTTCTTTCCATTGAACAAGTTCAAATAGAAAAGTAGAATGGTCCTAATAAGGACAGATAAGTGTGTGATTTTAATAAAATGAGGTTACAACAGTAGCATGGAAAACTTGTCTCCTCCCTCTAACAATGTATTCAGTTCCAATGGGCCTTCCATATTTGGCTTCCAGAACACTAAGGGGACAGAGATACAAACCCTGAGAGGAGTTTTTCTTTTCCCTTTCTTTTTCTCTTTTTTCTTTTTCTTTTCTTTTTTTTAACAGTGTTGGTGGTTTTTGTACTGTCATTTATTCTCATTTTCCATCCAATTAAAGTGGGAAGACATGCTAATAAAGGAAAGGTTACTCCAGAGAGCAGTAAACTCTTTAGTTTTAAGCCTTAATACATGGTCTTGTCTTAAATCTATCTTTACCAAGAATGTCTATTTTGAAACATCTTGGAGGAAGGGTTATTTCAAAAGAGCAAATACACATCTGAATTCAGTTAGCATTGTTTTATTCTTTTTTCTCAAAGAGAACATGGGAAAATAGATGCATTTTCAGGGGAAGTGGGGGAATCTGAAGCAACAATAATTTACACGTCTGCATCTTTGGAAGTTGAAGCAGGCATTTTGTTTTTAGAATCGGTAATCAAAATAAATTAATACTTAGCTCTGATACAACCTGCTCACATAGCAATACGTGCGCATGCACACACATGCACATGTATACACACCTAGTACTCACGTTGCAATCTTAATTATTTATTCTAGTTATTATCCTGCTTCTAGAATAAATTTGTTTTAGACTGAAAGTATGTAGGTTTTACTCTTTGCATGCTTCCCCTTCCTGGTTGCTGAGAGAACCTACACATGGTAGAGGGCCAAACTCAGTCGGGGCGAGAACCACAAAATTATCATAGCAAGGCAGAATGGCATTACTCTGCAAATTCGCTCATTGTGATGTGTGCTTGGGCATGATGACAGTGAATCATGAGACAATGTATCACAGGATAAACATGAACATGACTATATGATTTCAGAACAACATGCTCTGATTGTTTTGTGTTCCTCTGTGGTTCCATGTATTGACAAATAAGACTCGCAAGGATACAAAGCTGAGTACCATAGGCCTCTGGCAGACATTAAAACAATGGCAGGATTGGGATCTGAAAAATGTTATGCCCTATCCCAAAATTCATGCATCCTGCCATGCCAGATGTGTGACTGCCCTGGATGAACTGGGACCTGGGGCAAATCCTGTGGATCCTGATCATGTGGATCAGGCAGGAGGAGGCTGTTTCCTGAACCCCAGGACTGCCTTGTGTGTATGATCTGATCTTGATGCTTAGCTGATTGTCGGCAATGACCCCAGACACTCCCAGGTCTTGGAGCTACTCCCCAACCTGATCCCTGGGGATCTGGCTGAGGACAGCTCCAGGACCCAAATTAGGACCCAGGGCTGCCCCATGCCCAATCCTGACATTCAGCTGAATGTTCAGTAGACAAGACCACCTGCTATGTTGATTTATGTCTTCTTAGCATTAGGTGAATATATATTGCACATTTAAAAAAAATAAAGGTAAGGTAGGATCTTATTTGATACAAGGTACATCACTACATACCTGGAAAATCAGCTACTGATTCTACATATGTATACTATCCACAGTACCAAATTTTCCGTTCACCACCATGAATAATAATGTTGATCATTTAGCGTAGGGTAAAGAATAAGGCCTATGATAACATTCTATCAGAAATATTTAGAATGCTGGCAGACTTGAAACTGGCTTGTTGTTTGTGCTTGGAACTGGCTTGTGCTTTTTTTGTATGGGACAATTCCTCATGTAATAATCAAATTTAGCTTTGTGTGCACACTGTTTGTTTTCATATTCTCCAGTACTTTTGGCCATTTTGTTCTTATTGCATAAAAGTTATTGTAAATCTGTATGGTGCTTGCGGTTTAATTAGTGCTTGCTCTTCGATATACCTTTTTGCTTTCTAATAATTCAGTGAGAGATGGTTTCTGCTGAAGTTATATCTGACATGTACTAGCCATTACTACAACAATCGCTTTGAATTTTGGTGAGGCAGAATTTCTCACAAAGAACAGAACCTATGGAGGAGTCTAGATAGGGATAACCAAAGAATTAGAGCTATGCAAAGCTTCAGTTGCTGATTCAGTTCAGCAGAGATTCGGCCCAATTCGTCAGCCAAATCTCTGAATCTGAATTGAATCGGAGGACCCTTTAAACTCTCCACATCAAATTGGAATCCTCCGAATCGATTCAGAGAGGTTTGGAAAGATTCAACAATTCAGACATAGACAGTTTTAAATGTTTTTTCTACATACCTCTTGGTACCAGGCGACTTGTGAATGCTGCGACGCTGGGGCTGATGGAGTGTCCCACAGAAGCACAGGGGGTTTCCCAGCGCACTCAGCAGCAGACCTGGAAGTGGACCAGAAGCACTCCACTGGGAAGTGCACTGGGGGACCCCAGCAGGTTCAGTGACTGGTGCCTTCTCAGTCTGGGGGGGCAACCAGGGTTCTTCTGCAGCCGATCACCAAGCCAGAAGGGTATGGGCAAGCCCTGCATGCTCCCCGATGGACCCGTAAGTGGACTGGGAGTACTTCTGGTCCACTTCTGGGCCCGCCACCGAGCATGTGGAGGCCCCCCTGCACTCCTGTGGGATGCTCCATGCGCCCCAGCATCACAGCATTCACAAGTCGCAATGGTACCTTGAGGTATGTAGAAAAAACATTTAAAGTTGTGTCTATGTCCAAATCACTGATTCTCTGAATCAGCATCAAATCTTCAGATTCAGCTGAATCGAATCGGGTACAGTGATCCAAATCAATTAATCAAATCACTGTCCCTGATTCGGGCTGAATCTGAATCCGAATTGAATATGGCCTACTTTGCAAACCCCTACCAAAGAAGAGGCAAAGTCAGTGGATGGATGTTTTTGGGAAGAAAAGTGATTGAGGCAGGAAGAAGGTCTTAAAGCCAGTATGCAGCAGTGACGGATTAGCACAGCCTTCAACAGGGCTGTTCAACTGGCAGGCCATTGGCCACATGCATCCCCTGAAGGGTTAGCAAGCAGCCCTCAAGCTCTTGCCTAGCGATTATCCCTCTCCCCATTTTCTCCTACCATGGCAGTTGGGAGGGGGCTGAACTACCCAGGCTGCACACTTGGCAAAAAAGGGTGCTCATACTGGAAGAGGATAGTGTGTGCATGCAGGAGAAGCAGGTGCTGTGTGCACAGCAAAGGAGAGACGAGCAGTCTATGCTGAGGTGGTAGAACAAACTATGTGGTATGTGCAGTTAGAGAGGGGAAGTGTGTTGGGTGCACTCTGAAGAGGGAAAAAGCACTGAACAGGCTGCGTGACAGGGCCACCCATGTGGCATATGGCCCCTGCATCTGTGGCTCTCTTGGCATGTGACCACAGTTGCCCAGAAGTAGAACAGCCCTGGGCTAGAATTTTTACTACATCATGTGCAGCATGTGTGTGTCTCAGAAGGTATTTATCACTTTTAAGAATAGTCCTGACTTAAATGTAAAAAGAACTTTAAATACAGCAGGTACAGATTTTTTTTGCCTGCTTTATTGGAATAGCTTTTAACTGATAAAATGCTTTCTGATTAGCAGGGATTCTGCTTTTCTGTGATTAAAAAAAAATCCCCAATTTTTGGGTTAAAAAAATTAACCCAAAATCTACATTATTCCATGATTAAAATGAAACACCACTAATATATATATAGATATATATATAATGTGGGATTTCAATTTGATCATGGGAAAATGTGGATTTTCAAGTACTTTTTTAAACCTGGAAGGAGATTTTTTTTTATCAGAGAAAACAAGGATCCCTGCTGATCAAATACATAACACTGTTGGACGTCAGGTGCATTTGGAATGAATTGTCATTTCCAATGCACAACTTTTGCTGTACAGTTCAGGTTACTCTTGACATTTTAATGCAGAAATCCTTCAGAATTCAATAGGCCTTGACTAGGTACATCGACATTCACATTTATGTTATTTCTAACGCCACACAAAATTTGGATATATTTTGATGCTTCACAATTTCCAAGTATACCTTTATTTTTGGGATAGCTGAGGAAGAGGAATTAATTTAAAAATCCAGTGCAACCCTGAGAGAGACTAGGAAACTCAATTAGTCTATTCTTTAAAAGGAAAAAGTCAGTCTTCATTTAAAATGCATTTTACAAATATAATATTGGTAGAAGAATTATCCTGTTGAGAGCTAAATTCATACTGAAAGTTTTCCAAGTATAGTAAAACCTATAAAATGGTGGTCTGATGCTGGGGGTTTTAATCACATAGAACTGAATTCAATAAATTATGCTTGGAGCTGGGTAATTTTTAGAGTTTCACTGAACTGCTTATCTCCAGTTCAAGCTTCAGCCAGCAGTGCTGTGGATAGCAATATTCTTAAGCTGAACTAACCCAGCCTTAAAACTTTTATTTGCCACTATTTTTTTAAAGTCCGGCTGAAGCAAAAGGTATTCAAATTCTTCTTTATATTATATGCCTATGTTATATCACTGCAAATTTAGAAAAGTTTAGTAAGTTTAGTTCTTTCTATAAGCTTATTTATTTGTATTTTTTGCAAATCTTCCCTTCTAACCCTTTCCATCCTAAGCAGTCCTTTTCTGGTACCATGCAATGTGTTCTCTCTAACATTCTGGAGGTCTCTAGCCTTCAGTGACATTCCCTGATCATCAGGAAACTCTGTTTCCTGACAGCCTCGTCTGTCTTTTCTTGATTATAAAAAGATGTTTTGATTCTCAGATATCTGATAACTCTATATCTCCAGCCTTCCTTTAAAGGGACTATATCATGGAGAGCTCAGAATTAGCACTTTTCTATTCGAGTTTCTATTTACCTATTGTAAAATGGTCTAGTTCCTACCAGAGTTGAGGCACACTTGAATGTACTTCAGAAGCTTTGGAATTTGCTGTTGTAAATCTGAAGATGGCACAGTCTCCTTTGTATCTTAACTGTTTTGGTGATCCACAGGTAGATTTTTCAGTAATCTGAGTTTGCACTGGCTACACAGAAGGGGCAGTATTATATGTAACATTTTTCAAATAAAAAATGTTTCTCTACTGTAAAAAAGAAAAAAAAAAGTTTCAATTGAAATTCAATTCAGTTCTTAATCTTACCCAACTAGTTTCTTTTAGTCCTGATTCAGGCTGAATCATGTCTCTTCTGGGAAAAACAAACAAACAGACAAAAAACCAGACAAATTAATTACAAGTGCTTGCAATGTTTTTTTTTAACAAAAATAAAAAGGTATACTACCAGTTTTCGAAGCTCCACTTCAGTATATGCTACACCAGTGATAGGATACTCAATAAAGATATGAGTCAGTTGCAGGCTTTTTGTTTAGTACAGCTATTAAAAGCAAGTAAAGCTTCAAAGTAAGTGTTTCCAGGCTAGGGTTACATACCTAAGGGACCACCTTCTCCCTTATGCCCCATCATGATCCCCAAGGTCAGGTGAGCACAACCTCAAGTACCATCAATGTACAAAGTTTGCTCCGCAAAAATTCTTAAAACATTTCCACCCTGTCTACCAAAGTTGAATACCCTAGAACAAAGTTCAATAACCTACAGTCTGGGTGCATTAATGTGTGTTAGCCTAATTTAATGTGCATTACAGGCATGTGTCTACTCTTGAATGCCCTTAATGCGCATTACAAATGGTGAAATTAGGCTAATCATGCCTAAATTTGATACCTGCAAATGCCAAGTGCACTAACTTTAATGCCAAGTCCCTACACGTGTAGACACTTGCCAAAAATTGCTGAATGCTCATTACCTTAATGTGCATTAAATTTTAGTCATGCTTAACTGCATGTGTAGATGCACCCTCTGTGGGCCAAATCTGGCCCATGAGGAGGTCCAGTCTGGCTTGGGCAGCTATACCATACCACCCATCCCCTCCACAGTGCTGCCCTCTGGGAGACTATTCTTGGCAGTCTCTCCTATGTTCTGGAATTCCCTCCCCCTTGAGGCCTGCCAGAGCCTGGACATCTTCCAGAATTGCTGTAAGACCTTCCAATTAGGCATACTTTTAGCCATGAAGTCTAGACTGGTATATTGTTTAGGGCAAGGGGTGTAAAACGTATGACCCACAGGCCAGATCAAACCCACAGAAACATTTAATCTGACCTGCTCCTAGTCTAGCAGGCTACCAGAAGTTGGAGTGTGCAGCCTGCCTCAGAGTATAGGGTCACTGAAGCCTAATGAATATGGCCATTGGTGATAAGCCTCCAGATTGTGCTGCCACCCCTATATGGACCCCCTGCAGCTCTTGCTGACCCCATGCATCTAGCCCAGGAGGAGCCTCCATAGTCAAGATCCAGCTTGGGGCCAAGGGAGTTTGGCACCCCTGGTTTAGGGGGTTTCTATTTCCTTTTCTACTGCTCTGCTTGCTTTTATAAGTTTTGTTTTCTTGCTTTGTTCTCTTGTCTTATAGGTTACTTTGTTCTCTTCTTGTAAGCCACTCTAAGCTTTTGTTAGGAAGAGCAGTATATAAATGTAATGAATGAAAAGATAAATAAATAAAATTCTTATATATGTGCACTGAGCATGCTAAAAGTTGAAGTAAAGTGTATTTCGATCAACTGGGCCTTTTAATAAGATCTGTTATCAGATTTGTTAATTTTTTCAGTGTTTCAAAATTAAGCTTAGGAAGTATTCCAATGCTGTTCCAATTTTTGGGTGGTCTCATACTGAGATGGCTTTTCATTTTTAAACTCTCTTTGAAACCATCTGCCATGCACATTTTCCCCCTTAATTAAATAAATTATTTCATGCTTTACTTAAGGGAAGTTAACAATCCCAAAGAAGCAATACCAACACCACAGTTTTCATTGCAAGAAACCAAACTTAACTCTTGAATACAAGCTTATGAAAATTAAATGGGTTTAATAATTTAAGCAGCTTGTTTACTGAACCCTTGAAAAGTAAAGAATTTTAAAATCAGTAGTAAGATAATAGAGCATTTTAGAGACTGTAGTTAGAATATCTACTGCTCTAAGGCAGGAGTCAGAAACTTTCTGCCAGTTCAGGTGACCTTTGTGACCCAACCCGTCTTGGGGAGCCAGTTACAACCTTCTGGAGCAGCTCACTGCCTGTGCTTATCCTCAACACTAATTCCAGTTTCTTTGAAACCAGGATAAGCATAAACATGGCAGAACAGAAGACTCCACAGTGCAGAGGAAATCTGTGGAGGGAATGGATGGTATGGCGCAGCTCTGTCACCAGTCCTCCAAGCTGAACTGGACCTCCTCACAGGACAGATCTAGCCCACAGGCTGTAAGTTATGGATGCTTCAAGTCCTTATTGCAGTTATGTACTATAAGGTCAAATTGCAATTTGCAGTTTGTTTGGATTGGAAAAGCTTATTTTTGATACTGTAGGTTTTCAGCTGAAGGCTGCAAACTACTGAGCCTTGTTCTAAGGAACTGAACATTGGTAGATGTACACAGGGGTGGAGATGTCTTAAGAAACAGAATAATTTACAGTGGAATAGGATCGTTAACTAGCAATGAACATATATGTCCCTATACACCAAAACCAAGGAATTCTTTTTAATAAATTCTTGAATAAAGAAACACATCATTCTTTTGTTTCCCTTTAGAAAATGTCTCACAAAACAGTACTTTCTATACGTTCACATAACTACCATTACATCCTGATATATGTTTGCATCATGGTCCAGATAAGTTTTGGGAGATGTGACAAAACCTCAGTTTCCCCAAAGTCACTTGAAGCTCTCTAATGGCCTGTTGAGGCCTGTTTAAGCACCTCAGCCACCCCACCAATTACTTCTCTCACTCTCACCTACCATGACTTTGTTATGAAGAATATTTGGGATACTGCCTTCTGCTAACTGGGGCATGGCTGTGAATGTCCTACTCCTCTCTGCCCTGCTCACTGGTCTCTCTTCCTCCTTGGCTCGGTCCACAGGCTCCTTTTTGCTCCCTGGTTAGTCTCTTGAGGCTCCTCTGCCCTTTTCCTTATCTTTCAGGGCTCCAGTAGCTTGGTTACAGTTCACTGGATCTCTGCTAGCCTCAGTCCACAACACCATCTAAGCTCTCCATGGGATGTCTTCTTTCCTCCCCTTCAGCCACTCCCATGCTTTGCAGTCTTCAAGCCAGCCCACAACATAAACCAAAACATGAAGCTTCCAGCACTTATCTTCCATCACTTATCTTCACAGTGTCTCCTTCCTGTCATGGAATATGGATTGCCTTGCCTCCTGAGTTTGTGAGCTCACATTCCCTAGTTCCTATTCAGCTCTCCTGCCCCAAGGGCATGCTGTGTCCTGCTACCACCACAGACACACCAAACACTGAGGGTGCCTTTACATGAGAGAAGAGGCTGCTGTGAAGTGCTACTCTGATTACTTGAGTATGCTGGAGCATGGTATCAGTGCCCCTGTGCTTTAAAATGACAGTGGGGGCACTTTTATCTAAAGCTTGTCGAAAAGAAGAGGTGGCTTGAGGTTTGCTTACATAGAATCAGTGGCTTCCCATTAGCCTAGTTAACAGGCCAGTTACTATTCTTCACTGAAGTCCTCTCTTAATCAACTGCTCAGGGCTTGACTCTTCCAGCTTGCCAATTTAAGCCTTTGGTGACCGCAACTCCCTCAGTTCTGCTGCCTGATGCCACCCTCAAACAGACCTTGAGTATTGTCTCTCACTGCCTTCTGGAGTCTGGCCACCACTTCTCCCAGAGCTCTGGGCCTGGCAGAAACCCATCTCTGATCTGATGTTTGGCTTATACTGCCTGTGGAGTCCTCTTGGAAATACCATACCTCCTTCAGGGCTTCCCTCTCTTAGTAAAGTGGTAAGGGTCCTCTAACACATACCCACCTCTTCTTTTATTGGCTTATAGACCACTTTTCATTCCCTCAGTCTCTTCTCCTCACTATTCCTCAAGAAAAAATCTGTATTCCTTTGTTGCTACAATGAAATTGTAAGGCTGTATGCACAGAGTGTCTGCTTTTACCTGCTGAAGCCACTTTAAATGTGCATCGTCTATAACTATGGCGAACCGTCTTCCAAGTAGGTAGTATTGTAAGGTCTCTACTTTCCATTTTATTGCCAGGTACTCTTTTTTTCTTGTGCATGAAAACAGGTGTAAGGTAGTAATAATAATTGACGAGCCCAAGTAATGCTCATGGTTGCTTCTTTGTCTTGTGTGGGGACCATTCCCTATGGTCATGTATCCTGTCTGCAAGTGTCTTAAGCCACCCAACCCCTGTCATTTGGAAGCCTACTTATTGTGTTGTGTTATGTCTTTACCCAAGGGACATTTCTTATGGTTTGCTATTAGCCCTGCTTTTCATAAATCTGCTGGAAATGCCTGCAGTGATCTTAAGTGTTCATCCCAATCCTGTGAAAAAATTATTACATCACCAGCGTAGGCACCTGCATAGCTCTGATGCAGCACTAATGCCTGATTCATCAGTCTCTGAACTGGTGCGGAGGCCATTTCTCTGAAATTGTGCAACTCAAATGGTATTTGGGTAAATTCATATAATCTCCAAAGGGTGGCAAAGGTGGTCTTTTCCTCGGAGGTGCATTTGAGGGGGGTTTTCCAGTATCCCTTGGTGAGGTTTACTGTGAACATGAGCTGGATTTATCCAGTTTGCTCTATTAACTCATCCACTCTTGCCAGCTGGTATTCATCAAACTTTGCTATTTTGTTTATTCACACAGGTGGATGGACCTATATTTCTTTGGAAATTCCACCACGAGGCTCTGCTACTTGCTTTGTAATTCATGGACGATGCCTTGGACCAGTATCTTGTCTATCTCCTCTTTGATCTGTCCTTGTTGCTGTTGCAGGAGATGCCTCCAGCATTCCTGCACAATCTTCCCCAAAGGATACATCTCTATGTGATCCTCAATCAGTCATGTGACCCAGAGTTCATCTGTGAAGACAGGGTATTCCTGCTCTATCTGCCTTAGCCGTGCCACTTACAGGTCTGTTAGTTGCTCCCCTATGGACACTTGAGCCCCATGTACCCTTTTCCTTACATGAGGCCCTAGTTCTGGCTGGTCAGGATACAGTACCATAAACAAGTGTTCTTGCTCTCTCCATTTCTTAAACTCTACCATGTAAACCTCTTAATGTAATTTCCATCTACCTGACTGTCTTTCTTCATAAACTACTGGCTCCACCCACTTTATCACCTCATATTGGCCCATTGGCATGGGCCCTAACTTCAATGTTTCATCAGGGAGCAGGACTAACACTCAGTCTCCTGTCACAACCCAAGGGTGTGATTTTTTGTTTTGTGTGTGCTTTGGCGCCACTGAATTATTTTCCCGCCAATTTGTAGCTTTCTTTGCAGTGTGCATTTCTTCTTTGCAGTTAAGAAATGCTCATTGCAAAGAGTTCCCGCCATTTGTATTATAATTCGAGCCCCATTATTGGCTTCCGTGAAATTATTCACACGTGGCGGCTAATGATTGGCTTGCTAGCCGTATAAAAAGCTTGAGAGGTTTCCGCCCAAGTTGGAGGACTCCACGAACACCAGGAGGAGGGACCTTCATGCTGTATGAAGATCTCTAAGCACTGCGGAGCCTATCGGACCCAGCTCATTTCAAGCAGGCAACAGAGGTCTGATCAGCCTCTAGCCTCTCCCCGTCGCCGTTCGCAATCCTCGACGTATCCCTCTCCCTGTGCACAAAAGGATCCACGGAGCCTCAACAACTCCGTGGGAGAGACCCGAGCTTGTCATAGTCCTCAAACGAGGATTTAATCGGAGCTGTGCCTGGGAAACTGTCCAGCCTACACCGCGTCCATCTTCAGTGTAAGTAAACAATCTTGAATCAAGCACTAAGCGTCTGTGACTAATTCTAGCGTGTCGCCTGTTTTCTCTGATCCAGCGTACCCGGGCTGCTGGCCACAGCCCATAAGGCACGAAAAAGGGCCCGGATCACTCCCAGCCCGCACATGGCGACGAGGATGGGATCAGGAGAGAACATGCTAGAGCTAGAATTAGTTAAGAACTGCCCTTGGCGCGATAACAAACGCCAAGTGAAAAGTTTTGAGGAACTGGAGGTGCATATTGCTTACCACCAGGCGGGCAGAATGGGTGAGAGATTTGTCAGCGGACGCCTTTCGCTGAAGGGAGAAGAGGGAGCCTCCGAAGACGGAGCCCTGAGAGAGAGAGAAGTGTATTTGCTCCCTGCTGCGTTGGGGTGTATAATGAGTGACGAGCAGGTCCTGTTCAGGCCCCTCAATACTGTGTCCCTCGCCAGAGTCAACCCAGCGGGCACAGTGAACCCGACCCTCACCCGGGAGCGTGCCCGATGCCTACGATATGCTTGGGAGAGCGAAGAGCCGGTGCTGATCAGCCGGTTCCCTCCCCTCGTGGCATCTAGATTAAGGGGTCGCAAGCTTCCATCCGAGCTCCGCGAAGATCTGGAGATGGAGGAACGCGCTGCAGATGAGAGGGTGGCCCCGCGGTACAACAAGGGGGGAGAATTGAGTGCAACTTTCCGTAGAATTGCTGATTTAATGAATAAGAATTTAAGTTTGAAGGCCCAGCTGCGTATGGCTGTTCAGGCGGTCAAAGAAGCGGCTGAGAAAAGGGATCCTGAAACGCCAGCCCAAGATGGTACCGAGCAAGAGGGAGACCGCGTGGAAGAACCGGAAAAGAAGGGTGGAGCTTCGGAGGAACCCGTGAGAGTTCGGTCAGCGACTCTGCCCATCTACACAGCGTCGTCTCCGGCAACCCCACCTAGCGACGCGGTGATGCCTCTGCCGACCACGCCTTCCTGCCAATGAAAGAGAGAGTCAAGTGGAGGAGCGCATCCGCCCCTCCTGCCTGAAGCAGTAACAGCAACAGTGACTCCCGCAGAGGCAGTTCAGCCTACAACAACGACTAATCGAATTGTTACTGCCTACTATGCTCGCACCAGAACTGAATTACAGGAGTTGTGCAGAGAATCAAGAATCCAACCTGAAGAGACTCTAGCTGTATGGTTGGGACGTTTAGTCGTGGAACTTGGATCCAACCTGCTGAACCAGGAAGAAGCAAGCTTCTTAGTCAGACAAGCTTCATGGAGTAGAGGACATGCCACTGACATCGACATGATAGCGGTCAATGTTCACTGGCCTATTCCACTGCCAGTGCTTGTTACAGGACTGATCAGTCAAAAAGCCCACGTATGGCATGAAGGACGGCCAGAACATACCGGTGCAGAACAACTCATGTTAGCAATCATCGGAGTCTCGTACTGTGCCTGGAACCCCAGGGCATGTGCGCTAGGACTGACATCACTCCAGCGAATAAGAACATGGCCTCATCGTCATCTACGAGATCCTGGAACCGTTCCAGTAACCATTCACAGCCTAGATAGTTGTCTTGAAGTTTATGGGCAAAAGAACATCGTCGTCCTCCGGATTCTGCTTAACCCAATGGTGAACCAACCCGTGTGTAATCTCCTTCGTCAGTTGTCACGACTGTGTATCCTGATGGAGCCAAGATTATCTATTGATCGGGACTGTCGACACCCGACCAAGATTCAAGAACACCAGAAGAGCGATACATGTTTGGATTTCTCCTACAGCATTCTGGACTCAATAAGCGGCAACTTCAGATTTTAGGGGACGCAGGTCAATGGCAGCTGGCCTATGAGTTAGGTTTCCGTTATCTAGAAGAGCTAGATGATGGCTCCTCGACAATTTCATCTAGTTGAGCGTACAAAAGAGGGTAGTTTAGGGTGATGAATATTTGTATTATAGTAAAGTTCCATGGAAACTTTGTAAATATGTTGAGATGCGTTAACCTATTTTTTTTTGAGAGTTTTTTGTTTACAGATCCGGAATTCAGTATGCATGCTGAAGAGAAGCCCTGAGAAGGATAACATCATCGGAAGAAGTGAGGGCCTGACATACGACTTCGCCATGACGCCCACTGAAGCCCTGATCGTGTAGTTTTGTTTTGAATCTGATTATGTATATTTGTGTTGGTTATTGTGCAACTCAATCCCAGGAGAGCGAATTTTATGTTGGGGAATTTTATGTTTGTTTGTTTGTTTGTTTGCTTATTCATTTGACGACTCGTGATAAGCTTTGGATCACTCGAATGACAAACGTGCACCATAATTCAGCTGTGCCTTCAGCAAGGGGGGATGTCACAACCCAAGGGTGTGATTTTTTGTTTTGTGTGCGCTTTGGTGCCACTGAATTATTTTCCCACCAATTTGTAGCTTTCTTCGCAGTGTGCATTTCTTCTTTGCAGTTAAGAAATGCTCATTGCAAAGAGTTCCCGCCATTTGTATTATAATTCGAGCCCCATTATTGGCTTGCGTGAAATTATTCACACGTGGCAGCTAGTGATTGGCTTGCTAGCCATATAAAAAGCTTGAGAGGTTTCCGCCCAAGTTGGAGGACTCCACGAACACCAGGAGGAGGGACCTTCACGCTGTGTGAAGATCTCTAAGCGCTGCGGAGCCTATTGGACCCAGTACATTTCAAGCAGGCAACAGAGGTTTGATCAGCCTCTAGCCTCTCCCCGTCGCCGTTCGCAATCCTCGACGTATCCCTCTCCCTGCGCGCAAAAGGATCCACAGAGCCTCAACAAGTCTGTGGGAGAGACCCGAGCTTGTCATAGTCCTCAAACGAGGATCTAATCAGAGCTGTGCCTGGGAAACTGTCCAGCCTACACCACGTCCATCTTCAGTGTAAGTAAACAATCTTGAATCAACCACTAAGCGTCCGTGACTAATTCTAGCGCGTCGCCTGTTTTCTCCGATCCAGCGTGCCCGGGCTGCTGGCCACAGCCCACGCGGCGCAAAAAAGGGCCCGGATCGCTCCCGGCCCGCACATCTCCCACTTCAAATCACCACTTGTGGGGCTGGTGGTTATACAGTCTGTGCTACTTGTAGATATTCTTTCCTATGCCTCTTGTGGATTCTCTCTTGCTATGGCTCCTACCGTTTTTAATTGCTTCCGAAGCTGGAGACTATGCTTCACCAGACTCCATGCCAGTGCCTTCTGCTCTTCCCATCCTTCCTTAATTAACTTCACCACCCTGAGGGGCTGGCAACTGTACAGTAGCTTTAAGGGTGAGAACCCAGTGCATGATTGTGCAGCCTCTCAAAAGGCAAATATAAGTGGAAGGTAGTAGCCAGTTCCAATATCTGAGGTCTTTACATATGACCTTCCTAAGCCATACCCTTTAGACCTAGAGTGTAGCTCAACCATTCTACTAATCCTTTGGGCAGAAAATGATACATGGACATCCACAATTTCATGATACATGGTGTTTCTGAAACCTCCTAGAATATCCTTGACAAAAAAATTGCTGCTTGGGTCTGACAGGATCTCCTTGGGTAGCCCCATCTGGGTGATTACTTTTAATAGTTCATCAGCAATCTTTTTGTGCCATCACAGATCTTAGGTGGGTTTTCCTTCAGATATTGCATGGCATAGTCCACTAATACCAATATGCACTGATGTCCAGCTGCATTCTCTTCAAGTGGGCTTACAATGTCTATCCTCAAACAAGCCTTAAGTACTTTCTCCTACTGCCATCTGGAAGCTGACTACCACTGCCATAAATCTGGTCCTGGCAGCAGCCCGTCTGCAGTCTGAAGTTTGAGTTACACCTGCTGTGGGGTCCTCTCAGAGGTACCATGTCTCCCTCAAGGCTTCCTCCTCCTAGTAAAGGGCTAGTTACAGGAAAAAAATCTTATTCCCCAGCCATCAAAATGTCTCCATGTCTTAAATAAGAGACTGTTACCTCTCTAGCTATCATTTTTATATAGTCCTCAAGGTGGAAGTATCTAAACATCTTCACTATTGTAACCTTTTCCTAGTCCTCCTTTTCCTACCTATTTCATTATTGACCTCACTTGTGCCGCATACACTATATATTCCTTTGCCCTAGGGACTTTGGCTAAAACCTAGACCTGATTAGGGTTAATGGAATGGGGGGTTTTTTGTTTACTTATTTGTTTCTCTATCCGTTTGTTTCCCTGGAACCCCCAAAATGTTACCCTTTGTATTTTCCCAGGATACCTCTATAAACAGATTTGTAAAACAAAACTGTTCAAATAATGAACCAGTACTTTAAAAAAATCACTGTGTTTTTAGAGAATTCACAAACTGATGAAATGAGTAAATCAGTTGAATAAATTGTTCACAATGAATAGTTCACATGCTTGAATTCAGGCAGAGCTATAGCTGCAATGGCATCAAAGTCTTTGCTCTTATGGGGTATTGCTCTGATGCAGATGTCAAATGATAAATCAACATGAGGTGAACAGATGAGTTGTCTTCCCTGCCTTTCTCAGCTGGAGAGATCTCCAAGGGTGGTCATATAGACTACAATGTTGCTCTTAGAGCATCCTTTGTCTGTAATAGATAAAACAAAACAAAACAAAAAATTCACTGGCCAGAAGGTTACTTATGTAATTCCTTAAATCTGCTCTGTAGACATTACAAAGGCTTTGGAAATGTTTCATATCTACCACACCATAGAAAGAGAAATAAAAAGGAATGAGGTCTGGTTGATGCTATCTCCCCATGGAATAGGAGAAGACCTACAGATTAGCAGCCAAATTCTCTACTGGTGAAAATGGGAGCAGCCACATTGAATTCAAAGGCATATTGCTCATTTACACCAGCAGAGAATTTCCCTTGCTGGGCTCCAATACCACTATTTTAGAGCTGAGCTACAGTGATGGTGCCTGATGAAGATAACTCAGCCTAAATCCAACTATATAGCAAGAATATTCTGACTATTCAATACTTTGGAAAATTATATGTAAATTTAAGATGATAAATGATTTTATTATTTGTAAAGAGCTGTAATTTGGAAATATTAATCTGAAATGCAAGGTTAACAGCTGTCTATGTGACAGGACCTCCTAAGCCATTTCTTGATTTGTGCAATGTATGTTTCACCTGTTCAACACTGTATCTGCAGACTATGACTCTTAGATATTTTGTCTGGAAGGGAATTTACATGGTCATCTTGTCCAACCCCCTGCTCAGGGCAGGATCATCCCTGAATAAACCAACCCAGTTGAGCATCTGTATAACCTGTGCTTCAAAATTTCCAGGGATGGAGATTCCACAATTTCTCTAAGTAGTCTATTCCAATATTTGACCACTCTTGTAGTCATAAATTTCCTTCTAGGGTATGTATGGGTGTTACATTCAGTTGATCTAATCTCCCAGATGTGCAAATGGTGTGGAGTTAACTTTAGATTGACGTGGGTTAACCCAATCTAACGCTCAGCCACTCATCCCAGTTCTGGGGCTGTGTTGTTCCAGCACTACTGAACCTGACTGGGCTATTTTTAGCCCCACTGACTACCCTCCCCACAGAATTAGAAATTCTATTGATGCTTCTAAAGTCTACTGAAACTTTGTGCTTTTGGGTCAAAATGCAATTTTCAGTTTTCTGTTTGGATTGAAAAAGCGTTTTGTAATGATACGTTTTCAGTGGAAAAAAATTATATCAGTTTTTTCTATGTTAGTTGAAATTTAATTTACTAGCTTTCTCAAACCATGTTCTAACCTGCCACAATTTCTGGAAATACATATCTCCCCAAAAAGGCATGCTTCTTTCGGAGTTGTATTTTTGTCATCATACTGTTAAAAACTGTACATCATAGACAAGCAATTCATGTAGAAATATGTGCTTGTTCCTTTGAGAGAGGTGAATAGATAAACTGTCCAAGGTATAAGGAAATAGAGCATGGATAATGCTAGTTTGAGATATTCTGTTGTTTAAGTGATGCATTAAATCAATATGCTGCAAAGCTTTTCCTTGTTAAGTTATTTACTTAGCTGCTGTCACGATTCACCATTTAGGTCATCTAGTTTTAAAACATTTTTTTTTACTCATGCCCTAATTTAACTTTATCTAAATTCCATAAGTAATTAAATGACTTCACAAATAGAAACTAGTGCTAAAAATGTTTGCATATAATATTAAAGCAGAGGCAAAAGCAAGTATATTGTGATACCTGAAAGCTTGCCTATATCTATCTCAACCATGCAGTTGGTCCAATAAAAGATATTACACACAAGAATTCTTGCTTTTCACATACTAAATATAATAATTTGGCTGCTGGGTGAGGAATATAGTGGGCATTTGAGTAAATTATCAGTTTTATCTATAACCATATCTAAATTCTCTCTCATCATAATATTAACCATAGGCAATGATGGTATATCTAGTAATATGTCTGGAAATAAACTTCTGAAGTTAGGAACACACAGAATTTGCACAGAACTTCAAAATAGAAATTATGAATTCTTTCTTTTATTTATGACTCTTGATTGGAAGATAAATTTGCATGAATTGAAGCTTGAAACTTGGTTTTATTGAACAGTTGAAAAACCCCACTGAAAAATAATTATGGGTATAATCAACATCTTATTTCAACTGGATCTAAAGGTGTATAGTTGGTAACTATGTAATGATATCAGTGAAACTTTCATCTTGCCATCACATAGGGTGCGTACAGTTGTTCACCTCCCCTGATCTATGGGCATGCAGTTTACTTTAAGCTGCCTAAACTAGACAGGGAGTGGTGCATACAGCTGTTCACTACTCATGGGAGCTATGCAGGGAACCCAATAAAAGAAACTTGGGGTGGAGGGAGGGAGGGATAGGTGTGACTGGTGGGGTCAGCAGATCTGCAAAGGTGTTTGATGGGGTTGGGGAGCCAGCGAGTCTACCGGTGGGTCTATCAGGGTTAGGGAGGTAGAAATAGCACAGCCCCAGGGCTAGAGCAAATGGGTGGGCTTTCCCAGCCCCAGGGCTGTACTGTGAACACATGCAAGTGTTTGCAAGATTGGGTTAACCCTTTCCTAGACCAAGTTAATCCAATCACAATTTAAGCTAGTACTCCTCTTCAGGTGAACTAACCTAGATTGGGTGCACCTTTTTGGGGGAATGCTTCTGAATGTCTGCACAGCTGGGCATTTAGATTGACCTAATCCAGTTTAAGTCAAACTAAATGTAACACCTATACATACCCTGAATGGCTGAGATATGAAGTAAGTGCCCTAGAAATTTAGCACCCTGGACATACTTTCGTTTGTCAACATATATAGACATCTTCTTGATCATGAATCACTTCTGCTGTGCTAGAATTTTTCTGAGTTCAACATTAATTTTAAACATGCAATCTATACTATTAATTTTTTCCTTTAATTAAGACTTAAAATGATATGAGCACTCCCTTCCTATTGTAAACTGTCTCATGGTCTCTTGCCTATATAGTAATGTCTGTGAGATACCATCTATAGGCCGTGTAATTAATCACAGTGCCTACAAACATATGCTGCCAGGTCTGCAGTTAAGCTTTAGGACTCTTTTTTTTAACAGGATTGTTGAGGGAGGTTTAATTACAAATGGCACTTATAGGGCTACTTTATGGAAGCTGGTTCAATTTAATTTTCTACTGGACTTGGAAGTAGTATTTCCAGAGGGAGATTTTTTATTTTCAATTTATTATGGGTAGCAAAAGCACTAAAACTACTTCTTCAGTAATAATACAAATTAAATATAAATATTTATTTTTAAAATCCATTGGAACCCTAAATGCTTAAAGAAGGCAGACAGTAATCTCTGGGCAGGTAGTTTTATTCCCAGGGACAAGAAAATCAGCTCCTGACTAGTTGGATATAAGGCAGATGTCCTCAGATTTTATTAAAGCTTTTAGTGGCACTGGAGAGGCTGAAGAAAGCTGTGTAGTCCCTGAGAGTGTACCATGGTTGGCACTAACTGTTACATGAGAGGAAGATACGTCTATAATTCTTCTTATGAAGCTAAAATGCATATTGTCTCACCAAGATGTGAGCAGGTAGAGCTGAAGATTTGGGAGATCAAAGAAACCTTCCTTCCCTGTTGTAGTCCAAAACTGCCAATGGGATTGTCAGTTGTGGTGATGGTGTTTCTGTGACTATTAACACCTGCCTGCTAGAAAATGGGGTGGTTTTAGACGGGTCCTCAAACTACCTCCAAATATTAATATAAGAACTTTTTCACTTCCACCTGGGACTGAATTAACACTAGTAACCCAGGCTGCCATATATCAGTTCACATCTCCTATTCTTTCCAGCACAGACTTAAAGTCCTTTTTGAAGATTTGATCATATCCTGTTTTAAACTAATCGAGTTGCTACCTCCTGCAGGCCAAAAGTGAGTTTAAATTATTCTTGAAATATCTTCCACTGAAATTTAACCCCTTTTATTATCACCTGTAAATCTAACACACTTGTCATCTTAATGATTAATTACAAGTACAGTAACTGCAGCTTGTTCCTGGTTCTTACATAATAGGGTCACAAGTGATATTTTATTCCTTTGCTTGACACATTCTAGCCATTAAATATCAAAAGCCTGTATATTAAGATTTTAATTCTCCCTTTTATCTCCATGAAGAAACAAAGCATCAGTTCCAATGCTGTATTAAGTATATTATTTATAAAATTTGATTTAAAGCAATTTACAGTCATTTTTGCTAACATGTTGCTTCAATAAACAGTATCTTCCCAGATGAACACTGGCATATTCTTATTCTTGTCATTCTTTTTTTGTGTAATCATTGTGCCCAGTCTATTTTACATATGTCTGGGCTACCTTGCTAGCACCTTAAAACAATAATAATCAAACTCCTGACAAATTACTTCAAAAAGGATTTTTACCCAATATCTTTTATTAAAATAGAATAGTGGCTACAGTTAAACAGAATAATTTTAAATTAATCATTTCCCTAGCAGTTATTTACTTAGGTCTGTCAATTTGTCCTGTTCTTCCAATCCTAGAGCATGAGAATGAGTTGCATATTTTATTCCATGTGGATACAGAAAGAATGTCCATGTAAAATTTTCACTACGAGTACAACTGTGCCCATGATCTAGAGCAAGCTTGGCAAAATATTCAGGGAGTTTAAACCTCTTGAAAGTAAAAGGATTTTTTCTATGCTGCCTGAGATCCTGCTCTTCTTCATGAAGTAATGCACACTTTATCGGAAGCTGGAATACAACTATTTAATGCCATCAGATGGACAATTCTATTAAAGGAGTATGTACAAATATGCCAGAGAGAAAACTGGGGTTATAAGACACGCAGCTGAAGCCAGCTGAGGTTAGCAGTAAGTATGTAGAGCTCAATGAATGATTTCCAGTTAATCATTTAATATACTGATTCTGCCTATTTTCCTATTAACAGAATATAAATGCACTGATTTTCTCAGAGACATTGATTATAGCATTATGATCATTCATATCTAACTCCATTGCAGGATCATGAACAGTTACTGCAAGCACACTAATTGATAAGTGTACAATTTTGGTCTTGTTTGGCTACTTGTGGTTAAGTCTCATGATATTGCCTATCTTCCCTAATTTGATGAGTGCAATCCTTTAAAATCCAGGAAGTCTTAAGAAGTTCCTGAGATGGTCAGACACGCAGCAGATAAACCTAAGGAAATTTAGAAAACTTAATTTTTTTTCTTTCCTGGACTACCCTTGATTAATATATGTCACAGGCAGAGTAAAGAAGCACGGACACTTTCATATGGATACAGCGACAACAGCCTTTGTAAATACCTACCACACAATAGTGTAGAAAGTAAGGTAGGGTGGCACCCTAGGGTGCATCCCCATGAACAGGAACATGCGTTTCTCTGGGGACACTTAGCAGCGGCACATATTTGTGCCCCTGCTAGTTGTCCCTGGGCAAGCCCCTGCACGCTCACTCTGTTGTGCAGCAAATTGCCCCAGGTGGGGTAGGGGAGACAGGTGCCAGTACCTGCACTGGCTCCAGCAGCCTTACCTGGAGTCCTGGGGTCCTCCTGGGGCTGCAGCCATGGCGATCCAGGTATGGGGAGCCTGGCTGGCAGCCGGAGCATAGCTCTGGCTGTCCAGGCTCCAGTTTCAGGAGGCACACACTACAGCCATGTGTGCCATACCCCTTTTTTTTGGCGTAGGGTTTTTTTGTTTGGTTGTTTTGGGGGGGGGGGGGTTGGTGCTGGGATCTCCTGGTGTCAAAAAAACCCCACCATGGTGCAAATCATCAGTACAGTGAGCACATGCAGCGCATGCAGTTTGTGGGGCCACAGACAGGTTCATGACGTCACAAACTGCATGTGTGCACGCGCCCTTAGAGACTAACTAGGCTTATGCTCAGCGAGGCATATGTTTTTGTAGGTGATAGCCTACTTCATCAGATGTAAAGGTGCTACCCTACTTTTCTTTCTGCCTGCTTTTAGACTATCACGAATGAATGGATGGGCGTATGGGAGGGAAATGCACTGGTTAAAGACCTGGGGGTTGGGAACTTTTTTCTTCCTCTCACATCCCAGTTCAGCAAAGCCTTTTTGTCCATGCTTATTCTTAAGCATAGAAAATCTAGGTTACCATAAGATTTATTATGTAAGACCAGGGAAGGAGGGCTGAAAGGACATCAAAGCCCATTTGTTAACATGTAGCTTTAAAGAGATTTCAACTATTGCACCCAGGAAGCAGAATCTTTTTCAGCATGTGGATAACACAGTACATCAAGGAATTTTAAACAATCTAGGTGAATGGGAAATATGTTGGCCAATGAAATTCAGTGTTGATGAATACCAATTAATGCACAACTAGTAATTTAATTTAGGCATTCATATATGATACATGATTGTAACCTAACAATCTCAGTTCAAGAAAGGGACTTGCTTTTCTACAGGCAGGTCAGATACCACTGGAGTGGGAAAAAAAATCTATCAAAAGCATATTAATCTGCAAAAGGAATTTGGTGATGAAAAATAGTTCTCTAATATCAACCAAGGATACAGTCTCATCTAAATTGTGTGTGCAGAGCTGCTGTGTAAATCTGATCACCCCCTAGTTTAGTGTTATTACTTTTATGCTACTTTGCAAACTTAATCAATAGAACCATATATGAATTTTGGGAAGTGAAAACAAGTCCATTTCATCTATGCATTCAAGCAAAGCTAAAACACAGGTCAAATTCCACATTAAACAAAATCAAGCTTCAGACACAGAATTTTTTTATAGAAATTATTAGGTAAAAAATTTAAATAATAAAACATTTAAGAAAATTGCAATACTCCCACCAATCACTTAAAAACAAGGAAAGAGGGTAAATGAATAGGAAAAGTTATTCCCTATGAATTATTCAGTCCGCTGTAGGGGCTATTAGGCTTATACAGTTTAGATTACTTTATACTTAACGTTTAAATTTAGCACAGACCAGAGTAAAAGGTTAAAAACTGAAGATCATACTGAAATTTAGTCTTTTTTTTTGCTTCTTTTCTTTTGTTTTAAGCTGAGTTAAACAGGAAGCAAATGCTGTATTAGAGGGGATTTGTGATTCTAAATTATTTCTTCCCAATCTGAATAAATACCTGTCCATTTACTGCAGATTTATAATGAGAGATCCTTCTACACATTAGTTAGTAGGGTCTCTTTACAGAATTTATGAGTAGACATTGCTTTTAGCCCACAGCTCAAAGTGCTAATCTTAATGCTCTTGTATGTTATCACAATGAATAATACCCAACTATGCAGAATTTCCAAAAGTTCAATTCTCAAATGCTCACTCCGTTTATTAAAATAAAGTGTGTATTCACTTAACAACCATAATGGTGTCTTAAAAAAAATATTCTGCAAAAACAAAACTCTGTGTGTGCGTGTGTGTAATATATATGTGTGTGTGTGTGTCCGTATGTATGTATGTGTGTATATATATGTGTGTGTATATTTAAAAGCAATAAATACACCTATGAAATAAATTCTACTGGAACACATTATTTAAACAGATAGATTACCAATAATGTACTTATCCCTTCCTCTGCCCAGATAAAAAGCTCAGAGAGTTAAGAATTAAATGTAAAGAAATAAAAACATAATGGATATAATGCAGAGTTAAAACATCGAAACAACCTTACCTGTGAGCTATAGCAATGTTGAGTAACAGCTATATAATTGATTACTGCATTTGACCATATAATCCTAAATTAGTTAAAACTTTTCACTCAGAGTTTTGTTTTTTTTCCCCCGTGGGTGATCAACACCTCTAGGGCTTTTTCTACTGGTTTGAAATATATTTTTATCTAAAACAAGAATCACAGTACATTGAGAAACAGGTTATTAGCCATAGTCTAAAGTCAAGCAGAATGCAAGGTAGGGATGCACCTTATAGACTAACTAAACCAGAGATACCTTCATGAGTCAGAGCTCATGTCATCAGAGACTAACTGATGATATGAACTCTGACTCGCAAAAGTATATTCATCTCTGATTTAATTACAACAGAGATTCTCAACCTTGAGTGCCTTGAGATCCTTTAAAGTGTGGGGTTCAATTTTAGTATTGTTAGGGCCTAGTTACATGTTGTTACACTGTGAGCTGCACAAATGTAGATCCATGTTAGTGCTAGCTCAAGTTTGAAGCAGTCACATTTTCAGGCTAGCAGTGGCCTGAGGGGCTGAAAGGTAAGAATCCCCCCCTCCCATTCTGGGTTTCCCCACTTACCCCTGCCCCTTGGGGTTTCCTCCTGCCCTCCCCCCAGCCCCTTCTGTTTACTTGTGGCCCCCCATGCTCTCTGTCTCAGGGAAACAAGCAGGGAAGGGTTAACCTGCCTGTCTGGCCCCTGCTGCTGCTGGGCTGGGCCCAGCCCACAGAATAGCAGCAGTGGCCAGGCAGGGAAGTTAACCCTTCTCTGACTGCTCCTCCAAGATAGACAGTGTGGGGGTCAGGGGGCAGTAAGTAGGGATCTAGGGTGCTGGGAAGAGCAGGGGGAGGGGTAGTGACCCTGATCTGGACCAGGAGGGGCTAGTGGAGTCTTTTATAATAAGGTGTAGCCTAGAGTGGCTACACTTTTAGTGTAAAGGAAGCAGAGTAAGGGCCTTCTTGCATAGTAATTTTGGGCAGCTCCTGAAGCTCTTAACCCTGGAACCGTCTACCCATTAACACAATAAAGTAGTTTTAAGTGCTCATTATGAGGCTCAAAGTGATGCCATTCCAGGGCAAGATTATCTCTGATCCACACTACCCAGCTCCTGTTCCATTAGGGTGTGTCCACTCTCCACAGATGTGCTGCCCAAGTTGAAGTTCTCCAGTATCTCAGTATCTCTCACACTGATGCCCTTAGAGCAGGGATAGAAGCCTGTCCTGCCTCACCAGTCCTCTAGGCTGGGGACAGACATTACACATAAACAGGTTTAAGTGATTAGAAACTAGTTTAAATCTGTAACAGAACAGACATTCAGTGCACATAAACCAATATGAAAATGGCTGAAACCAGTTTGAGATAAACCTGGTTGAATGTAACATCAGACTTAACTGATTTGGGTCAAACTGGTTTATTCAATGTCTGTCTCAGACCCCTTTCTGGTTTAAGTTAAACCAGACACCCCCAGCATCCTGGTATGCACTCCAGGCAGGGTGGGGCTCTCTGCTCCAAAGCAGGGATGGCCCCTCCCCTCTGCTCCCTCACTGGAGATACGGCAGAGACTTGCAGGCACAGAGCGCCTGCCTGGGTTCCTCCTGCCCACCCCCCCCCCCACTTGCTGCTCACAGCTCAAGCAGGGATCCCTCCCTCCCACATAACAGACTGTAGACAGAATATGGTATGCTAGCTATTGCTGAGAGGTGTCTGTGTAAGGCAGACAGGACAGTGTCTTTAGGGCTTTTTGGAGCTAATCAACAGGTAATGCCCCTCCTTGGAATGTTCCCTTCCTTGCAAAAAGTTGTTTAAGAAGAGCTTGAACTAATGAGAGTGGCTTTATTTTCTGATGATAACAGAGCTGATTAATGCTCTGTTATCAAGTGGCAGGGAGGGGGAGTCCCTCCTTAATCAGAGCATCCTGCCAGGGCCTGGTCACACCCCTGGTCTCACACAGCACTGTAGAAGGGAAGGGAGGGATGCTGTAGCACCCCCTAGCTTCTAGCCTGAACCATTGTAGGCATGTGCCTGCATTTCTGGAATGAAAAGGGAATGTCTGTCCACCTCCAAATCAGTTCAAGCTTTGCAGGTTAGACCTGCAAAAATTGAATCAATTCAGGCTTAGGCTTTTTGAATGTCTGTCCCTATGCCTAGTGGCAACTCACAGTTACAGCTCCTAGTCCTGCCCCTGCTCACCAGAACTCTAGTGGCAAGTCACAGCTGTGCCAGTTGGGGTCAGTCAGAGAAGATTTTTAAATTAAGGGTATGACTGCTCCAAACTGAAGCTAGCACTAACATAGATCAATATTTATGCAGCTCACAGCATAAGGTGTAACAAGGCCTTAACATGGATCAGAGATTATCCTGTCCTGGAGTGGCATAACTTTGAGAGGCATACTGACTGCTTAAAAATAGTTTCAAGTGTTCATGTGCAGACAATCCAGGTGTTAAGAGCTCCAGGAGCTGCCCAAAATTACTGTGTAACAAGGCCCTTACGTTTACAAACATGGTTTAGAAGATAAACCAAGAGATTTCAAATAGAAATCCTAAATTGTGCAACAGAAAAACTGCTCTGTACTAAAAAATACCAGTGGCATTTTTGATGGGTGTCTTGAGTCAGAAATGCTTGAGAACTGCAAGTCTATAAGTTGCATCTCTACCCTCTCTTCTGTAATACAGTAAAAGTAAACTGCAAGTAATTAACTTTCTAGTCCTGCCTGATAAATGCACTTGCAAAAGGCTCATGCAACTCACGCCACTTACCACTGAATTAGCAAATCAGGAGCATCAGGCCTTCAAAACGTTCAGTTTAGGCAAAGCAAAGAAACAAGGACTTTCACTTTGATATAGTGACAACAGCTTTTGTAATTAACTACCACACAATAGTGTAGAAAGCAGGGCAGGGTGGCACTTTAGAGACGAACTAATTCAGAGGAATATGTTTCTGTAGGCAACAGCCTACATCAGATATAAAGGTGTCACCCTGCCCTGCTTTCTGCCTGCTTTCAGACTGTCATGGCTAACTACCTCTCTCTACACAGCAGTGTGTTTTTGTGTGGGTGGGTATGTAGGGGGGACATGCACAGGTTAGAGACCTTTTTCTTCCTTACACATCTCAGTTCAGCAAAGTCTTTTTGCCCATACTTATCCTTAAGCACATAAGTATCCCTATTGAATTAGGGGAAATTGAGGTCAATAGGTAGTACTCATGGTTAAGTAGGTACTTAAGTGCTTTGATGAATTGGGCATAAATTGACTTCCAGGTGAATTTTGGAGGGCAAAAAATGCAAGCTTAAGCCCTCAGTAGGGCTTAATGAATGTGTGAAAAGCTGGTTTAAATAGATTTTTTTAAAGGACAAACTTTTCTCATTAGTGATGCTGCAACATAATTGTGAGGTGAAAAAAGGCAAACAGAATTCTGCTATATAAGATATTGTGAAAATCTCTGTGTAGGGGGATTTTTTTTAACCATTTAATATGCAGTACAGCTATAACTGCATTTTTCCTTGTAGCTGGGAAAATAAAAGTTGACATTGTGTAAACCATCTTCCTTTATACACACTACACTGGATTTCATATTCTTATATCAAATACAGTTATTTTATTCATAAATGTCATTTCCGTGTGAAAACTGAGCAGAAAATAAAACTTCTGTTTCATATATTTCTATGCGCAATGCAGAGGACCTACAAAGCAGTAATTTGTAAATTTTTAGGGAAATAAAAAGATCGGGCAGTATAACTGAATCTCAATACTAATCTTAAAGTTTAACCTGCAGTAATTTAAAAAATAAACATAGGTCACTAAAATGCAGTAAAAACTAAGATGAGTATTATTAATTCTTAAATTGAACCTCTTTCAGATCATATGTGATTTCCCAAAGAAAATGACCATTTTCTTATCCTTAATATCAGGTACAGAGAGAAGACAGTCATAATAAAAGAAACAAAGAAAAAGATCTATGCTTGGAATCGGATTAATAGAATTTCAGCTGTGTGAAAAAAACTCTTGCATATGAAACTGTAGACAGTACAAATGCACTCAGCAGGGATAGTTTTGAAACAAGAAATGAAAACTGTCTCAAATTAATTAGGTTAAGTAGATTTTCAAATTACTGAGGCAGTGAGGAAATATTTATACAAGTTCTTGATGCAACAGAAATCCAGAAAAAGGGGAAGCAAAATAAAAATATTTTCATTTAAAAGGAGTGTTTCCCTCAACAGCAAAAAAGAAAAGCAAACCAGGTGATCTTCATATTTTCCTGCAGCTCAGTCATCTGCAAATGATTTTACACAGATAATGTAATCATTGTGTACAGGGTGAAATCTGTGGCATTATCTAAAACTTTATAGGAATTACCAATTCAAAATGAGTGTCCTAGTTTGGCAAACTAGCTAAATAGCCATTCCAACAGACAATACCATAACAGCAGCTGTACAGTATGCGATATAGGCAATCTACCACATATAAGCAATATGCATCCTTTGCCAAAAAAAGGAAAGCGATTAAGGACACAGGACGCAATCGCTCAGGGAGAACAAAGCACAGCAAGAAAAAAATGATAGAATAGCTGAACTGATGAAACGAGGAGTTCCAATAAACCAAATTCACTGAATCCAAAAATGAAAAGTGTTGACCTCTATTGACCTCAACAAGATGTTAATTACTAGAGGATTAACACCCTTTTCATGTGACTATGAGCGCAGCCAATCAATAGAAAATAACATGCATGCAATCAAAGAATGTTGGGAACCAACAAAGGATTATATACAAAGATCCAAGGGATTATATATAGAAAAAAAAGGGAATCTAGCCCTCAGACACACTATACCTTCCGATTTCAGGTTTAGACAAGACCCGTTGAAATTTAGGACAAATATCCAATCTCTAGAAGACAGAAGGGGGTGGGGAAAAGAGAATATAGTAGGAAACTAAAAAAAAAATGGCAGTATTTCGTGTTTAAAAGTATAGTTTTTGTTCTTAATTTCAAAATACATCATCTTTGCATTGTGCAAGAATATTTATTTGGAAAAGTAAGTAAGACAGGTGTTTATACTCTCTGAGGCTTTGCTGGTGTGCAACAATAGAAAGGATGAGGAATTTTTTTGAACAATTCTAAAAATAAAGAAATAATAATGTTCTTATAACAGCAGACAAAAGGCAAATTATTCTTCCTTATAAAAAATTATGAATTCATGCTTATGAAAGAGTGAGGGGACATTTGTGGTATTGACATACAAAAGGCTAATGAAAGGTTCAATTGCTGTTTTTAAATAAACCCAAAGTAAGGAGAAACATGCAGCTATACTGCCCCAGGAGCAGCTTGGGGGAGAGATTTTTGACTCTTGGAAGAGATTCAGGGGAGGAACTAAACCAGTTGGATTGACAGTCAACATACTGCACATTCTCTAGTACTTGGGGTGCAGCTACATTGTGTGGCAAGTTGGCATCCAAGGCCATGCCCATTCCCCATGCTCCTATGTTCATATTAAAGGAAGAAATCTCTTGCTTAAACTGGAAATGTGCAACAGATTTAGCTGAAGACTGATAAAAGAAGGGATTGTGAAGGTATAATGGAGACAAACAGAATGTAGCCATCAGAGGTTTTGTAACTGTAGAAAAGATTTCAGGACCAGTCAAACTCATGAGCTCTCTTGAAAATTTCTTCCAAACATTCCATATGCCTTTTTGACATTTAATTTCATGTCAAGTCTAATTTAACTGCTCATATAAATGTGTAATATTTTTATTCTAAACTCTCACTGTTCCTGATATCTTGGGATGGTGAGTTCCACAGGTTTATTAAGAACTTTAAAAATGTATTCATTTTTTGTCAAAATTGTCTTCTTTCATTTTCATTGACTATCCCATGTCACCACATTATGAGATGGTGCAATATCTGATTTACATTATTTTTATTATTACTCTTATTTATTTTTCTGCTCTAGTCATGCCCTAGTTTATTCGTCTCTCTTATTTCTATTCTGTATTCATTTTTGTTTCCTATCTCATTCCATATGTCTCATAGAAATGTTATTAATTTTTTTAAAGCTGATGATGCATATACAACATAGACTTTATTAATTTAGAACCCCTAAACAATTATTTTCAGAATGGACTGTGCTTAATTTCATGTTGTGCAAGTCAGAAAGAACTCGGATAGATTTTCACATACAATTTAACCTAGCAGGGCTAATACTTAAAGGAAAAAAAAAATATTTTTTTAAGCTGAGCAGATACAACCTGAAAGTCATTGTAATACACATAATTCTGCATATGCTTCTTTTTAAGTCATGGATCAAGAGATCCACAACTAAAGCACATAGAATGCATACATTGGGGGCACCGATGTGCCATTTTTTATGAGCATGTAATGCTTCTTTTATACTTTTAAAATGTATTATATTTATTAAATAATCACAGTCTAATATGGATGCAAGTTTGATGTGGGTTTGGCTTCACCCACTGGAGACAGTAGAGGCCAGCTGTAAAGTTTTGCATCTGGATGCAAATATCCTATAGTTGTGACTGTTTTTACATCCAGTATTTGCTTCAGACACATTTCTTTATCTACTGAAAAAACACCTAATTTGGGTTATTGTCTTTGTGTAGAAGTACAGGAAGAAAATACTGGATAGTAGTGTGTGTCTATCTTTCTCCAAACTTCTGCAAATAACTTTAGTTTGTCTTCTACTTGGTATTTTTGTCATTTAAAAAGCAAAACTAAGAATAATTCATCATCTCCATACACAGACTATATCCTGACCAATCACAGTAGGCCCTAATAATCCATAGCCATATATGAAAAAACTACTGGTAACCCTAGCAGCCAATCAGGTAGGTTCTAATTTAACTCCTTTTTTCAAATGTTAGGAAGCTCAACTGATTTAAAAAAGAAAACAGATCACACATGCCAACCAAAAGTATCATTCTCATTCAGTATGAGAGCTGTCTGCTACAGCTATATCAGCATTCTGATGAAATCCCTCCTGCCAATTGTTTCTCTTCCCTAATTGGATGAGTGTGTAGCCTTCTACTGAAAATCTCGCAAGGGCAAATTTAAAAATCAAGCTTTGTTTTCGCAGATACCCACACATACGTCTTTAAAATTTCTTTTCTGTAAATGTTCATGGTAGCTAAAATTGATCATTCAAATGCAGCTAGAAGGCAACCACAGAGAGAGTGCAAATTCAAATGAATATTAATGAGATGGTTCACTCGTCCAGTTTAAGTAGCTAAACCCTGCAAAATATTCTGCATGAGATTCTCAACTGTTGTAAATGGCTCCAGTAAAGTCATCACTAATTTATATCAAATGATTTTGATCTGATTTTCTAATTTCTAGTGACTTACGACAATATATAGACAACTGTATTTTTTTCATGTCTATTTTCCTACCACTTGAAGCCATAGTATCAAGATTAACATTTAATCAGAATTTGCATGATGCTGTCAGGGCTCAGTGTACTTAAAAGATTATTTTCAATGTACAGGGTCTGCAAATAGTATCTTGTGCTAAAATATTTTGTTATTGTTGACTAATGTCCAAACATGATTGAAGCCAAAGCACAAATTTTGGAAAGATTTAAATTTCTGACAAACACCAACTGAGAATGCCTGCATAGTTTGGGAGATTTTTGTTTTGTTTTATTTACTCTTTATCAGCAACTATATTCTTGAATGTTTGCTTAGTTGTTTTGAAGGACAGTTGTGTGAAATAACATGTGCAGAGGGAATGGAAATGCTTCTAATCTTGTACAAGAATCAGAAAAGTAAAAAGTAAGTGACTTCATGTCACTCCAAGATTGCCTTTATAAAACTGGCCTGAAGGATTCAGTAGTGAGGTGACTATGAAACAGTGGAATCAGTTCAATTAAGAGTCTACAAGTATCATTCCCTGCTTTTCCTTGGGACTGGTTTTAATAATTATGCATTTCCTTTTCACAAGCAGGAGCCTGGAGGAGACCAAGGAGCAGATTTCTGTGTCTTTCAGACACTTATTTATACAAAACTCAGTTAATCAATAGGGGACTCCAACAGAAAGAAAAGAGTAGGTGGAAACTTCATTAAAATGGCTCTATCCTTGCATCGCTTTACTTAGTTCTAAATTTACCCCAGGCTTACTTTATTACTGCTTATCTCTCTGTTGGAACTACTTGTGTTACTATTTTCCCTTTCCATTAATCATGCTCAAAGCTAGTTTAGTACTGTATGTCCCCTTCATCATAGGCATGTAAACCCAGGATGGAAAGCCATATGGTGATCAAGGTTGGGAAGTTGCCCTAAAGTTTCACACTAAATGCATATATATGGTCTATGGTTACTTACACTTGGTGCCCATCTGCTAGGATGGCAGGGGGCCCACTCCCAAGATGGCCAGACGGTTGCCCTAGAGCATAAATGCCAGACAATGATTCAACTTCAGTGGATGGCATTATGAATAGCACTGGGAAAGCCATATATTTGTGTTTGTTATAAGTCCTTTCCCTATATTAATGCTGAGGAAGAATTATCTTGGTTGAAGAGACTGTATTGCAACCAACCTATGTGAAACCCATCGAGAACTTCATGTCAGAAAGGATGTAAGTGAAGAGAATTGTGGGAATTATGCCTATGTAGAATTCCATTTTAGATAGAGCACAAAAGAGTAAAGTAAGAAATAAGTGTATGCAACAAGACTCAATGTACACCTTGCATGTTTTGTTAAAGAATTTTGTTCTCCAGCTTAACAGGAAGACACCAAATCAATTAAACACAAAGCAGTGTAAGCATATCATATCTCCAATACTAGATATGATAAAATGGTCCTTTGTCTTTGATCATTTAATTTGGCCTAAAAAACATTTTTTTTTCAATGTAGAGCTATATTTGCACTTTCAGATGAACAAACCTGAACAGTGAAGGCAATGGAAAAGGGAAAGGGTAGGAATAGAAGGGGAATGAAAAATAAATAATGAGCTACTTTACATTACACAGCATGTTCATTTCACAAGTTCTGATTCTTTGAGAGAGATTGAGCTAGGGCAAGAGGGAAATACAAGATGGCAAGAAAAATAATAGTGGTTTTAATATTATTTTCTTTATTTGTATCATTAACTACCCCGAACTACCTAGAGGTTCTTCCTATTGTGTATAGATATGAATCACACAATGAGAATGCTGGATGTCCGGAAGTGAGATATCAGTTCAGAAGGGAAGAAAATGTGAGAAAATGTTGAAGGAGCATAAAAAGCAGCACCAGTGTGAGGAAGGGAAGTGGGATGCAAAGACCTAGGCTAGGTTAAATAAAAAAAGAAACATGGGCAGTAGCAATCATGCCCTACCTCCTTACCAACTGCTGTGGGTTGGGCAGCTATGATGATGCAAATCCTACTGTTTGCTTGTCTGCATGGTGAAGGAAGAACTATTTTATCAGTTGGTCTTAGGGGTCCTCCTCGCGTCTAAATGTTTCTTACGTTAAACTCAGTAGCATAACTAAGGTGAGCAGGGCACTATCCTCAGGTGCTAGCCATGAGGGGCACCTGAATCCCCCACTGGAGTCTTTGCCATAGAGCTGGCCAGCAATGTGTCTGGGGGGCAGGTGGGCAAGCAGAATGGTGCTCCTCTCTTCCCTGTTCTTCCCCATCCTAGCAAGCCTTTGCCACAGAAGGCACCCTCACCATGGTTGGCATACTCCCTCCTCCACCACCACCACCACCCCTGTTGTCCTGGGCCCTAAATGAGTCTGCTGCATCTTTGGTTATGGTGTGCATTAAGTCAATTTGACTTAGTCTGTAGAGATAGAAAACTTGCTAGGCTGAAACAACTTTTTGTGTCTGTGTGTGTCCTTTGATAACAGAGCTCCACATCTAATTTTCTTGGTATCATAAATAGAGCTGATCTAGTGCTTATCAATGGAACTTTTTCCTTGTTCAAAAATGGTGTCTTATTAAAGCTGAATTTTTTTGACAGTAGCATAACATTTTTAATTAAAGTTTTGCTGAGAAGTTTCTCAGTGCAAAATGAATAAAATCTGACAGAGATGCACATTAGGGGTGTGCGAAATGGGCCGTATTCAGTTCAGATTCGTATTCGGCCTGAATCAGGGACAGTGATTTGATTTGTTGAGTTAGATCGCTGCCCCAATTCGATTCAGCTGAATCCATATCTGAAGATTTGATGCTGATTCAGAGAATCAGCAATTCAGCCATGGTTCAGGTTCTAGTGGTGAATGAGGCAGAGCTTAATTTCTCTCTTGCGTTTCTCATGAAACACTTTAAACAGTCTGACATAGAATGATAACATTTTTGAAACTTGAAAAAATTTCAAAAAATTTTAAAAAAGTTCCCTGCCCAACTCTAATGAGAAACAAGTGACTTAAGTAGAATGTAGAGTGGGACCCAGACCTTAAGTGTGAAAATCTGTTTGTGTGGTCAAAAAAACTAAGTAATTAATCTAAGGAGGGGCCCAAATTTTACTGTGAAGAAAGTGCTATGTTCATTTTCATATTGGAGTCCATCCTACTGTAATAGTCTTTTTAAAATGACAGTATCTGAATATTTAAAAATGAATCTGATCATTTCTTAGTTTTAATCAATTAAAAGTCATGTGTTTTATTTCCTAAATAAATAGTTAATGCATTACTCCTTGCATTATATGCTCCTGAAAGGTTGATCAAACATTCTGAATAATAATGGAATCTCTGATACAAAACAGTAATTTTGCCTGAAGCCCAATTTGCTTAAAACCCTTCCATTAGGTAAATAAGTTGAGCTGTTCCTATACTAGCCTGTGGTAGCAGTCGGACAGAATAATATATTAAAACATGAAGTTTCGTATTGGATAGCATTTCATTTTAGCACTTCTTAAATAGAAATTACCTAGATTCATATTGAGCTTGTGAAAGAGGGTGGGGTTTTTTTCAGATGGGAATGGAAAATGCACACCTCATTTTTATGTGGCCTCAAAGTCTTAAATAAAAATGGGGAAAACCCACAAGTGTGCTGTTCATACTGGAACCTGAAGTTGAGTGCAAAAGCTTTCATCAGCTAAATTCTCTGAAATTATTGAAATACAGTCTCTATTGGTGACTACACTTAATTTAGGAAAAATAACTTCAGTTTAAAAAAAAAGAGTCTTTCATAACCACTTGCATAAAATCTATTTATTTTCAATATAGTATTTTTCCTGGAGGGACAGCTCTTTATTTAATCATTGTAGTCCTTACTTGCAGTTGTTTCATGTCTACATTAATTAGATAAAAAGACTAATTTTCTATACATGACATTTTAGTTTCTGAATGAATTAGGACATGACACGTGCTTCAGGCAAATGTATTTATTTCGTCTATACAGAAATTGGTATTGGGTACCTCACTTCTTCAGAAATAATTTAAATACACATGCTTTGAGAAAAGGCAATCACTACCCCATAGACAATGAAATATTTCTTCTTTCCTTTTACTTACCCATGCATTAACACGATATGTTTTTAAAAGCTGCTTTATAAATGGCTTCTCAAAACATGATCTAAAGGCTATGAAACTCATTAGAAGATTCCTATCGGTTTGTGTTTGTGTAGATCAGGCCCATAGTGGCCAAAAGTGATCAGCTAAGGTTGACAATATTGTGCATTAATCTCTGAAGAATTTTTAGACCTGAGAAATGTACCTCTTGTAATGAGGAGTCCAACTGGCTGACTGGTGAAACAGCATGTAACCACAAGGAGAGGAAGTTAATGAATAATTTTGTGATTCATAAATTTTGAGGCCAGAAGGAACCTCAAAATCACCTATTCCAGTTGCCTGCATAGTACAGACCATATAAATTAATCCAATAATTCCTGCATAAGGGCTAATATTTGTGGTTCAGCTGGAGACTCTGTTTCAGAAATATTCAATTTTTATATAAATATTTTAAGAGCATCTGTGCTGCTTCATTTGCATACCAGATTCCAATTCAATAAAAATGTTGCATAGGATAAAACTCAAATTTGGTTTCCCTAGATTTCTTAGAGATGTGATTTTAAATTTGAGTGCCCTTACAAAGCAGCCCTGATTAACTTCACATGAGATCTTCAACAGGAAGATTTAAGTAGCTTTTGAAATGATCTTCGCCATGTGAGATGATTGTAGGTCTGTCTCAGTGCAGTCACAGATGCAGATCTTGGGTACTGCAAGCATGTGGTACATGGTACACAGAGCTCAGCACAGACTAACTGCCCGAATATTTACCCAGCTTCTTGGGTGGGTTTTGCAGACCACACTGAGCTCTCTGTTATCATGACTACTGCCAATAGTACCTGAGCCATCTAATCTGGAGCTAGCTTGGGTATGTCAACACAAGCTCCAATAATAACAGTGAAGGTACCCTAAGGGCTCTGTGGGCCCATACATAGTGGGCCACTTAGTATGTCTGAGGCAAGACGGTGGGGGGAAATGTCTCTCAAGTCACCTTTCCAACCTATTAATCCTGGTTTTACAAGGGGAGATGACCCCCAGTAGCAAATTTCAGAACAACCAAAGGATTGCTCCTAAGTGATGCTATCTGGAACAGCTGCTTAGAGAATGACTGTCTGACAAGGTTCTGGCAGAACATGATACACTTTTACCCCACCTCTGCTCGGTCACTCACATGCCCCCTTTTTGCAGCCTAAATGCCTGTGATATAGGTGCCGTATGAGAAGAATTTTGGTTGTCCCATAACGTCAGTTTTCTAGCAGAGTAGCCTGAAATTGGGTTAAATTATTCTGCCTTAAACCTTTGGGAAAAGAATATTTTTTTATGGAATAGTAAGATATAAACCTCTACTTTAAATGTCATTAAGTTGTGATTGTTAGGAACTGAGTCACTAAAAAAAACCAATATGTTTTAGTGATTAAATTGTTTTAGTGACTATCATTCTGAGTTTGGCACATGATGGGTACCATGAAATTATATTTTTAGTTTATGTCTAAGGTGCAGACCCCCTTGCTATGTAGAGGTGCTGATGTCCTTAATGAGTTTGAGCTTAATGTATGCCCTGCTCCATTATATTTTTTGTTGTCATTTATACTAACAAGAGCTCCTCAGTCTAACTTTAGGAGTATCAAATGCAAAATTAAGGTATATTTTTCAAAGCCACCTTGGAAAGCAGAGATTTAATTCTGATTTTTACATTTCATTTCCATTCGGTGCCTTTTGAGAAGTTTGAGTGTCTTACCAGTTCAGTAATTCTGACCATATTTCCACAAATGAGACAGATTTATTTTTTTTTTAACTTTCAGAGCATGCTGGCAGGCTATTCCCCTCAGCTTTCTGTGAGAGATTGATGCAAGAGATAAAGGCATGTTGTCATTTTTGCTCTGCTTGAGATGTGCTGATGAGGCCCCCTACTCATAGTTTGTTAATGCTTTGTATATGGAGCTTTAATTGTATTTTATTCTATTTTTTTTAATTGTTAATCACAGAGATATTTGTCCAAAAGCTTCCATCGTGTTAACTAAAGAAAAGGAAAAGTCGTTTTAGGTTTCTTTTTTTTAATTTTTACTATATATGTAATAAGACAATGAGGGACCAAAGTAGTAGAGACCTGATTAGTTTTACCTGACAGTTGTGTTCCATATTGTACCCTTGCTTATACCCGAGGCATTGCAACCAGGGTCTGCATACTGAGCAGCAAAGGTGGCAGGCTAGGCTGGCTGCAGCAGTGACTACTATTCTTGTGCCCCTCTAAGTAAGCACTCAAGGCTGGTGCCCTGGTTGCGTACCCTTTGTTATGCTACCATCTTAAATCTGCACAGCGTGCATAAAACACGTGTGGCTAAACCGATGGCTAAGTATTTCCTGCAGTTTAAAATATCTTGCACAGAGTTCACAAAGATTGTCATATCCCATATTTCGACGACCAAATTCAGTCATGAAATCAATGGTGTTGCATATCTGCCTGTCCTGGGGCTGAATTGAGTAAGCTCGTTTTAATTTTGAATACTAAGATTTATTTATTTGAGTCCTAAACTGCTTGTTGCTTTTTGCATATTAAATACATGGCTAATTAATAATTATAACAAGGAATTTAGCTATGTTAGGTTTTGTACTTGGGTTCTCCATAATGACTTTTTTTAGAAGCTTTTTGTTTTGTTTTGTTTAGGTTTTGCATTTGTTTTTTGCCTTCTTTAGAAGTTGAAATTCTTCATATGAGCCTTCATCATGCTAATTCATAGCAACCTTGTCTAAAGAGGCTGGGGGAGGGCAAGGAGGAACGGAGGAGGGACTCACCAAAATCTCTGCATTTATTTTGCAGCTCTTTTCTTCTGCTTCCATTTTGCTAATTTTTTTAGTTTTTGTGAAGCCAGGAAAGCAGTAAAGTCTTTGAAAGGCATGAAATAAATTCTGTTCACTGAGTGGGTAATTGTTCAAGGTCATCTGTTCGTTGTCTTTGTCTTGATTGTTTGAATTAGTAGCTAATAATGGGGCTGAACCGTGAATGAATTATTATCCATGGGGCATATTTGGGGAGTGTCAGGAAATATTACAGGGTAATTAAGGTTATCCAATAGCAAAGCTGTGTTACCAGCAGATGTCTAGTAATTACTGTGTTTAAAAAGTGTGGGGATTAAACTAAGATTATAGCTTTTATATTGTCTGCCTTTATAAGTCATATTTGGAATTTATTCAGTTTATTCTGCTGCCCTTTTCCTTTTGTTCTGATCCTGTCACTTATATTCAGACTTAAACACAGGCCTTTCCTAGTGAATTAAAATAAACATCAGCAGATGGTATGCACTGTATGTGTATATAAAATAGGAATGTGGTTAGTGAAGACTTTAAAGATGACTGCATTGATAAATACTCACTGCTACTATTTATTTGTTAACTAGTTCTAATTCCATTCTAGGCCCCGTACATCAGCTGTATGTTTTTCGGGGGGTGGGAAGAGGGATGGAGAGGTGGATTCATTTCTAAAATAGTTTCAAGATGGGTTTTTGGAAAGATTCTTCATCAGCTTAAATGTATTTAAGAGAGACAGGAGAACTTATTTCAGTCCCTGGTGAGTTCATTGCAATTTACTGAATTGATCACTTTATAACACAACCAAATCTTGTGAGTTCTAAATTCTACTGTTATTACTCTAAGTTTGTTCAGTTCATTTTGGGGTGCAGAGCAGGCAGAATTTTGAGTAAAAAATGGCTTTGTCTCTGATCCAGCAAATTTGCTTTTAGCACAGTGATTCTCAACTGGGGTTCACATTGGAGAGGAAATAGTAATGGACAAGTATCTTGGGCATCTACAATGTATGGATTGGTGCAATTGATTGGTATTGTGAGAGGGGGAAAGTGCTGAATAGATAAGCAGTGACACTTGGAGATAATGGAAATATTTTTGCATGGAAAAAAGTTGGCATATTTTTAAGGACACATCTTGCACTTTAAAAGACGACAAATTAAATAATATTACGAAGAGTTTTGTGTTTAAGACCACTTCCTGTGGAAAATTTGGCTTTGGAAAGTTCTTTAATATTTTTTGACTGGTTCTCTTTTCCCTTTGCACCTTCTGCAGTTTATACCCATGCGAAACTGCTAATGAGACACTAACAAGCATTTTGCATGAGGTGTAAATGAACTATACAAGCTGAAGGGAAGAGGCAAAGGAGGAAGTTTGTAGAACAAATACACTTTTGGCCATTCAGAAGCCTGTTGAATATATCTGTAGGGTCTTTCATAACAACTATTTATAAATAAGAAAACAAAGCTAAACATCATTTCTTTCTGTTAGTACTAAGCATTGCACGTGGTTGTTGTAGTTGGTTTTGGGGTTTTTTTTCCCTTTGTGCAGACAGCCAGCACCAAGAGTGCTCATTAATGCTGAAATATTCCACTTGAATAAATGATTTTTATTCTTGTTTGTATATGGCTACCACCACTTGAATTCTTCCATAGAAAGAGCCCACAGCTTGGTGCAGTACAGACTTTTGTTTATTTTAGGTACCTACTGTATCTGCCTTATACAAATCATATAATTAATTGCTATAGCATGTACAGAAATCTGCTTCAATCATATCCCTCTACAGATATCTACAATGTATGGAATTGGTGCAATTGATCCACATCTGCCACTGTCAGAGACTGCATACCAGGCTAGATAGATCACTGGTGTGATCCATTTTTGCACTTCTTATGTTCTTAGTTAAGGTTACCATACATCTGGGTTTTCCCGGACATATCCTCATTTTTGGACCTCTGTGCTGTGTCTGGGTGGGTTTTTAAAAAAAAAAGCAAATGTCCAGATTTTCTGCTGTCCCAGACTGGCTGCTTTGGGCTCGGAGCAGCAGGCAAGGTGATTGGTTGTCAGGGGTCATGTGCTCCCTGCACAGGCTCAGGAGAGAGAGAGAGAAGCAGGGCTGGCGGGGAGCAGGGGTCTGCAGGTCAGGAGTGCAGGGCATCAGCAGGGCTGGGGGATAGAGGCTGCAGGTTGGGAGTGAAGTGCACCGGCAGGGGGCTGTGGATCAGGAGTGAGGGACATGGGATAGATGACTGTGAGTTGGGTGTGCAGGACACTGGCAGTGCCAGGGGGATGTAGGTTGAGAGTGAGGGGCCCCAGCAAGGATGGGTGCGGCAGGATACTGTTGTTTGGGAGTGAGAGGCACTGGCAGGGCTGGGGTCAGTGGGTCCAGAGTGAGGGGCAGCAGCAGGGCTGGGGGGGCATGTGGCTTGTCAGTGAGGGGCAACAGAATGGGCAGGGGCAGGGCACCTCTGGCCCCCCATCATATTCCCCCTGCCTCCCCCTCCCGTGACAGGTGTCCTCTTTTTTGTACCTGGAAATATGGTAATCCTATTTTAGTACAAAGCTTCTTTGGAATTGAAATGTAAAGTATGATGAATGTATACTATTATTAAAATGTGTGAATTGTAAAATGTGCCTTACCCACTTGTAGCCACGGGCAGTGAAGAATAACCCGTTTTATGATGAATGAACAATTATCCCAGTTGACTTAATTTGGGTATATATTCCCTAGCTCAGACACTGTTACCTTAATCCAGGGAAGCACTTAAACCTGCTGTGTAAAGTGCACAAGATGTTTTAATATATCCATTAAAGTCAGTGGGATTGTTCAGGGTTAGAGTTAAACACACACTAAGCATTTTCCTGGATCAGACCCTGTGTGTGTGTGTGTGTGTGTGTGTGTGTGAGAGAGAGAGAGAGAGAGAGAGAGAATATTAAAAGATGGAATAAAATTGACATCTGAAAGCTTTTGTGGGGTAGAAAAAACCATTTATGACCAACTCTAATTTGTTTTTACAGCTAAGTCACTGATCTAAATGGAGTCTCACCCTGAGACTCACCAGGTGACTGCTGCATTCTTAAGGGATAGAGAAACCAGTCTGCACTTGCATCTTTATTGATTTTTAATTTTCTGTGTTTATACATACTTGTTGTAATTGGTTTTTAATGTTCAGTTTATCTGAGTTTTAAAAGGTATTCTCCGTCCAAATTAAATCAATTAAGGCTTTCAATTCCCCAGCATTTAATATATTAATAAAATAGTTCAACTCCCCTTTCTTGTGGGAACGGTTGTGTCCTGCCTCTGGGAGCCTGGAATTAATATATTAATGGCTCAATATTAAGGTAAAGTTTACCAGTTTTATTGAACATACACATTTGATGGTTGCCTACCCACCATGCTTAAGGCCTAGTCTAAAGGCTATTAAAAAGTTGATGGGAATATTTTTACTGACTTTAATGGGCTTCAGATCAAGCTGGTAACTTCCAAAGTTTTGTTCTAGTAAATTGCATAATAAAGGTAGGGTTGTAATTTGGTCCATTATATTCATTAGGAACATTGGAGTGGAGGAAGGGAAAGTTGATTCTAAAGTTTTGCAACCATTTTCTCTGATCTTTGATCTGATTGTAAATTATCCACTACTGCATTAGTGAAAACTGCTTTAATTTTTATAGCACCATTTTTTCTTTGTTGGAAAACACTTAATGGATAAGCTATATTTAACTCTAATGCTTTCCTTTCACTTCACAATAAAACCTAGGATAATTATGATTTTTGCCCTGCTAGCTGAATTTTTTATTTTAAAAATAAAAAATATTTATTCCCTCTTCCCCCCAACAAAGACAGGTTAAGAAAACCAATTAATTATTAGGGCTGTGTGAAGCTTCAGTCCCTGATTCCATTTGGTGGAGATTCAGCTCAATTTGGTGGCTGAATCTCAGAATCCAAATCAAATCAGGAGACCCTTTAATCTCTCCAAATCGAACCAGAACCCTCTGAACTGGTTTGAAAAGATTCAGCGATTCGGACATAGATGCAGCTTTAAATGTTTTTTCTACATACCTCAAGGTACCAGGCAGCTCGTCAATGCTGAGATCCTGGGGCAGATGGAGTGTCCCACAGGAGCATGGTGGGCTCCCCAGCGCACTCAGCAGCAGACCCAGAAGTGGACCAGAAGCCCTTCCAGTCCACTTCTGGGTCTGCCGGGAAGTGTGCTGGGGGCCCCCTGCATGCCCCCCAGCTCAGTGACTGATGCCTCCTGGGTTTGGGGAGGCACCTGGGGTCCACTTCTGGGTTCACCACTGAGCATGTGGGGGGCTCCCCTGCACTCCTGTGGGATGCTCCATCTGCCCCAGCATTGCAGCATTCACGAGCTGCACCTAGTACCTTGAGGTATGTAGAAAAAACATTTAAAACTGTATCTATGGCCAATTCACTGATTCTCCAAATCAGCATCCAATCTTCAGACTTGGATTTGGCCAAATTGAATCAGGGACAGTGATCCGAATCAACAAATAAAATCACTCTCCCAAATTCGGGCCAAATCAAAATCAAATACAGACCGTTTCGCACACCCCTATTAGTTATATTGGGTACCACCTTACTCTGTGAACTACTGATGCTGTGGAACACAGGAAAAGGTGAAGGACCAACTCTCCAGGACCATTTGTCTCTCTTGCACAAGTAGAGCCAAATGGGGGGCAGGGAGAATGAAGTCATCTGAACCAGACATAAGACTTGGACAAATTATTTCTCATATGGAACAAGGTGGAAAAACACAACCTGATTTTTTTTTTGTCTGATTCCAATACAGTGCAGTACTTGTTAATATTAAATTAGGGTATATGGCAAATGCACAGATTAATCTATTCAGAAAATAGCTGCTGAACTCTTCATCCTGATAAACAGACTTTCTGAACTCAAATTCTTAAGTATTGAATTGTCTCAGAAAAATGTCAGGAATTAGTGAAGGACAAAAATACATTTCTCTGAGTAGGGCTCTTCCACAACAACTAGGATTCTTATCTATTATTTCCTGAAATCAACAAGGTATCAGTGACTTCAATGACGATTGCATGAGGTCTTAAATGAACTGTCTAGAGTATTTTTATAAAATCTTGTGCTTTTTGATTTATGACATGACTGTCTTATTAATGGAATCCCAGTTTTCAGGGGCAGAAGAATAATTGAGTTCTGATTATGAATTGTACAAAACAGCAGTTGTCATTAAGTAATGACACTTGCTCCATGGCTCCCAGCTGTCATGTGTGCAAAGCTCCATACCACAGAAGCCCACCGTTGCTGAACTGCTGAAGATGTTTGGGCTTTGCAAAATGAATTAAAAAAGCCTCACAGGCAAGTTGTGGCCCATAAGCCATGGGCAGTTGACTCTTAGTTTAAGTAATTTAATTAAAAACAAACAAAAAAAACTACATGGAATGATGTAAAGAACTACTCGGACATCTTACCTTAAACATGGAGAACATCTTGACATAGTTTATTTGAACATTCACAATCTGAATGTTGCAACAGATATTTAAAGAGTGACATGAATTGTTAATGTCTGTGTGTTCCCATGAAAAAACATGCTAAGCCTGTACTTGCAGAATTTCCTTCTGTTTTTACATTGATATGAAAAGTGACCTACAGTTTGGCATGGAAAACCTTTGGACATCTCAAATGATTTTGAGGCTTCAGCATGAGGCCCTTTCTTTCCATACTGTTTCCCAAGTACTATACATCTTGGAAACATGGCACTTAGAACAGCTGCATTGTTGAGGGGGCCCAGGCAAGAAAACAAACAAACCCTTATTTGAGGAATGGAAGCATTTACATAGAAAACGGTGTAAAACAATGTAGACTTAATCTGAAGTCATTTGAGGTTCTTTGCCCCATAGACTGATGAAGAAAGAATTGGTCCTCTATAACTTCCCATCATGATCTATGGATCCCATGCCTTGAAAATGGCATATTTTAAGCAACAGAATAAAATAAGGAGCATCGGTAGCAGAAAAACAGGAAATTAAAACATATTTTTATCTCTTTTTTGTGAAGTTATCTTTTCTTCAAAGTATTCAACACTGTCCTATTTTTCATTTTTACTTTTTTCCCAAATTAAACCATTCATCATAATCCTTGAACTATTAAAACTTTCATCTGAAGAATGATTGAGATGATTATTTACAATTTTAAGTAACAGAATTTTTTCTTAAATTTTGTTCCTGGTAATAATTTTAATTTCTTTTCTATAACTGCAGAAAAATATGGGAAATAGGTAATATATTTTCATTAAGAATAAATATTGTTGATAATTATGTTAAGATGATTTTACTGGGCAGCAGTGACCTCTTCAGTGAAAATTTTGGTGGAGTTTAATAAAAAAATGTAATAAATATTCTAAATCAGGATAAGTCAGAACTTTTCCCCCACTCTCCCAGGAATTATGAGGATTTCTTTTTTTTTTTTTTTTTGGCTTGCCTGCTACCAAAATCCCCAACATCTTGGTCCACACATGAATCCAAAATGGGGGTGAACCAGGTAACCTGGTAGCAAGTTGTCTTAGGAGTAAATAGCTGAGGAGACCAAACCAGATCAAGAATTCTGGGAGCATGCAAGTATACCAGACATTTTTGAAAACAGGACTTGTACTCCTAGGACAGAAATAATTGTAGAATCATCCAGTTCTTGACTTTTGCATTTTCCCTCCCCTTAAATCAGGAGTGGGCAAAATACATATGGCCTGTGGGCTGAATCTGGCTATCCAAGCAATTTAACTCAGCCCACAGGCACCCACCAATTAATTATACCCCACACAGCCTGAGTACTTCACTTCCACCCTCATGCACAGGAGGGCCCCAGCCCTGGCCAGTATGCACAGCTTCCAGGTGGGGCCACTGCTGCAGCTGCCTGAGGACCTGCTCAGCTTCCCTGGCCTCCAGTGGTTCCTCCTCCTGTCCCTGCTGCAGTGCTCATTCCAGGCAGCAGGAAAGGAAGTGGCAGAAAGCGAGGGAAAGCTGCAGCTGGGCTGGAGCATGCAGCCTGAATCGGCCCATTTCCACTGTGTGGGGCTTGCCACAACTCAAGTGCAGCTTCCAGGACCCCCACATACCCACACCTTGTCTGACCACCCCTCACAACCTGCCCACACACACACACACCCACACACCCCAACATATCCTACACCCCCAACACACAGCTATATCCCATCATAAACCCCGCTCACACACACCCCACCACACACATACACCTAACCACCCTGCACACACAATTTAAGAGTAAGACTTTATTTTGAACTATTATACAATCACTTCTATATATACTACACAGACGCACATAAATCAAGACAAAAATATTTTTTGAAATGAAATTAAAATATGTTATAGTAGAGGTTTGACTTTTAGTATATGATTTAGTTTTTTTCCAGTTCCAAGATAGCAAGCCCCCTCCTCCCAAAATAAGTACTTTCAGGGGCAAAGGGAGGGACTTCTAGTGACAAAGGTAAGAGGTTAGGGGGCAGCCCAAGATGGCAACTAGGTGGTGGGGCACCTGTCAAGGAGAGGGGCTATTCCTGAGGCCCTCAACATCTCACCAAAACTCATTGAGCAGCGGCTCTCCAGTCAAAATAATTGCCCACCTGCACATTTTACTTTTACTAGATGAACACAGCATACCCTGCACTCTGCTGAATGGTGTTCCCTTGCCTAGAAACTCAGAAGGATGCCTGCTAGAAAGCTTTATAGCCAGCTGGTTTGAGAGCTGACTAGCTAGGAAAAAAGTCAAGTCTGATCCTGGGACATCAGGGCTATGGACAGACATTCAAAATCCTGGGCCTGAATTAATTCAATCTTCGCAGGTTAGACTAACCTGACTAGGCTGAACTGTTTTGAAATTGGACAGACATTATCTCTGGACTGAGGAAATACAGGCACATGCCTGCAGTTACTCATGCCAGAAGCTGGGGGCTGCTAGAGCAGCCCTCCCTTCCCTTCTGCAGGGAGCTGAGCTGAGGGGGGTGTGGCCGGGCCCCTGCAGGACTCTCTTGTTAGGGAAGTCTTCCTGCATGGTCCCAGGCTATTTCCTACTAGCTGCTCAAGGGCCGGGAGTTGCCAGCACCCAACCCCAGGCTAACACTCTGAAGCAAGGGGAGGTGGGGGGTGCAGTGCATGCATCTCTTGATCATATGGAGCTTTTCAGTCTCCCCCCCCTGATTTGTCATACTGTCTGCAGCAAACTGACAGGCAGGCAAGGCAAGTCAGCCAGGGGGGATGGTAACAGTCTTTATCACCTGACTAGCCTATTGCTTGTCAAGAATGATTAGTGGGGTAGCTGGGGACAACAGTGGCCTGCATCTAGCTGCACTCCCCCCCAGCACCTTCAAGGCTGGGCCCACTCCTCCTTTCCCCCCGGCCGCTTCAGGGCCAGGACTGGACTGCCTTCCCCCCTGTCAACTGGCCCTGCCCCTCCCAATCTGCTCCATTGCCACCACCTGCAAGGACAGGGGCAGCGCTGGCCTTGCCCCCCCCCCATCCTCTCTGCTTTTGCAGTCTGCATGGAGCAGGGGGGATGGGGCCAGTGCTGCTGGCCTTGCCCCCCCTCCATCTGCTCCATTGCTGCCATCTGCAGGGTCAGAGGGCCAGGGCCAGCAGTGCTGGCCTTGCTGCAGGAGGGGTGGAGCCAGTGCCGCTGGCCTATCCACTCTGTCACCTGCTGGGGGGGGTGGGGACAGAGGCCCTGGGCCAAGCTTACTCCCCCCACCCTCACCCCCACCACTTCAGGGCTGGGACTGCTCACCCCACCCCCACCTGGGTGGCTGGTGGGGACAGAGCCCAGCATCAAGCTCTGCACTCCCACTCCCCTTGTCCGGTCCCACCCCACCCCCAATTCAGGCCTGATCCTGATCCCCCACCTCCCCCCCAGTTGCTTAGGGCCTGACCTCATTCCCCGCCCCCCCCCTGCAGTTCAGGTTAAGGACCACTCCCCCTGTCCCCACCTCACTATAGCAGATCTGTTGTGGAGCAGACAGCCCTGCCCAGCCAAGAGAGCCCGCTGGGATCTTAGGGGACTCTGATTTAACTTAGACCAGCAAGCGGTCTGGGACAGAGATTGCGTAAACCGGTTGAAGCCAAATCTGATACTACATTCAACCAGATTTATCTGAAATTGCTTTCAGCCATTCTGAAACTGGTTTATGTGCACTGAACATCTGTTCTGTTACAGGTTTAACCCAGTCTCTTATCACTTAAACTTCACTTATATGTAACGTCTGTCCCTAGCCCAGGAGCCCACTGAGTTGCATAAGTCACTTCTGCAAATAGGGACCATACTCTTAAGTATAGTAGATGCTGAATTTTGTGGGAATAAGATAGATTGACTTAAATGGAAATTTTTGTATAAATCCATTTTTTGGGCTCAGTGTTAATCTCAGTGTTAATCTGGCGGGGTGTTAGGGTCTAGGGCTAGAAAACCTTTGGATTACCAGTTTTTCCAAACTCCTGGCAAAATAGTGAATTTCAAGCTCCAAATGACTAATTCCTTTGAAAACAGAATTTAGACTTCTAAATCATGTATGTAGTCATGAATATTTTACCTTTAAACTGATATTGGAAAAGGATCTGAGAAAACTCAGATAAATCTGTGAGCTGTTAGCAAAATGGCCAGAGAGGAGTTCCAATTACAAATAAGCAAAAGTTCTGAATGATTAGTTAATCTGCCAAAAACCACAGTGCCACAGATGGGGGCCAAAACTCTTTATGAATGTGTGTTGAATTGATCAGTTTTGACTGAAAATATTAGGGGGAGAGAATTTTTTTGGAAGCATCGAAAGTGTTTTTTATTTCTGGTTCCAAAGGTGGTTTTCATTTTGAATAAAAAGGTATACAAATTACGAATAGAATAAAGGTTAACTAAGATGAAAAGAAAACCAAACACTGGTTCTTAGTGTTTTGGGTTTTTTTACTGATGAGCTGTTAAAAAAAATCTATTTTTTATCCAATCCTAATCCTGGTGTGGCTATATAGAATTAGAAACTGAGTGTTTCTTGGGAGAAAAAAAATTGTGAATACTGCATAATAGACATGGGCACCTGGGAAAATTTTTGAGTTGTCTCCCTACATAGATGATTTTCAGTGTAAAATATCTTGCTCTAAAACTCTTTAATTGGCCATTATTATCCTCATTTTTGCTTTTTTATTATATTTTTGCTTTGATTATTAAAGCTTAAACTGAGGTGTAATAAATAGCCGTTTTTATTGTATCCTAACAGAAGATCTTTAACCCAAGAGAAACAGGATGCTATAATTTCTATGTGTTTCTTAAAAAACAAAAAGTCCCCTTCTTTATTGTTATGTATATTTTTAAAAGAAAAAGAACCAAAACTTTTTTCTCTTTGTCATTAATTTTTTGCATGAAGATAACCAAAAGAATGTTGCTTTAATGTCTGTCTTCGATCTTGTATGCTATATATTCTCATTGAATTCTTGCTTCAACAAGGAGGGCTGATATTTATTTTTAACTTGTTAAATCAAAAAGGAAACAGGAATGTCCATTTCTTGAAACATGATTTGTTGAACTCTCAAGAGAAATGGGTAGTTTACCAGGGTATCCTGTGACAGGAAATGACAGCCTGCATTCACTGGGGCACAGGTTGTGCTCTGTTGGTTGGATCAGTGTGCAAATGTTGATTTAGGACACAGATACTTGTGCAGAAAAAGCAGAAACTTTGTACAAATCATCAGACAGTCTGGTGAGGATTTGGAGGGAGGGGTTCAGGGGTACATTAAAAACGCCAGAGTAATCATACTTTAAAAATAGACTCTGTGGTCTTGTTTAATGAAAATATAGAGTAATGCATCTATAAAAAGCAAAGCAGACTATCAATTGCCTGACTCTTTCATGCCTCATATATATATATATATATAATGAAGTTAAATTTGTTCCTTCAGAAAAATATATACCAGGTTAAAAAGAACATGCATATTGCTTGCCCATTTCTTTGTATTATATGAAATCAAGGTCTTCCTTGAATTAAAAAAGCTCACTGTGTTAATGAACAAAAGTTTGTTGCCCTCTAAATCACATTCATATATTTTGAAACTTCATATTTCAGAGTGCTTTACAAACATAAATATAACTGTGAGCTTAAACATATAATTGTACAGTTGATTTATTGAATATAAATATTTAACACAGTTCATTAAATTGGGAACCTGTTTCATTGTTTAAATCAGTCTTGATAGTGTTTATTATGATATTCTTTATTACACCCGCAAGGAATGCAGCGTGGTATAGGGAAGGATTGAGAGCTATGCAATTAGCCCATAACACTTGAGATGCCCTGTGCAGCACAGTACTGGAGTTAGACCCAGTGAAGGGCCCAAGGACCAGTGAGTTCTTGTGGGGTTCAGAGGCTCAGGGCCACACGAAGGCCCATGGGCAGCCTCCCAATTTATTATTTCACCATCAAGATGTGGCAAGAGAGACAAGAGGGTGTCTTTGGGGTGGAGCTGACACCATTGTGGAGCCACCAGGGGCATCCCACCCTGGGAACCCTGGCCCGTGACAATTAGCTAGAAGCAAATTTGAAACCACCAGTTGCCCTATATAGTTAGTACTTCGTTCTAATGTATATATATTATAATACTGGCTCATAAAGATTTAAATGATCTTGTAGAATGAAGAGTTAGAAATGTATGAATTTTGTACAGTAAAAAGTACAAAGTCATGCACTTGGGGACAAAGAACAGGATTTTGTCTATAAAAGGAGGTATATGAGAGACAAATGAGACAAGGGAGGCCCTGGATGTATTGGCTGATTGTAGAATGGCCAGTGTGGTAAAGCTATGAAAAATGCTGATGCAGTTCTAGGTTGTATTTGGTGGGGCAAATTCAGTAGAGACTAGGAAATATTAGTGCCATTGCACAAAACATTGGCAAAACCCCATATAAAATATTGGGTGGAGTTCTGGTCACCAACATACAAAAGAGATTAACTGTTTTAGCCCTTCTTTGTACCTCTTATAGTTCAAGGGAATGGATGCCTTTTCTTTTGAAATAAAATGAAATGAGCTTGGTTTGTTCATCTGGAGATTGAGAGGGGATACGATTACTTTTTGTAAATACATTTGAAGGATGAATATTAAGGAAGGAGAACAGCATTCCAAAATTAAAGTGCCCCACAAGATCTAAAGACTCTAAATTGGCTATGGACAAATTCAGATTCAAGCTGCATCAGAGGAATAAAGTTCTTGAATGTTTTTGTGAGCCAAATAAGTGAAAGTAAAGAACCTGAATCATTTTAAGATTTAACTTAATATGTTTATGAAAGGGATGGTATGGCGGGGTAGTGGGTTTGGGGTTCAGTGATCACTGCATGTGGAATTGTATATTTGCAATCTGCATGTTGGGGTACAGAGGCAACTCTCATGTAACATGGTAGGTATCCTGTAACCTCATGTTTCAAGGGGCCAGAAAGGTTTCCAAGTCCCCCACTCCCCTCTTATGAATGCTTCTGCTTTCTGGTGTATTTCTCCCCCTCCTTGTCTCACAGGCATTTGATGTTGGCCACACTTAAGATTGGAAGTTTTTGATTGAGGTATGCTCATGCTTCTGCCAGTAGTTAGAACTCAAGGGCTTCATGGTCAAACAGATC